>NC_134404.1:173891133-174491133 GCF_038048845.1 Mixophyes fleayi
TTTCTAAAAATTGGTTCCATACACTGTGTGTTGTAATTCCTTTTTTTAAGTTGCAAATGTGCTCCATATTTCTAAATTTGACTCAAAATATAAATATAGAGCACATTCGTAACATAAAAAAGGAATAAGAACACATATTTATTTATAATTTTACTCTTTTTTGTCAATAAATTTTATTGAATCCTAAATGCCTTAAATATTGGCAGTGGAAACCGATTCTCATCCTTGATAAACTTTTGGCTCCTGCAGATATTTATATTGGAACACATTTGTGTTCCACCTGCACATCCACCCAGTGGTGTGCGAAAATTCTCCAAAGTCTTCATACAAGCATAGAATCTTTATAAGTCATCCATTATGCAGCTATCATCATCATCACCATTTATTTCTATGTATAGTACTACCAATTCTGCAGCTCTGTGTAGAGAATATTTGTCATTCACATCAGTCCCTGCCGTCTTGGAGCTTACAGTCAAAATTCCATAAATACCCACACAGACTAGGGTTCATTTTGCCAGCAGTCAACTAACCAACTAGTTTTTCTTTTGGTAGTGTGCGAGGAAATGAGACCACCTGGAGGAAACACACGCAAATATGGGTAGAACATGCAAACTTCACACAGATGAGGCCCTGTTCAGGAATCTAAATCATAACCCCAGCACAGGTAGAAGTGCTAATTACTGAGCCACCATGTTGCCCCAAAGGTATATTGAGACACTACATTATACGACTGCCTTATATACAGCCTTGCAGCTTTGGATCTGAAAGCGACTAATGGGATATTGTCTGATGTTAGATTAATTTAGTTGGACTGTATATAATTGGTCCTAAGTCACTAACCTTCATCAATGCTGTATTTATTAAACAAATCCATTGATTCCTTATTATTCTTTAAGTGCATTATTTTTCCAGGGGCAGTACCATTTACTGTGTGTTATTTAATTGAACATCATCATTTCTATATTAACATATGGTTATACACGTCATAAAACTATTGATATAAACTTTAGATGTTTGTTTGTAAAACTGTGCAGTTAATTTATATTCAAACAACTGTCACCACTTGTGGATGTATGTTTAGTTTTAATTAGGGATGTGCACCGGCGACTTTTGAGGTCTCGTGTTTTGTGTTTTGGATCCGGATTTTCATTATTTTTGGGGTTCGGATTTGTCTCGCAAAACACTTGACGAAAGGTCTCGGTTCGGATTTAAGGTTTTGGATTCGGATTTTTTTTGGAAAAAACATAAAAAGTTTAAAAATCAAGTTTTTGGGCTTATTTTCACTCCTATGCTATTAGTAAACTCAATAACATTCAATAACAAGCATTTCCACTAATTTACAGTGTATTCTGAACACCTCACAATATAGTTATTAGTCCAAAACGTTGCAACGAGGTATCTTTCTGGACTGCGTAGAGGAGTGGGTCACCACAATATATATAATAAGAAAACCATCAACTTGTATGATTCGCACCAATAAATGTACCTGGACTGTGTAGAGGAGTGGGTCATCACAATATATATTAAAAACCCTGAACTTGTATGATTCGCACCAATAAATGTACCTGGACTGCGTAGAGGAGTGGGTCACCACAATATATATTAAAAACCCTGAACGTGTATGATTCGCACCAATAAATGTACCTGGACTGCGTAGAGGAGTGGGTCACCACAATATATATAATAAGAAAACCATCAACTTGTATGATTCGCACCAATAAATGTACCTGGACTGCGTAGAGGAGTGGGTCACCACAATATATATTAAAAACCCTGAACTTTTATGATTCGCACCAATAAATGTATCTGGACTGCGTAGAGGAGTGGGTCACCACAATATATATAATAAGAAAACCATCAACTTGTATGATTCGCACCAATAAATGTACCTGGACTGCGTAGAGGAGTGGGTCACCACAATATATATTAAAAACCCTGAACTTTTATGATTCGCACCAATAAATGTATCTGGACTGCGTAGAGGAGTGGGTCACCACAATATATATAATAAGAAAACCATCAACTTGTATGATTCGCACCAATAAATGTACCTGGACTGCGTAGAGGAGTGGGTCACCACAATATATATTAAAAACCCTGAACTTTTATGATTCGCACCAATAAATGTACCTGGACTGCGTAGAGGAGTGGGTCACCACAATATATATAATAAGAAAACCATCAACTTGTATGATTCGCACCAATAAATGTACCTGGACTGCGTAGAGGAGTGGGTCACCACAATATATATAATAAGAAAACCATCAACTTGTATGATTCGCACCAATAAATGTACCTGTACTGCGTAGAGGAGTGGGTCACCACAATATATATTAAAAACCCTGAACTTTTATGATTCGCACCAATAAATGTATCTGGACTGCGTAGAGGAGTGGGTCACCACAATATATATAATAAGAAAACCATCAACTTGTATGATTCGCACCAATAAATGTACCTGGACTGCGTAGAGGAGTGGGTCACCACAATATATATTAAAAACCCTGAACTTTTATGATTCGCACCAATAAATGTACCTGGACTGCGTAGAGGAGTGGGTCACCACAATATATATAATAAGAAAACCATCAACTTGTATGATTCGCACCAATAAATGTACCTGGACTGCGTAGAGGAGTGCGTCACCACAATATATATTAAAAACCCTGAACTTTTATGATTCGCACCAATAAATGTACCTGGACTGCGTAGAGGAGTGGGTCACCACAATATATATTAAAAACCCTGAACTTGTATGATTCGCACCAATAAATGTACCTGGACTGCGTAGAGGAGTGGGTCACCCCAATATATATTAAAAACCCTGAACTTTTATGATTCGCACCAATAAATGTATCTGGACTGCGTAGAGGAGTGGGTCACCACAATATATATAATAAGAAAACCATCAACTTGTATGATTCGCACCAATAAATGTACCTGGACTGCGTAGAGGAGTGGGTCACCACAATATATATTAAAAACCCTGAACTTTTATGATTCGCACCAATAAATGTATCTGGACTGCGTAGAGGAGTGGGCACTGGGCACCACAATAAAATATATAAAAAACCTTCAACAGGTCTGCATTACACTGCACATACGGCTGCTCCTCCATCCTCTCCATCATATACATGTTGGAGTTTTAGCGTGTGACAACCTCTTGTTTTTGATAATGTCAGTGTATTTTGAATATTTTTCAATTTGCCCCACACCACTGAATGTACTTTATCTATGATACGCATCTATCTATCTTGACTGCGTAGTGTGGTGGCCCCCGGTACACAATTTGGTACCGAGGCCACAATATAATTAAAAAACCCTCCACGGGTCAGAATTCCACCAAAAAAGGGTATGGACTGCGTAGTGTGGTGGCCCCGGTACACAATTTGGTACCGAGGCCACAATATAATTAAAAAATTGGGCATCAACTGTAACCGTTGTTTAATATCTGATACACCTAAATATGGACTGCATAGTGGAGTGGCCCCGGTAGTAAATTTGGTGCCGGGGCCACAATACCTCCTCCAACTTCCAAGTGTAGTGTTTATAAAGACAGACAGCGTCGAAGTGTTATTAGTTGACTTTCTTAACCCTAAAATTGTCCCTGTTGCAAATATTCGTGCAATGGACAGTTACTTTTTTATTGAAAGACTCAAGCTTTCAAGTGTAGTGTTTATAAAATATAAACAACAATACAGTAGTTTTAGAGCACGTCAATACCTCTTGTTTTAAATTATGACAGGGCATTTTACTTTTGGTTTAATTTCTTGAATTTGTTTAAATTTGGTTTTACTTTTTGAACATGGCAAACGACTGTGGATTGGTCATATAATGCAAAAAAAAAAGTTCCAAGATGGAATTGTCCTTGGGCCCTCACACCCACCCTTATGTTGTTGAAATAGGACATGCACACTTTAACAAACCAATTATTTCAGCGACAGGGCCTACCAAACAATTTTGGCTGAAATGATTGGTTTGTTTGGGCCCCCACACCAAAAAAGCTATTCATCTCTCCCTGTACAGACTAAACAGGCTCTACTGAGGCAAGATGTCGTCCTCATCCTCAACCTCTGATTCCTCTCCCCCTACAGTGTGTACTTCCTCCTCATCACACATTATCAATTCGTCCCCGCTGGACTCCACAACCACAGGTCCCTCTGTAGTATCTGGAGGGCAGTGCTGTACTTCATTGAGGAATTGATTATTCATTTTTATAAACATCATTTTTTCAACGTTATGAGGAAGCAGCCTCCTTCGCCGCTCACTGACCAGGTTCCCCGCTGCACTAAAAACTCTTTCCGAGTACACACTGGAGGGGGGACAACTCAGGTAAAATAGAGCCAGTTTGTACAGGGGCTTCCAAACTGCCTTTTTTCCTGCCAGTAACAATATGGACTGTCTGACATGTCTACTTGGATGGTGTCAGCAAAGTAATCATCCACAATTTTTTCTATTGTGACAGCATCCAATGCAGCGAGAGTAGACATGTCTGCAATGGTTGGCAGGTCCTTCAGTCCGGACCAGATGTTATCAGCATCCCCGCCAGTGCCTCTTTTGGGAAAACTGAGCTTTTTCCTCGCAGCCATAGATGTGGAAGAAAATGAGGGTGGAGCTGTTGGCATGTCACGGTCCTCTTCAGAGGACAATCTCCTGACCAGCAGGTCTTTGCACCGCTGTAGACTTGTGTCCGCTGGAAACAGAGACACAACATACGCTTTAAACCGAGGATCGAGCACGGTGGCCAGAATGTATTCCTCTGACTTTAAAAGAGTGACCACCCTCGGATCCTGGCAAAGCATACGAAGGGCTACATCCACAAGAGCTACATGCTTGGTGTAATCGCAATGGCTTACCAGCTCCTCCCTCACTTTCTCCAGCTGCTTCTGCAACAGCCTGATCAGGGGAATGACCTGACTCAAGCTGGTAGTGTCGGAACTGACTTCTCGTGTGGCAAGTTCAAATGGCTGCAGAACCTTGCACAACACGGAAATCAGTCTCCACTGCGCTTGACTGAGGCGCATCCCCACTCCTTTGCCTATGTCGTAGGTGGCTGTGTAGGCCTGAATGGCCTTTTGCTGCTCCTCCATCCTCTGCAGCATATAGAGGGTGGAGTTCCAGCGCATCACAACCTCTTGTTTGAGGTGATGGCAGGGCAGGTTCATGCTTTTTTGATGTGCCTCTAGTCTGCGGTAGGCACTGGCTGAATGCCGAAAGTGTCCAGCAATTTTGCGCGCCACCGCAAGCATCTCCTGCACACCCCTGTCACTCTTGAGGTAATGCTGCACCACCATATTAATGGTGTGGGCAAAACATGGGACGTGCTGGAAATTGCCCATATTTAATGCCCGCACAATGTTACTGGCATTGTCTGACACCACAAATCCCCATGAGAGTCTAAGTGGGGTAAGCCACTGGGAGATAATTTCCCTCATTTTCTCTAATATGTTGTCAGCGTTGTGCCTCTTATTAAAGCCTGTAATACACAATGTTGCCTGCCTTTGCACGAGCAGCCATTTTGTAGTTGCTGCTACTGATGCAGCTGTTGCTGTTGCTGCGGAAGGGGATGCATCTACCCAGTGGGCTGTCACAGTCATATAGTCCTTCGTTTGCCCAGAACCACTTGTCCACATGTCCGTGGTTAAGTGGACAGTGGGTACAACCGCATTTTTTAGAGCACTGAGGACACTTGATCGTACTTCTCTGTACATTTTTGGTATCGCCTGCCTAGTGAAGTGGAATCTCGACGGGATTTGGTACCGGGGACACAATACCTCCATCAACCCTCTAAATCCCACTCCACTGATGGCGGACACCGGGCGCACGTCTAACACCAACATTGCAGTTACAGCCGCAGTTATACGCTTTGCAATAGGGTGACTACTATCGTATTTTGTGGTCATGGCAAACGACTGTTGGACGGTCAATTGTTTTGTGAAAGACTTAGCGGTCTTACGACTTCCCCTCTGGGAAGATGACCGACTAACAGCAGCAACAGCAGCAGTGGCAGTAGTAGGCGTACCGCTGCAGGATTCCTCGGATGAATCCCGTATTGAGGAGGACTCAGTCTGGCTGCTGACTTGGGCTGCAGGACTGAATCTGATGGAGATTGTGGAGGAAGTTGACGAGGAGGGTGTTGCTGGTGTGTATCCAACTGGACCACGGGATTTAGGTGTCCCTGTACCGATGAGGGTCCTAGCCCCAGTTCCTGAACTAACCACTGAACTATGAAGGTTATTCAGGTGACGTATAAGGGAGGATGTTCCTAGGTGGGCAAGATCCTTACCCCTGCTTATTTGAGCTTTACATAAGCTACATATGGCCATACATTGGTTGTCTGGATTTGGATAAAAATAACTCCAGACCGAAGAGGTGCATTTTTTGGTCTTCTGACCAGGCATGACGATGGGCTTTTTCATCCCATGGACACCAGCTGTTTCCCCCCCTGGTGCCTCATTTACAATAACCACATCACCATCCTCATCATCAAGTTCCTCCACAGCGCCAGCTACATCATCAATAGCCTCCTCCCGAGCCACCTCTTCCCGTACAGTGATGGGAAGGTCAGGCTTGACAACCACCAACATCCTTGGACTCGCCTTGTGGATTTGTGATAATTTCTCTTTAGAAGGCAGAGTTGTTTGCTGTTTTGTTGCTGACAGCATAACTCTCTTCAATTTTTTGTAGGGGGGGAGGAGGAGGAGGGCTAAGATCCGTGGGTGAAGCTGAACCACTAGTCATGAACACGGGCCAGGGCCTAAGCCGTTCCTTGCCACTCCGTGTCGTAAATGGCATATTGTCAACTTTACGTTTCTCCTCAGATGATTTTAAGTTTCTCTTTTTGCTACTTTTTCTTAACTTGGGCTTTTTGGATTTTACATGCCCGGTTATACGAGATTGGGCATCGGGCTTGGAAGACGACATTGATGGCATTTCATCGTCTATGTCATGACTAGTGGCAGCAGCTTCAGCATTAGGAGGAAGTGGGTCTTGATCTTTCCCTACTTTATCCTCCAAATTTTTGGTCTCCATTATATGTAGCACAATATACTGCAGAATGTGTGAACTTGGTAATATTGCAGTACCAATGGACTTATACTGCTGGATTGGTTTTGCAAATTTGGTTATAATTATATATTTTTTTTTTAATTTTTAATTTTTAATTTTTTTTTACTTTTTTTTTATTTTTTAAAAACTTGGGAATAATGGGGAAATAACTATGCCCTTAGAAGCACAGAGCACAGGACACAGCACCACTGGACTGAACAGGACACGGCACAGGACCCAGCAGCACTACGGAACTCAGCAGGACAGAGCACAAGACACAGCACCACTGGACTGATACTGCAGAATGTGTGAACTTTGTAATATTGCAGTACCAATGGACTTATACTGCTGGATTGGTTTTGCAAATTTGGTTATAATTATATATATTTTTTTTAATTTTTAATTTTTTATTTTTTTCTACTTTTTTTTTATTTTTTAAAAACTTGGGAATAATGGGGAAATAACTATGCCCTTAGAAGCACAGACATGACCCAGCAGCACCACTGACCTCAGAAGGACAGAGCACAGCACACAGCACCACTGGACTGATACTGCAGAACACAGCACAGCACAGCACAGAACTAAACAGCACAGCACAGAACTAAACAGCACAGCACGAGATCTACCAGGACCGAGGACCACCTAACACACCCTCCCTCTACCCTGATCAATGCCCGAGTGAAGATGGCGGCGACTAGCGGGGAATTTATAGGATCCGAGTATCGCAAGATCCGACAACGGGATTATGAGTAAGAGCCTCAGTTTCAGATTTGAATTTGGCGCCAATACCCGGATCTGTCTCGGATCCGACTCGGATCGGCAACGTTCGGGTGGGCTCGGATTTCAGAAATCCGAGTGCGCTCATCTCTAGTTTTAATGAAGCATTTCAATCCTCAAGGAAGCTCTCTTGATAATGGTGGAAGTCAGTTTTATCCCAGCATTAGAAGAATATTAATTTTTAACTATGGTTACCAGAGGTAATGCATTCATCATATGTAGAATCCTAGTTTGATCTGCAGCATCAGAAATAGTCTGTGAATAAAGTTCCTCCTGTTTCTCAGTGTGACCTTAAAACACATATAACTCATTTCTACTCAATTCATCGTTGTCTAGCTCTACCCACCAATATCACTATGTCACAAGTTATTGCTCGAGGTACTTGCCAGCAGATAGGATGGACCTACAAGCTTTCTGTTATTGACTCTTCCCTTGCACCTTCAGACATTGCCTTATCCTTGTACCCAGGGCCAGACTGGGACTAAAAATCAGCCCTGGCATTTAAAGTACACCTGCCCACCTAAGTTCCAGTCGGAAAGAAACCATGTGCCGCCGCGCAGCCGAAAAGGGCGGGACCACATTGTGTTGTGAGTGTGGCCTACATGGGGCATTGATACATACATTATAATAAAACATTAGATTTATCACGCCTTCCCAGTCACATCACGCCATCCCTCCAGGCACATTATGACACCCCCATCCCATTGTACTTATCTATACTTCTGGTACTGCTGACATCCATCAGGGTGGGAACTTGCTGTAGAGTGAGCAGGGAAGCTCTTTGTCTCATGAGATTACCAAATCTTGTGAGACTTAGAGCTCCTCGGCTTGCTCTGCAGTCTGTGTCCTGTCCGGTAATTGGGAGCAGCCATCAGTTCCCTTCCCCTAACCAGAGCTGGATTAAGGCTCAGGGTATTTAAGACATAAGAGCCCCTATTATGTAACATGGTTATCATTTTAGACAAATATACAGGCTCTACTGTTAGAAGCACACAGCTCTGCCTTCACAAGCAGTACATTGTGAAGCGGGACATACCTCCAAACTATCCTTGCAGTCGGACCAAATCCTGACTAAGTGAGACAGTCACCCAAATTCAGGACTGCCCCACCAGATTCAGGACAGTTGGCAGACTGTCCTGCTCTCTCCTACCTGTTTTGGTCACTTTCACCACTTGTAGTAGCTGGTTTCTTTAGCTCAGTTCATTCTTGTCTTGATCCTGGAATATTGGATGCCCTATTTTGAAAAAAAAATGGGTACATGAGATTTAAAAAACTTCAATCAGCCCTGGTGTTAAAACAATAGCACTCACATTTTATAATTAGGCCTCCCTCTAGTCCCCACAATAATAATATTCACATTTAATAAGTAGACCTATTTCCCTCCAAACAGCCCCAACATTAAATTAACATTATACTCATTTACTCAAAACATATTTCCCTCCCTCCAAACGGTCCCAGCAATAAATTAAATAGCACTAAAGTTTAATAAATATAGTAATTTTCTACAACCATACCCGGCAATAAATAATTCATATTTAATAAACAGCCCTCCTCCCCAAAATCAGCCCCATATTCAACTGATAGCCCTAAACCACCTCAGCATTAAATTAAAGGTTCCTTCACCTCACCTTAAATAATTAGCCCCCACCTACACTCCACCATTAAATAGCTTACCTCCCACACTATATTAAGATCCTCCTTTCCCTCACATATTATATTAAAATACTGCACGCACATACACATACACATGCTACATTTAAAATATGCACACTACAAGCCACACAGGCACTGTACTATTAGCCACACAGGCACACTGTACTATTAGCCACACAGGCACACTGTACTATTAGCCACACTGTACTATTAGCCACACAGGCACTATTACACACACACACACAGACACTTACTTTGTTACATCCGAGCAGCAGCACCTCCTTCCTGCTCGCTGGTCAGCGAAAGGGGGGTCAGTGACTGCCGCCTGTGCAAGTAACCACTATGTTCTGCTCCTAAAATTCCCATTTAGTTTAAAAGTGCACATGCATGGCCTGAATGAATTGATTGGCAAGAAAGGTGTTTTTAAACTAATTATTTAACCCCAGGTTACAGCAACAGAAAAATAAGTTGTCAGTTTGGGAGCTCAGCATCTTGTGCTCTGTCTGTGGAAGGGGTCATGTTAGAAGGCCAGCTATTGGTAGTAATACAGAAAGCACAATATGCAGTTACACCAACATGACAATTAATGTGTCTGTTTGTACAGCTTGACCTGTGTGGTTTAGCAAATTCGTTAGTCATATGCCTCAACAATGGCAGTCCTTTTAATGCTCAAATACAAAAGCTTAATTGCAAACCCGGTATCCTACTAGGTGCCATACACTGCAATACATTTTAAAACGTCGCTTTTGGCTTACAGGATTACACTCATATGCATGTTATGATTATAATCCACTATTTAGACTTGTCGAAAAATAAAACAGTGATGCATTTTGTTCAGTTTGCTGTTTATGTGATGCATGTAATTTCCATGTAAACCTCTCGTTGACTTACCTGCCTGTCTATGTGCGCCGACTGCTGTAGTGTGTTGTTTGTGGTTGCCAGAAAATGCGGCAGCGCGCACTGAGAGCTGCAAAGTGTAGGTCTAGCTCTGATAAGTGCAGCCAGCAGCACACACAAAATCCCCACGGACGCGGTACTGCTGTTTTCAGCGTTGCTGGCTCTATTTAATCAGCACTTGAACTTTTTTTTAATCAGGACAGTGTGTGTGCAGAGCCGTAAGAGAGTGACTACCGCCTATGCAAGTAATCACATGGGACGGCACCACGTGACAGGTGCCATCCCATGTGATTACTCGCATAGGCGGCAGTCACTGACTTTCCGTCCGCCGAGCAGCGCGCAGAGTGCTGCTGCTCGGCGGGCATGCGGACCAGCCCATCTGGCCATCGGCCCTTCTGGCATTTGCCAGAAGTGCCAGATGGCCAGTCCGGCCCTGCTTGTACCATGAAGTGCACAGTAAAACATTGTTTCTCTGACACCACTGTACAATAGAAAGGTAATAGTACTCTCCCACATAACAGTACCATAGGATTGGTGGGAAGCTCAAGTGTTACAAATTTAGCAAAAGGAAAATTAGACAGACTTTTGTCATGAGTAAGGTATTTGACAGCATTCTTGCAGGATTCAATACTGAAAAATACTGTAGAAAATATTTTTATAATGCAGTCCCACCATGTTTTCATGAAGATTGGTTACTCCTTATCAAATATGCTTACTTTCTCTAAAGAGGTAAATTTCAAACTGGATCTTGGTGTTGTAACTGGTGTGATATATTTTTATTTTGTGAAAGTTTTCAATATTGTGCCACATCAATTTAAGTTAAATGCGATGATGGTACAAGGTTTAGCTGAAAAAGTATAAACATGGATAGAGGATTGTTTGAAAGATAGATAACAAAGGATATTGAGAAATGGAACAAATTGTGAATGTGCCAACGTTAATTGTGGCAATGAAAGTTGCTCAATCAATTTATAAATTCATAGCAGTTGCTTGAAAGGGCAGGGTTATCCTGACAGAAACAAACATCAAAGCAAAGGAGCTGCCATTTCTACTTGTACATAAAAATGCAGAAATCTCAATTGCACACATTTGCAAATGTATGATAAGCCAACCACCACTTCACAGCGCTTCTGCTAATAGCATGGTCTAAACAATGAGAGTTCCTATTTTTGAGCCTTACATATATGTGTTTTTATATTGAGAGCTAGCTTACCAAGAGGTACCACAGATTCTTTCAAATGACAATATAGCAACAGCACACCCCATCGGCTACTGACAACAACATGCCTCTAAAACAAACAAAACATGTGGAAGTTGCTCAATCAATTTATAGGTTCATAGCAGGTGCTTGAAAGCGTGGGGCTATTCTGAAAGGAACAAACTATGCAACTTAAACACAAAATGGCATACAATTAGGTACAACTGAGATGGAAAACAACTTAGATATAATAGTTGAGTAGCAATAAACAGTGCCAGATAGTAGCCTGAAAGGTAAATAAAATCCTGAGGAACATAGAAATGAAGATAAATGCACATTATTCAAGCTTATAATTACCATTGTATAAGTCACTTTTTATGCTACTACTTGAATACTTAAAAAATAGTGTTGGGCATCTCACTGTAAGAATGACATAGAAGAGGAGTCAGAAGTGATCAACCTCACTTAAGGGAATGTAAAGATTTAAATTAATACAAGAGGTTATAAAAACTTGGGAAAAAAGGTGCCTTAGAGATAACCTGATTTATATGTATAAATATTATTGAGGTCAATACAAATATGTGATTAATACGTTTTTTGGACCAAGGACCATACACAGGACAAAGGGACACCAATTGCAAATGGAAGAAAAAAGGTTTCACCATCAGCATAGAAGGAGTTCTTTAAAGTAAGATTAGTAAGCTGTGAAACTCTTTATACCATGAGATGGTGCTGGCAAATTCACAGAACAGAATTTAGAAACTGATTGAACACCTTTCTATAAAAAAATATACAATCTAAAACTGACACTAGAGCAGAGGTATCCAAAATCAGTTCTCAAGGGCTACCAACAGTTTATGTTTTCTGGGTTTCTTTCTGTATAAACTGGTGGCATAATTACTAAACCAGCCATAAAGATTAACTCACCTGTGCATTATTAAAGAAATGCTGAAAACATGTACTGTTAGTATCCCTTGAGGACTGAGTTTGGACAACTCTGCACTTAAGGATATTATGGATATTATCCATCAGGAAATGTATCTGATTGTCAGTTTTGGTGTAATTAAATTATTTTCCCATATGACATCTGACACTCCCTAGGAAGAGAAGAGGGTACATAGAGTTGTGAATTCCACAATACAGTTGCATGTACAGTATTAAAGTTCTTGGTGATAGGGTTATATTTGGAGATTATGCTTTCCTATGCAAGGTGAGACATCATCATCATTTATTTATTTACTTATTTATTTATATAGTGGACTAACTCCTCAGTGCTGTACAGAGAACATCAGTCCCTGCCCCAATGGAGCTTACAGTTTAAATTCCCTAACATACACAGACAGAGACAGACTATGACGCCCTATTTAAGATGGCCTTGTATAAAAGTAAAAAGAGAGAGTGCAAAGATGTCTAAATAATTGGTAATAAATATTTACCAATACTTCTCACCCCAAAACAACTAGCACTGATGTGCGTGTGTATTTAATTTATTATTTTAGCAGGATGTCACCTGTTTACTCATCACTATATAAATGTATGGTAATTTTTATCAGTTATCCACAAAGTTCTGAAACCTGGAAATAAAAGTGATAGTAATTGCTGCTGCTTGCAGGGCCCACTTAAGAACATCTTTATATATATATAAAAAAAAAATAATTATTATATATATGGGCCCTGCAGCCCAGGGGGGCCCGTCGGAGGCAGCAAAAAAAACAAAAACCTGAAAAAAAAAAAAAGACAATACTTACCTTGCGGTCAGCTGGCGATCTGGCTCCCTCCAATGGGAAAGACGGCCCTGGCTGCTTGTTGAATATGTCACACCCATATACACTGCATGATCAAGGGCCTTCTTGAACAATCATTGCAAGAAGCATCGATACTTAATGAAAAGATAAAAGTCAGGGGCAGTGTGAGCAGTGATAGCAATTCCTAAATGTAATGTAGTATATTTTGGGCATAGTACTTCAATGTATGGAAAAAAAACTTATCCCCAACATTGCAGATAAAAAATTCCAAGCCTGTTAAAAAATATTGACATATGGATTTTAACTTTCTTTACAAAAGTACTAATGACAAATTATCTAAGTTTATTGAATAGCAAATACTACAAATCCTGATATTTTGTTATCTGTGATATTTTTATTTCAAAGCACTGAAACTCAAAGTATTTTTTTAATATGACATGTTACAAATACATCTTCAGGAAAAAATATGACGTTTGTATAATTATTTAATCATAGTATTCTGGTAGTTACATTTACACTGGTGAAAACAACTGCCAACTGAACACACAATTGCCTTACAATCAGCCTCTAACAGTGAATCATTAAAATAACTGTCTAGATGAAAACTCCACAGCTAAGGTGTTAATGATCCAGGTTGTGAATCTGAAGGACAGCTAAGAAAATGAAAACTAAAGAGCATCCCAAAGAAGTAAGAGAAAATAAAATGCAAATGCTTAATTTAGGGACAAATACAAAACAATATCCATGTGTTGGATGTCTCAGTGGGCTATGCTGATTAAATTATCATAAAGTGGAAACTGCATCTAACCATCCCAGATGCTGCCTAAAAAGTGTGTCCCTCAAAACTCTCTATGAAAACAAGACTTGTGAGAGAAGCCACAGCAAGGCCAACAATCACTTTGAAGTGGATCTAGAGTTTAGTAGCTGAGTTTGAAGTAAAGGTGCACCAGTCAACCATATTAAGAGGTCTGTATAGTACTGTCACATATGGAGGAAGACATAAAAAAAGCCATTAGTAAAAATCAACCACATGAAAGCATGTCAGAATTTGCCTGAGAGCCAGTTTTTTAATATGGGAAAAAGTTTTGTGGTCATATGAGACAAATATATAACTTTTTGGTCAAAGTTCAAAGCTATATGTGTGGTACAAAAACACCATGCCTACATTGAAATATGGTGGTGGTAGCATTATGCTGTGGGGATGCTTTTCATCAGCAAAGACTGAACATGATGTTAAACTATAAGGAAGTAGAGATTGTACAAATCACAGGAGAAATACTGCAAAATAACTTGTTTCCATTAGCTAAAAGCTGAAGCTTGGGCGAAGGTTCATCTTTCAGCAGGACAATGAATCTCAAACACCAAAATCACTACCCAACAGTGTGCAAAGACTTTGCATGTACAGGAGAGGGTTTTAAAAATGTTAAAGGGAGGGGATTAAATACTTATGCAACAAATATTAAAAAAAATGGAATTTCAGTGCTTTGGAAAAAAAAGTCTCACTGTGAACAAAAAAAGTCAGGGTAAGATTTGTTGTCCAACAAAATAAGAGAAATGGTCAAGGAACTGAATATAGCACCATTTAAAGTTTGTATAATATTCATCAAAATTTTTCCTTCTTCCCATACTTCTCTAGCTATCCTAGGAAATCTTTGCAAATAGGAATAAATGTTAATGGGGCACAAGTCTGCAGTATACACTGAAAGGTATTACAATTATTTCATTACTATTAAATACATATTTCTAAGTTATAGTTCAAGTAAAATTTCCAAGGACACTTTGCATGCACGCTTTGTTAGGAATTTATATATCACAGACCCTAACTATCCCTGACATATGCTTTCAATTCATCTCATAATACATTGTAAAGCATAAAACAGACTCATTTATTCACTAACCAACATTAAAGGTCAAGAAACCCATATCAACTAATGAGTAGATTCTGTGTACAATGGAAGCAAATCTCATAGGCAACTATGGGTTACTGCATATTTAAATGTGTTAATAAATAATCCTCAAAGGATCACATACAGCATTTTAAACAAACAATTGCCCTTATATACAGATGTACATTCTCACAATATATTGCTGTCAGCAATAGTCCAAAAAGTGAGGAAGGATAATAGAAAGTAAATAACTTTATCATATTTATGCTGAATTACTCAGTCACCTTTTAGCATACAAAATTCCATTCATAATACAGCTGCCACAGGAAAGCAATTGAAGCCAGTACGTATGCATTACCTTGATCTCTGTTCTTTTGTTTCATTTTGAAATGTGCCTCCTACTGGGGCTAAGAAGAGGTGTCACGGGCACTAGGAGTCTTTACCCAGGGATCACCAGATGGTAGGCTTACCAGAGCAATGTAGATGGTAATAGGGTACTCTGGCAGCTGGGTGATCACGGAACATGAAATGATGGCCGATGAGATGCTCAGGAAAGTCTATGACTAGCAACACTGGTAATAATGAGGTAATGATACACAAGGAACTGTATGGACAAGGACACGTGAAGGTAGTCAGTGGTCTGCGATAGCAAGTTGTACCACTGCTATAGTGAGGAGGAATGTCCAACAGAAACAAGGAGGTAATGAGAGTCAGCGGTCTGCGGGTAGCAAGTTGTACCGCTGTCTGAGTGAAGGAATGGAATCCAAGTGGAGGTATCCAGGTAGTCAGTGGTCTGCGGTAGCAAGTTGTACCACTGCTATATATATGTGAGGAGGTGCACGGGGGAAGACTGCAACACAGGATATACACAGGCACCTTATACACGATCCACAGTAATATGCACAATATAGGTATATATATATGTAAATGACTGATCAGGTCTGCAATCTAGAAAGTCTCTTGAAGTAGTCCAGCACAATGATAACACAGTCAATGATGGCAATAGACTCAGCGGATAGCAGACTCCAGAGAGAACCAAACACAGTCCAGCAAGATATGCAATACACAGCACAGTCAATGAGAAGTATGCATACCGTGGTTCAGCAGTAGCAGTCAGATGGGATTGCAGCGGTACCTGAGCGGCTGGAGGCCGACTGGATAGGAAGTCCCTGGATAGGAGAAGCAGCGGTCTAGCAGGTGCAGCGCACAGGTGAGTAGACCGACAGGGACACGAATCCACAGGAGTCAGCAACACGTGGAACTGGACTCATAGGAAACCCAGGAGAATGGAGATGATCCAGCAGAGGGTAGTAGAAGAGATACAAATCCAATGCTGACAGGAGGGTAGAGGCCAGTGGAACACGTGAAGGCGTGGAGAGTGGATCAGCAGGAGATGGACGATAGCGCTGACCACAGCGGCAGGACTCAGCGGCACACGGAGGTAACCAGTAGCAACCACAGGAACCAACAGCGATGGGAAAACAGGAGTGCAGCGCAGGGCAGGAGCTGTAGATCACGAAGTGTAGCAGATGGTAATGAAAAGCGGCAGTCTCGAGGAAGTCACAGCAAAGATGAGATGAGAGTGTAGTGCACGGAGGCAGCGGATAGTAATCAGCTGGCAGTCACGATGTTGAACACAGGCGAGTTGCAAGCAGGAGACTGTAGTGCACAGAGGCAGCGGATAGTAGTCAGCTGGCAGTCACGATGTTAAACACAGGCGAGTTGCAAGCAGGAGACTGTAGTGCACAGAGGCAGCGGATAGTAGTCAGCTGGCAGTCACGATGTTGAACACAGGCCAGTTGCAAGCAGGAGACTGTAGTGCACAGAGGCAGCGGATAGAAATCAGCAAACAGACTTGATGAGAAGCAGGTGAGTGAGGTAAAAGCTGGAGTGCACGGAGGCAGCGGATAGCAATGAGCAAACAGTCACATTGATATAAAATAACGTTGAAGTGGTGTAGAAGACTGTAGTGCACGGAGGCAGCGGATAGGAATCAGCAAACAGTCATGATGATAAAGTTGATGGTAGAAGTGGTATGGAACCACAGAGTAGGAGTGGTTTGGAAACCACAGGAATCAGCAGCACTGAATACACAAGTAATACAGGAACACCTTCAGAGACTCATGAGGAATGAGACTCCAAGATCAGGCAACGTGGTAGTGACCACAGGTGCTTAATATAGGGAGGTTGCCTGATCTGCCAATTAAGTTAAAGGGGTATACACTGAAGTATAGAAAAGGGCTGCGCATGCGCAGACCCTCAGGATGGTGGACGGCCACGGTTCCTAAATGTCCGGGAAGAGGCACTCACGGTCCGGTGAGTGACAGTACCCCCCCTTTTAAAGGTGGGCACAGAACGCCTGGAACCGGGCTTGTCCGGATTTTTGGAGTAAAACTTCTTCAAAAGGGCAGGAGCATTAAGATCTTCAGCTTTGATCCAAGAGCGCTCCTCAGGACCAAAGCCCTTCCAATGAACGAGGAAGTGGAGGACTCCTCGCGAAATTTTTGCATCTAGTACCTCGGTAATCTCAAAATCCTCCTCCTGATGGACTTGAACTGGCTGCGGAGCTGAGGGAGGAATTGAAAAACGGTTGATAATAAGAGGTTTGAGCAAAGATACATGGAAGGCATTAGAAATCCGAAGACTCTTAGGAAGAAGGAGTTTCACACATACTGGATTGATAACTTGAATGATCCTATATGGACCAATAAAACGAGGGGCGAATTTCATGGATGGAACCTTCAAACGAATATTTTTTGTGGATAACCAGACACGATCTCCAATTTTTAGTGGTGGAATAGCCCGCCTCTTCTTATCCGCGAAAGATTTATATTTGACAGATGTCTTCTTCAAACAGGTTCTAACCTGAGACCAGATATTTTTAAAGGTCTGACAAACAGTCTCCACCGCAGGAACTTGGGTGGGCGGGAGGGCAGGAAATTCCGGAAAAGACGGATGGTGACCGTAGACCACAAAGAATGGAGTTTTGGATGATGACTCATGGTACATGTTGTTATGGGCGAACTCAGCCCAAGGGAGTAACTCTACCCAGTTGTCTTGATTGGCTGATGAAAATATCCTTATAAAAGTCTCAAGATCTTGATTGACACGTTCGGTTTGTCCATTGGATTGTGGATGGTAAGAAGATGAGAGTGCTAATCGTATGCCCAAGGTTTTACAAAGGGCTCGCCAGAATCTGGACACGAATTGTACTCCTCTATCAGACACAATCTCAGATGGACATCCATGGATACGGAAGATCTCTTTAATGAAATGTTCAGCCAGGATAGACGAGGAAGGCAAACCAGACAGAGGGATGAAATGAGCCATCTTCGAAAATCTGTCCACTACGACCCAAATAGTGTTATGGTTCTTACTAGGTGGTAAGTCAGTAACGAAATCCATACTAATATGGGTCCATGGTTTGGACGGAATGGGTAGTGGTCGCAGCAACCCTGCTGGGGTTCTGCGGGAGGATTTGAATTGCGAACATAATTCACAGGAAGCAATGAACTCTTTGACGTCTCTCCTCATTGAAGGCCACCAGTAACTTCGAGAGAGGATCTCAAAAGTCTTGTGTTCACCGGCGTGTCCAGAAAAACGAGAGGCATGGAACCACGAAAGGATTTTCCTCCTTAGAGTAGGAGGCACGAGGGTCTTCCCAAATGGTAGCGTTTTGGTGGATGAAGCAGCCAGTGAGATACATTTGGGGTCTAGAATGGTATGGTTGGAAACCTCTTCTATATCAGAGGACGTAGCAAAGGCTCTAGATAAGGCATCAGCTTTTTTGTTCTTGGCAGCTGGTTTGAAGGTAATTATTAATTCAAAACGGGAAAAGAAAAGAGACCATCTTGCTTGACGAGGGTTCAAGCACTGGGCAGACTGGAGATATGACAAGTTCTTATGATCCGTGAAGATCGTCACCGGATGGCGAGCTCCCTCCAACAAGTATCTCCATTCCTCTAATGCGGCTTTGATAGCCAGTAATTCCTTGTCTCCGATGGTATAATTCTTCTCTGCGGGTAGGAGACCCCGAGAATAGAAGGCACAAGGGTGGAATTTTTGCTGTTCCGAGCGTTGGGAGAGAATAGCTCCTAAGCCCACATTAGAGGCATCTACTTCTAGGAAAAAAGGGAGTGTCACATCAGGCTGACGAAGGATTGGAGCCGAAGAGAAGGACTCTTTTAATGTTTGAAAGGCTTGAATAGCCTCAGTAGACCATTGCTTAGGATTAGCCCCTTTACGAGTCAGGGCCACAATAGGAGATGCAATGGAAGAAAAGTCTTGAATGAAGCGTCTATAGTAATTGGCAAAACCTAAAAAACGCTGGATGGCACGAAGAGTAGTTGGCTGGGGCCAATGTAGTACAGCATTTACTTTGTCAGGATCCATCTTCAGACCAACTCCGGAAACAATATACCCCAAGAATGGAATCTGGGGTAATTCGAATGAACATTTTTCTAATTTACAGAACAATGAATTTTTCCGTAGCCTGGAGAGGACTTCTGCCACATGTTGGTGGTGAGAAGGCAGGTCCTGTGAAAAAATCAATATGTCGTCCAGGTAGACGACGACACATACATATAATAAGTCCCGAAAAATCTCATTGATGAAGCCCTGAAAAACAGCGGGGGCATTACATAGCCCGAAAGGCATTACCAGATATTCGTAATGCCCGTCTCTGGTGTTAAACGCCGTCTTCCATTCGTCACCGGAACGGATTCTGATTAAATTGTAAGCACCACGAAGATCCAACTTAGTAAAAATACGGGCTCCCTTAATGCGGTCAAATAGCTCAGTGATCAACGGAATGGGATACCGGTTCTTGATAGTAATGGCATTGAGTCCACGAAAATCTATACAAGGGCGTAATGATCCATCCTTCTTTTTGACAAAGAAGAACCCAGCTCCAGCGGGCGAGGTGGAAGGTCGAATGAACCCACGCTGGAGGTTCTCCCGTATATATTCAGATGTAGCTTGAGTTTCGGGTAACGAGAGTGGATAGACCCGGCCTCTGGGAGGAGTCTTGCCAGGAAGAAGATCAATCGGACAATCCCAAGAACGATGAGGAGGAAGACGTTCAGACTGAGCTTTATCAAAAACATCGGTAAATGAAGCATATTGAGGAGGGAGTCCCGGTGAAATAGCTGAAATGGAAGCTTGCTGTACCTTGAGAGGAATGACTTGGGAAAGGCAATGATGGTGACATTCAGGCCCCCAAGACGTGACTTGAGGGGTGCGCCAGTCAATCTGGGGAGAGTGACACTGAAGCCATGGAAGGCCTAGGACAATCGGACTTGTCGTAACAGGAAGAATTAAAAACGATATCTCTTCATGATGCAGAGCACCAATCTGAAGGGTTACTGGAGACGTACTCTGGGTGATGAGACCGTTGATGAGACGTGATCCATCGATAGCCGTCACAGTAATAGGAGTTTTTAAGGTAATCATTGGTAGAGACCATTGATTAACTAACGATTTGGAAATAAAATTTCCTGCTGCTCCGGAATCAATCAATGCCTGTGACTCAAAGGTCTTGGTAGCAAAGGAAATAGTCACATCAAAAGCGCAGACTTTAGATTTCATAGACGATGGAGAGGACTCCAGGGACCCTAACTTCACCTCTCCAGAACTAGTTAGGGCCTGGCATTTCCCGATCTCTTAGGGCAGGAGCTGAGGACATGAGTGGAATCAGCACAATAGATACAGAGTCTATTCTTGACTCTTCGTTTCCTCTCCTCAGAAGATAACTTGGAACGTCCAATCTCCATGGGAATCACAGCGGGTGACACTGGACGAAATTGAGGGTTAGAGCGAAAAGGTGCTTTAGCAGAAGTCGTTTTCTCAGCCTCTCTTTCCCGAAATCTCATATCAACACGATGGCATAGAGAGATCAAATCTTCAAGTGACGAAGGAAGCTCTTGGGTAGTCAGTGCATCTTTAATTTTATCGGAAAGCCCCTGCCAGAAGGCGGCAACTAGGGCTTCAGTGTTCCACTGAAGTTCAGAGGCTAAGATCCTAAATTGAATGACGTACTGGCCTACAGTATGAGATCCTTGTCGCAGACGGAGGATGCTGGAAGCAGCGGAGGTCACACGACCTGGTTCATCGAACACACTTCGGAATGTAGAAATGAATTTGGCACTATCTTGTAATATTGGATCGTTCCTCTCCCACAGAGGGGAGGCCCAAGCCAGGGCTTGTCCTGAAAACAAAGAGATAAGATAGGCCACTCTGGATCGATGGGTAGAAAAATTTTGAGGTTGGAGCTCAAAATGGACTGAACATTGGTTAAGGAAACCCCTACAAGTTTTGGGGTCTCCATCGTACTTTGACGGAGTAGGCAGGTGAAGCGTGGAAGCTATAGACACCTGGGATGGCAATGGGGAAACGGAGGAAAGCACAGGAGCTTCAGTAGTAGCTGTCACAGTCTGTCCAGATGTTCCTTGGGAGGTTAATGACTGATAACACTGAAGTAACAGCTGTTGGCGGGCATCCTGTTGCTCCACACGGCTAACCAGATGTTGCAGCATCTCTTTGGCGGTAGGTTCCACATCTGGGTCTGTCATGGCCTGATCTTACTGTCACGGGCACTAGGAGTCTTTACCCAGGGATCACCAGATGGTAGGCTTACCAGAGCAATGTAGATGGTAATAGGGTACTCTGGCAGCTGGGTGATCACGGAACATGAAATGATGGCCGATGAGATGCTCAGGAAAGTCTATGACTAGCAACACTGGTAATAATGAGGTAATGATACACAAGGAACTGTATGGACAAGGACACGTGAAGGTAGTCAGTGGTCTGCGATAGCAAGTTGTACCACTGCTATAGTGAGGAGGAATGTCCAACAGAAACAAGGAGGTAATGAGAGTCAGCGGTCTGCGGGTAGCAAGTTGTACCGCTGTCTGAGTGAAGGAATGGAATCCAAGTGGAGGTATCCAGGTAGTCAGTGGTCTGCGGTAGCAAGTTGTACCACTGCTATATATATGTGAGGAGGTGCACGGGGGAAGACTGCAACACAGGATATACACAGGCACCTTATACACGATCCACAGTAATATGCACAATATAGGTATATATATATGTAAATGACTGATCAGGTCTGCAATCTAGAAAGTCTCTTGAAGTAGTCCAGCACAATGATAACACAGTCAATGATGGCAATAGACTCAGCGGATAGCAGACTCCAGAGAGAACCAAACACAGTCCAGCAAGATATGCAATACACAGCACAGTCAATGAGAAGTATGCATACCGTGGTTCAGCAGTAGCAGTCAGATGGGATTGCAGCGGTACCTGAGCGGCTGGAGGCCGACTGGATAGGAAGTCCCTGGATAGGAGAAGCAGCGGTCTAGCAGGTGCAGCGCACAGGTGAGTAGACCGACAGGGACACGAATCCACAGGAGTCAGCAACACGTGGAACTGGACTCATAGGAAACCCAGGAGAATGGAGATGATCCAGCAGAGGGTAGTAGAAGAGATACAAATCCAATGCTGACAGGAGGGTAGAGGCCAGTGGAACACGTGAAGGCGTGGAGAGTGGATCAGCAGGAGATGGACGATAGCGCTGACCACAGCGGCAGGACTCAGCGGCACACGGAGGTAACCAGTAGCAACCACAGGAACCAACAGCGATGGGAAAACAGGAGTGCAGCGCAGGGCAGGAGCTGTAGATCACGAAGTGTAGCAGATGGTAATGAAAAGCGGCAGTCTCGAGGAAGTCACAGCAAAGATGAGATGAGAGTGTAGTGCACGGAGGCAGCGGATAGTAATCAGCTGGCAGTCACGATGTTGAACACAGGCGAGTTGCAAGCAGGAGACTGTAGTGCACAGAGGCAGCGGATAGTAGTCAGCTGGCAGTCACGATGTTAAACACAGGCGAGTTGCAAGCAGGAGACTGTAGTGCACAGAGGCAGCGGATAGTAGTCAGCTGGCAGTCACGATGTTGAACACAGGCGAGTTGCAAGCAGGAGACTGTAGTGCACAGAGGCAGCGGATAGAAATCAGCAAACAGACTTGATGAGAAGCAGGTGAGTGAGGTAAAAGCTGGAGTGCACGGAGGCAGCGGATAGCAATGAGCAAACAGTCACATTGATATAAAATAACGTTGAAGTGGTGTAGAAGACTGTAGTGCACGGAGGCAGCGGATAGGAATCAGCAAACAGTCATGATGATAAAGTTGATGGTAGAAGTGGTATGGAACCACAGAGTAGGAGTGGTTTGGAAACCACAGGAATCAGCAGCACTGAATACACAAGTAATACAGGAACACCTTCAGAGACTCATGAGGAATGAGACTCCAAGATCAGGCAACGTGGTAGTGACCACAGGTGCTTAATATAGGGAGGTTGCCTGATCTGCCAATTAAGTTAAAGGGGTATACACTGAAGTATAGAAAAGGGCTGCGCATGCGCAGACCCTCAGGATGGTGGACGGCCACGGTTCCTAAATGTCCGGGAAGAGGCACTCACGGTCCGGTGAGTGACAAGAGGAAACTACAAATTGTTCATCAAAAAGCACACATGGCTGGGCAGTGTAAGGTAGAGTGCTAGAAAGGAGAGAGACAATCAACAGTAAAGGTGAAGCTGGGTACACACTTAAGCAATCTTACTTCAGAGGTCTGATTATACATGAGACCTGTGAGGTCATCATGCAAGTTCTCCAGGGACAATATTTGAAGGTTTGTCCAAGAAAAACACAGATTTTAAACATTTTACTTTATTAACATATAAACTGAACTTATTACCATATCAAACAAAATATATAAAACCTATAAATAAACCGAACTCAAACTTTAAAAAAAAAGTATAAAAACAAAGGTCAGAGGTGCTCATATTGGTACTGTTGAACATTTTCCAATGATGAAGGGCTTCCACTATATTGCAGCACACTGGCACTACTGTTTTGTGTGGAGGTCCTATAGACAGGAGGGGTTCTGGACCGTCTTTTCATGAATCTATGATGCCTCCAGGGATATATGGTAAATGAGGGGATGGGGCAGGCCTATAGAACTCTTGGGCATTGCTCGGGTGGAACTCTGTAAACCCTGTTTACCCTGTTTCCCTCTGTTGGCCCTATGAAGGACATCCATAATTAAACATACAGCCTTGGTCCTGTTTTCTGCATCCAAACATTTTAGTTTTTTTGCAATGACCGCAGACATAAGTTCACACACGTCGTCTTCTTTTTCCATC
This sequence comes from Mixophyes fleayi, assembly GCF_038048845.1. Taxonomy (NCBI): domain Eukaryota; kingdom Metazoa; phylum Chordata; class Amphibia; order Anura; family Limnodynastidae; genus Mixophyes; species Mixophyes fleayi. The sequence continues at coordinate 173,915,534 of NC_134404.1, forward strand.
AGTCTGTTGGCTGTGGCCAGTATCTGAAAAGTCATGACCTCTGTGTTGTCTGTCTCCCGTGACTTTTCCTTTCCCCTCCTGCCAGGTTGTTGACTGTGTTGATGAGTGGTTGCTGAGTGACTTCTGAACTCAACTGGGTGGAAGCAGGCACCTCCACAGTATTTTCCATTATATCAGAAAACCCCTCCTCAATGAAGACAGTTGGCTGTGTAATAAAAATATAAATTAAAATAGTTAGCATGATAACAATAGGTTCATGTATTGATTTAACATTAAACAATCTTTCTTTTTTAGTTTCCATCAAAGGTTGAGGATTGGCAATTTATTGTAGAAGAATATGAAAAATTTTTAATTTTCCCAAACTGTGGCAGGGTCATAGATGACAAACATGTCAGCATTATGCCACCCTCTAAAACAGGTTCCTATTTTTATAATTGCAAGGGATTCAGTATTATCTTGATGGTCATAGTGGATGCAAAATACGAATTAATCTTTTTGGACATTGGAAAAAAGTGTCTGGTGGAAGGGCTTTGGAACATATGCCCTTCCATGACAAGCTTAAATGCAATGAATTTAATTTGCCCACATGTACCCAAACAAAATTAGGATTTAATTTTGTATCTGTGGCTGATGAAGAGTTTGCACTCCAAGTTAATATTTTAAAACCTTTCCCCCAAACAGCACTCACACCAGAAAGGAGGACATTCAATTACAGATTATCAAGAGCAAGGTGAGTAATGGAGAATGCATTTTGTTTAGTTCAGGTTCAGAATTTTTTATACTGCTATTAATCTTCACCTTGATAAAAATAGACAAGGTGATGATGGCATTGTGTATCCTACACAATTATCTTTGGTGTAGCACAGCTTCTACTTTGGAGCCTAGTACAGACGTTGAGGAAGTGGTAGGGTTGGCACCACTGGAGTCTGCTTAAATAACAACCTCCAGATAGTGAGGAAAGCTGATTCTCATAAGCCTTCATCCTCTTCTGCCTGTTTGAATAGTCTTTGGACTTGCTTTGCCAAAAGCAGGGATAGGATCTGTAGGCCTCAATTAAATCCTTCATGTGATCTACATTCATATCAAATGCCATAATGAAATTCCTAAAAATAGATAAAACATGTATTGTAATATTTACACCCACACAAAAGTCAAGCATAAACAAAGTTAAATGTCATAAAGTACTTACCTTTGTATAATAGCAGTGCAATTAAAGAGATAAACCGAGAAATCCATTCAGAAAGTTCCAAAACTGGAACCACAAGTTGCAATGCTCTACAAATGTAACCACCGTAGACGAACACTAATGCAAATGAACGTTCTCCTGATATGTTGCTAGAACTGCCGAGATTGGTCCAGACCATTCTAGATAAACACAGAGGAGCCTGAGGTACATCATGAGGTGGAAGAAGATAAAACCATTGAGGGAGGATTGGCAGGTAAAGGAGAATAATGATGTTATCAGATGATGGGAAAAGAGCAAAACCAATGAATCAGGGAAGAAGATGGAGATGATGGTCAGAATCCAGAAAACCAGCATGCCTACAATTGTTTAAAAAAACAAAAATTGTGAAAAAATAAGTTACAGAAAGAGACAAACTGGCAAAACAAGTTACAGATACAGAAGTAATGGTTGATCTGAAAAACAGGGAACAAGGGAAATTAAAGAAAATATGAACTAACATTAAAAAAAGTGAGTATTCAAAAAAAAATAAAAAAATTGGCAACAATGATTTTGTACTTAACACTGTCATCTCTTTATAGAAAGAATAATATTTCAACAACTATCTACATCAACAGAGGAAAAAACAGTACAGAAGCCACAGCAAATGTGGAAATAAAAGAGGAAGTCAAAAAAGGTAAATAACGATCATAAACAAGTAATATTTCATATTGTGTACTCTGTACTTATATGTGAATATATCACATCTATATTTCACTACAGCTGGTATGGACTATCACAACAGTATACCAGAACAAGCCCAAGAGGGACATCAGCATAAAGTGATTTCAAGCAGTGTCCAAGGAGAGCAAATGATAGAGGTACTATTTTGGGGATTAAGCTGACAGACTTTTTTTTTATTTTTTATTAATAACTCAATTTGGATTAAAATCTTACAAGACTGAATCCTTCAGAAGATAGAAGAACAGAGTTGGTAAGTATGAACGTTTTGGTTTTTTAAAAAAATTGTCCTTTCAATGAGGGGTGTCTTTTATTTACATTTTGCATTGGTGTACTACAGGGCCCAATGGCACTTGTGGATTTCCCAAGTGACAGCATTTCCTGGCAGCCATGGGTGTGCTTGTAGTGCTACAACCACCAGCATGCCCAGACTGTTCATGGCAGCCCGTGCTTGCTGGGACCTGTAGTTGACCAATGTCAAATAGTGTTTCATTAATTTTTATATATATATATATATATATATATATATATATATATATATAAAACAATACATAGAGGTAGATGAAGCAAAATACCAGGCATTTAACCAACCATAGCACATCAGTACATAAATGAAACTTTATTGAGGATATATTTTTACACATGTGTTTACAATTCATGTTTTATACACTTGGATACAGGAGCAAATAGATGGCATACAGAGCATGTAAAGAACGTCTATTATAGATCCACTGACAGGCCATTCCGATATGGGAGAGGAAAGGCGCCTGACACATGATCAATACACTTTTGTCCACTTGACATGTGATGTGATACAGATGCCGGGTTTGAGCATATGTACTAAACCTATGTACTTGTCTTAATAGATAATTGAATGTAGCTTCATAGTAGAAAAGTATAGTGTGTATATATATATATATATATATATATATATATATATATATATATATTTTGACAATACCTACAGGTAGATTCAGCAAAATGCCAGACGATTAACCAGCCATGGCACATCAGTTCATAAATTAAACTTTATTGAGAATATATATTTATACATGTGTTTACAATTCATGTTTTATACACTTGGATACAGGAACAAATAGATGACATACAGAGCATGTAAAGAACGTTTACTATAGATCCACTGTGAAAGCAATGTATTTCCATATACTTACATTGTACGTTGAGAAAACACAGCACATAGGAGAAATTACTATGGATTTAAATATGCACTCCCACAAAGGTGACACTGTTGGAGGAACTATCAGTTTGACAGATGGTTGTAAGTGCATATACACTTACTAATTTGCCCGACATTGATCCATCTTTAATTGTGATTTTTAGGAAGGTTTGAAAGGCAAATCAAATGATGCAATGTGTTTTGGTAGGATAGAACAAAATCGTGGTAGTGTACACACTCTTGCAATATCAGACCAAGAGGTTGTTTATCATGTGATCTACACTATAATTGCATAGGTGTGTAAGTAGCTTTACAGTGATGGAAAAGGGAAGAACACATACCTGGGTAGTGAATGTCTGGGTGCTGGAAAAGGGCAGAGCATGGCTACCAATGAATTTAAGGGTGATGGAAAAGTAAAAGACACATGACTGGGTAGTGAAGATTAGGGATGTGCACCGGCGACTTTTGAGGTCTCGTGTTTTGTGTTTTGGATCCGGATTTTCATTATTTTTGGGGTTCGGATTTGTCTCGCAAAACACTTGACGAAAGGTCTCGGTTCGGATTTAAGGTTTTGGATTCGGATTTTTTTTGGAAAAAACATAAAAAGTTTAAAAATCAAGTTTTTGGGCTTATTTTCACTCCTATGCTATTAGTAACCTCAATAACATTCAATAACAAGCATTTCCACTAATTTACAGTGTATTCTGAACACCTCACAATATAGTTATTAGTCCAAAACGTTGCAACGAGGTATCTTTCTGGACTGCGTAGAGGAGTGGGTCACCACAATATATATAATAAGAAAACCATCAACTTGTATGATTCGCACCAATAAATGTACCTGGACTGCGTAGAGGAGTGGGTCACCACAATATATATAATAAGAAAACCATCAACTTGTATGATTCGCACCAATAAATGTACCTGGACTGCGTAGAGGAGTGGGTCACCACAATATATATTAAAAACCCTGAACTTGTATGATTCGCACCAATAAATGTACCTGGACTGCGTAGAGGAGTGGGTCACCACAATATATATTAAAAACCCTGAACTTGTATGATTCGCACCAATAAATGTACCTGGACTGCGTAGAGGAGTGGGTCACCACAATATATATTAAAAACCCTGAACTTTTATGATTCGCACCAATAAATGTATCTGGACTGCGTAGAGGAGTGGGCACTGGGCACCACAATAAAATATATAAAAAACCTTCAACAGGTCTGCATTACACTGCACATACGGCTGCTCCTCCATCCTCTCCATCATATACATGTTGGAGTTTTAGCGTGTGACAACCTCTTGTTTTTGATAATGTCAGTGCATTTTGAATATTTTTCAATTTGCTCCACACCACTGAATGTACTTTATCTATGATACGCATCTATCTATCTTGACTGCGTAGTGTGGTGGCCCCGGTACACAATTTGGTACCGAGGCCACAATATAATTAAAAAACCCTCCACGGGTCAGAATTCCACCAAAAAAGGGTATGGACTGCGTAGTGTGGTGGCCCCGGTACACAATTTGGTACCGAGGCCACAATATAATTAAAAAATTGGGCATCAACTGTCACCGTTGTTTAATATCTGATACACCTAAATATGGACTGCACAGTGGAGTGGCCCCGGTAGTAAATTTGGTGCCGGGGCCACAATACCTCCTCCAACTTCCAAGTGTAGTGTTTATAAAGACAGACAGCGTCGAAGTGTTATTAGTTGACTTTCTTAACCCTAAAATTGTCCCTGTTGCAAATATTCGTGCAATGGACAGTTACTTTTTTATTGAAAGACTCAAGCTTTCAAGTGTAGTGTTTATAAAATATAAACAACAATACCGTAGTTTTAGAGCACGTCAATACCTCTTGTTTTAAATTATGACAGGGCATTTTACTTTTGGTTTAATTTCTTAAATTTGTTTAAATTTGGTTTTACTTTTTGAACATGGCAAACGACTGTTGATTGGTCATATAAGGCAAAAAAAAAAGTTCCAAGATGGAATTGTCCTTGGGCCCTCACACCCACCCTTATGTTGTTGAAATAGGACATGCACACTTTAACAAACCAATCATTTCAGCGACAGGGCCTACCAAACAACTTTGGCTGAAATGATTGGTTTGTTTGGGCCCCCACACCAAAAAAGCTATTCATCTCTCCCTGTACAGACTAAACAGGCTCTACTGAGGCAAGATGTCGTCCTCATCCTCAACCTCTGATTCCTCTCCCCCTACAGTGTCTACTTCCTCCTCATCACACATTATCAATTCGTCCCCGCTGGACTCCACAACCACAGGTCCCTCTGTAGTATCTGGAGGGCAGTGCTGTACTTCATTGAGGAATTGATTATTCATTTTTATAAACATCATTTTTTCAACGTTATGAGGAAACAACCTCCTTCGCCGCTCACTGACCAGGTTCCCCGCTGCACTAAAAACTCTTTCCGAGTACACACTGGAGGGGGGACAACTCAGGTAAAATAGAGCCAGTTTGTACAGGGGCTTCCAAACTGCCTTTTTTTCCTGCCAGTAACAATATGGACTATCTGACATGTCTACTTGGATGGTGTCAGCAAAGTAATCATCCACAATTTTTTCTATTGTGACAGCATCCAATGCAGAGAGAGTAGACATGTCTGCAATGGTTGGCAGGTCCTTCAGTCCGGACCAGATGTTATCAGCATCCCCGCCAGTGCCTCTTTTGGGAAAACTGAGCTTTTTCCTCGCAGCCATAGATGTGGAAGAAAATGAGGGTGGAGCTGTTGGCATGTCACGGTCCTCTTCAGAGGACAATCTCCTGACCAGCAGGTCTTTGCACCGCTGTAGACTTGTGTCCGCCGGAAACAGAGACACAACATACGCTTTAAACCGAGGATCGAGCACGGTGGCCAGAATGTATTCCTCTGACTTTAAAAGAGTTACCACCCTCTGATCCTGGCAAAGCGTACGAAGGGCTACATCCACAAGAGCTACATGCTTGGTGTAATCGCAATGGCTTACCAGCTCCTCCCTCACTTTCTCCAGCTGCTTCTGCAACAGCCTGATCAGGGGAATGACCTGACTCAAGCTGGCAGTGTCGGAACTGACTTCTCGTGTGGCAAGTTCAAATGGCTGCAGAACCTTGCACAACACGGAAATCAGTCTCCACTGCGCTTGACTGAGGCGCATCCCCACTCCTTTGCCTATGTCGTAGGTGGCTGTGTAGGCCTGAATGGCCTTTTGCTGCTCCTCCATCCTCTGCAGCATATAGAGGGTGGAGTTCCAGCGCATCACAACCTCTTGTTTGAGGTGATGGCAGGGCAGGTTCATGCTTTTTTGATGTGCCTCTAGTCTGCGGTAGGCACTGGCTGAATGCCGAAAGTGTCCAGCAATTTTGCGCGCCACCGCAAGCATCTCCTGCACACCCCTGTCACTCTTGAGGTAATGCTGCACCACCAAATTAATGGTGTGGGCAAAACATGGGACGTGCTGGAAATTGCCCATATTTAATGCCCGCACAATGTTACTGGCATTGTCTGACACCACAAATCCCCATGAGAGTCTAAGTGGGGTAAGCCACTGGGAGATAATTTCCCTCATTTTCTCTAATATGTTGTCAGCGTTGTGCCTCTTATTAAAGCCTGTAATACACAATGTTGCCTGCCTTTGCACGAGCAGCCATTTTGTAGTTGCTGCTACTGATGCAGCTGTTGCTGTTGCTGCGGAAGGGGATGCATCTACCCAGTGGGCAGTCACAGTCATATAGTCCTTCTTTTGCCCAGAACCACTTGTCCACATGTCCGTGGTTAAGTGGACAGTGGGTACAACCGCATTTTTTAGAGCACTGAGGACACTTGATCGTACTTCTCTGTACATTTTTGGTATCGCCTGCCTAGTGAAGTGGAATCTCGACGGGATTTGGTACCGGGGACACAATACCTCCATCAACCCTCTAAATCCCACTCCACTGATGGCGGACACCGGGCGCACGTCTAACACCAACATTGCAGTTACAGCCGCAGTTATACGCTTTGCAATAGGGTGACTACTATCGTATTTTGTGGTCATGGCAAACGACTGTTGGACGGTCAATTGTTTTGTGAAAGACTTAGCGGTCTTACAACTTCCCCTCTGGGAAGATGACCGACTAACAGCAGCAACAGCAGCAGTGGCAGTAGTAGGCGTACCGCTGCAGGATTCCTCGGATGAATCCCGTATTGAGGGGGACTCAGTCTGGCTGCTGACTTGGGCTGCAGGACTGAATCTGATGGAGATTGTGGAGGAAGTTGACGAGGAGGGTGTTGCTGGTGTGTATCCAACTGGACCACGGGATTTAGGTGTCCCTGTACCGATGAGGGTCCTAGCCCCAGTTCCTGAACTAACCACTGAACTATGAAGGTTATTCAGGTGACGTATAAGGGAGGATGTTCCTAGGTGGGCAAGATCCTTACCCCTGCTTATTTGAGCTTTACATAAGCTACATATGGCCATACATTGGTTGTCTGGATTTGGATAAAAATAACTCCAGACCGAAGAGGTGCATTTTTTGGTCTTCTGACCAGGCATGACGATGGGCTTTTTCATCCCATGGACATCAGCTGTTTCCCCCCCTGGTGCCTCATTTACAATAACCACATCACCATCCTCATCATCAAGTTCCTCCACAGCGCCAGCTACATCATCAATAGCCTCCTCCCGAGCCACCTCTTCCCGTACAGTGATGGGAAGGTCAGGCTTGACAACCACCAACATCCTTGGACTCGCCTTGTGGATTTGTGATAATTTCTCTTTAGAAGGCAGAGTTGTTTGCTGTTTTGTTGCTGACAGCATAACTCTCTTCAATTTTTTGTAGGGTGGGGGAGGAGGAGGAGGGCTAAGATCCGTGGGTGAAGCTGAACCACTAGTCATGAACACGGGCCAGGGCCTAAGCCATTCCTTGCCACTCCGTGTCGTAAATGGCATATTGGCAACTTTACGTTTCTCCTCAGATGATTTTAAGTTTCTCTTTTTGCTACTTTTTCTTAACTTGGGCTTTTTGGATTTTACATGCCCGGTACTACGAGATTGGGCATCGGGCTTGGAAGACGACGTTGATGGCATTTCATCGTCTATGTCATGACTAGTGGCAGCAGCTTCAGCATTAGGAGGAAGTGGGTCTTGATCTTTCCCTACTTTATCCTCCAAATTTTTGGTCTCCATTATATGTAGCACAAGATACTGCAGAATGTGTGAACTTGGTAATATTGCAGTACCAATGGACTTATACTGCTGGATTGGTTTTGCAAATTTGGTTATAATTATATTTTTTTTTTTTTATTTAAAAATTTTTTTTTTTTTTTACTTTTTTTTTTTTTTTTAAAAACTTGGGAATAATGGGGAAATAACTATGCCCTTAGAAGCACAGAGCACAGGACACAGCACCACTGGACTGAACAGGACACGGCACAGGACCCAGCAGCACTACGGAACTCAGCAGGACAGAGCACAGGACACAGCACCACTGGACTGATACTGCAGAATGTGTGAACTTTGTAATATTGCAGTACCACTGGACTTTTACTGCTGAATGTGTGAACTTGATAATATTGCAGTACCAATGGGCTTATACTGCAGGATTGCTTGTGCAAATTTTGTGGTAATTAAAAAAAATTAAATTAGTTTTTGGTATTTTTTTAAATAACTTTTTTTTATTTTTTTAAACACAGGGGAATATTGGGGAAATAACTATGCCCTTAGAAGCACAGAGCACAGGACACAGCACCACTGGACTGAACAGGACACAGCACATGACCCAGCAGCACCACTGACCTCAGAAGGACAGAGCACAGCACCCAGCACCACTGGACTGATACTGCAGAACACAGCACAGCACAGCACAGCACAGCACAGAACTAAACAGCACAGCACAGAACTAAACAGCACAGCACGAGATCTACCAGGACAGAGGACCACCTAAAACACCCTCCCTCTACCCTGATCAATGCCCGAGTGAAGATGGCGGCGACTAGCGGGGAATTTATAGGATCCGAGTATCGCGAGATCCGACAACGGGATTATGAGTCAGAGCCTCAGTTTCAGATTTGAATTTGGCGCCAATACCCGGATCTGTCTCGGATCCGACTCGGATCGGCAACGTTCGGGTGGGCTCGGATTTCAGAAATCCGAGTGCGCTCATCTCTAGTGAAGATTAGGATGCTGGAAAAGGGAAGTACATGTAATTTGGCAGTGAAGAATTTGGCACTGGAAAAGGGAAGAATACATAGCTGGGCAGTGAAGCCTAAGGTGCTGTAAAGGCAAGAATATATGGCTGACAGAGAAGCAAAGAGTTCTTTAAAGTTAAAGAACATGTTGTTGTGGGTGAATTTAAGGGTGCTGGAAAAGTGAAACATCAATAGCTGGACAGTGAAGAGTAGGGTGCAGGAAAATTGAAGAAAACATGGCTGGCACTGAAGGATAGGCTGCTGGAGAAGGGAATAACATGTTTGCCAGTGAAGGAAATTGAAAAATGCATAGTAGGGCAGTGAACAATAGGGTGCTGGAAAAGGGGAGAACACATAACTGGGCTGTTAAGGACAGGGTGCTGTAAAATGGAATATCGTGACTATGCAGTGAATGACTGTGTACTGTATAAGGGATTGAAACACTGCTGTCAGTGCATAATAAGATGCAAGAGAAGGGAAAATCATGGCTGAACAGGGAATGTCAGGATGCTGTAAAGAGAAAAGAATGTATGGCTCAGAATTTAAGTGTGCTGGAAATGGGAAGAACCTATACCTGGACTGTGAATGAAAGTGTGATGGTAAGAATACATAACTGGGAAGTGAAGATAAGGGTGTTAGCAGGGCCTGATTAAGGGTTCTGGCCGCCCTAGGCTAATATGGCCGCAGCGCCCCCCCCCCCCCCCCTCGTCCGAATATATAGGTGTATAGGAACACTCCTGAATATGAATGTTCAGGTGTATTCTCCAGCATTCAAATTTAGACAGATTGTGCCATTGTCTCTTACCTGTTCTTGCTCTTCTCTCTTGCAACTTTGTTATCCTCTCGCTGGCTTCTGGAAAGTTGGCGTCCTGTTTTGAAAATGCAAAAATGTATTATAATGCAAACCCTGAATGATTAGGCCCTTTAGTTAGAACAAAACACTCCATTATGGCCAGCTAAAAGTACCCCATTGGACAGGCATATATAAGCAATATCTGAATATTTGTTGTCAATCAAATACAAACCTCTACCAGCCCCATCTCACTAATATTTAGTATTCTAGTGATTGCTGAGACCACCCATGTGACCACCACACAATCATGAGATTCTGCCCCCCAAAGCTGCTGTATTTTTTAAATACCCCCTGCAGCCATTTTCCTTAACCACAACCCCCCCACAGCCATTTTCCTTAACCCCTGCTGCAGCCATTTTCTTTACCTCCCACCCTGCATCCATCCCCCTTGCAGCTATTTTCCTTACCTCCACTCTGCTAGCTAGCTATCCCCCCCGTCACATCAAAACTCCCCCAGTCACATATATCAGCCCCCCTCCTCTGCCCTCCTTCATACATATCAACCTCTCTCCCTCCCTATAGATTTTCATGGCAGCCCCCCCCCTCCCACCCTATAGATTTGTATGACAGTCCCCCTCTCCCTCCCTATACATATGCATGACAGTCCCCCCTCTCCCTCCCTATAGATATGCAGGGTAGTCCCCCCCCTCCCTATAGATATGCAGGGTAGTTCCCCCCCTCTCTATAGATATGCAGTGTAGTTCCCCCCCTCCCTATAGATATGCAGGGTAGTTCCCCCCTCCCTATAGATATGCAGGGTAGTTCTCCCCCCTTCCTATAGATATGCAGGGCAGTTACCCCTCCCTATAGATATGCAGGGCAGTTCCCCCCCTCCTTATAGATATGCAGGGCAGTTCCCCCCCTCCTTATAGATATGCAGGGCAGTTCTCCCCCTCCCTATAGATATGCAGGGCAGTTCCCCCCCTCCTTATAGATATGCAGGGCAGTTCCCCCCCCCCTCCCTATAGATATGCAGGGCAGTTCCCCCCCTCCCTATAGATATGCAGGGCAGTTCCCCCCCTCCCTATAGATATGCAGGGCAGTTCCCCCCCCCTCCCTATAGATATGCTGGGCAGTTCCCCCCTCCCTCCCTATAGATATGCAGGGCAGTTCCCCCCCCTCCCTATAGATATGCAGGGCAGTTCCCCCCCTATAGATATGCAGGGCAGTTCCCCCCCTCCCTATAGATATGCAGGGTAGTTCCCCCCCTCTCTATAGATATGCAGTGTAGTTCCCCCCCTCCCTATAGATATGCAGGGTAGTTCCCCCCCCCCCTCCCTATAGATATGCAGGGTAGTTCCCCCCCCTTCCTATAGATATGCAGGGCAGTTACCCCTCCCTATAGATATGCAGGGCAGTTCCCCCCCTCCTTATAGATATGCAGGGCAGTTCCCCCCCTCCTTATAGATATGCAGGGCAGTTCCCCCCTCCCTATAGATATGCAGGGCAGTTCCCCCCCTCCTTATAGATATGCAGGGCAGTTCCCCCCCCTCCCTATAGATATGCAGGGCAGTCCCCCCCTCCCTATAGATATGCAGGGCAGTCCCCCCCCTCCCTATAGATATGCAGGGCAGTTCCCCCCCTCCCTATAGATATGCAGGGCAGTTCCCCCCCTCCCTATAGATATGCAGGGCAGTTCCCCCCCCCCTCCCTATAGATATGCAGGGCAGTTCCCCCCCCCCCTCCCTATAGATATGCAGGGCAGTTCCCCCCTTCAATTACCTGTAGTTGTGCCAGCATCGCTCCTCTCCTCAGATCAGCAGATAGGAAGTGAAGACGTCCTGCTTCCTGTCTGCTGCACAGCAACAGGCAGCCTGGCGATTGGCTGTGTGTTGCTAACCACTGACCACCATTGCTTTTGATTGTCGAGCCCTCCCCCCCCCCCCGCGGTGACCCCTCCCTCCCCCACCCCGAAAAAAAATGAATGAAGAAAAAAAAAATGTAAAAAAAAAAATTTTTTTTAAAAAAAAATACCCACAGGGCAGCGCCCCCCGGGACCCAGCACCCCAGGCTGCAGCCTGGTCAGCCTAGTGGTTGATCAGGCCCTGGGTGTTAGAAAAGAGAAGCATGCATAGCTGGGCCATGGAAGGATGGGAACAGGCAGGTGGGGATTGGGAACTTAAAGTGGCCCTGGAAAAAATTTAAAGTGGCATAATGTAGGCATGACCAAGTCATGTGTTGGTGGGACCAGTGCAAAAGTAGGCAGTGTGAGCACACTGTTAGCCCTTGCCAAATCAGTGGTAGGCGAGGCCCATGCAACTTGTTGTAGGCAGACACCGTACACCAGTGGGTGGAGTACATGCTTCGGTTACAGTTAGTGGTGCAGTTTGATCCAGCAGCAGGTTGCTCCCAGGGTTAGCATTATTGTGATAGTAGCTGTATCTGGGTAGTCCTGGACACTATCATAAAAATCATTCTAACTGGAATCTCATATCTGTCACTCTCCCACTGATTCTAAAGTCTCCCTAGCAGTATTAAAGAAAAAAAGAAAAAATCACATTGCCTCTGCCTAACTGTACACAAAAGTTTGGGATACCACAGCAAATAAAAACATGCTTTTCTGTTTGACTTAAACAAACAACGCCATGCAAAATGTATCGCAAGATAAAGCAGGTATTAAATTGCTTTGAATGATAATTTGGTAAGTTTATTACTGATAGATTTATAATACAGAGAGAATTTGGGGTAGTCCCCAGGCGCCTATACAGAGACAATACAGTCAAGTGGGCGAAATAGGTGTTTATTTGAATGAATCCATAATAATAAACGTTGGCATATAAAATATTTTCCTCTTTGACTGCGATATAAAAACCTATACATAAAAAACGTGAAAAACAGCAAAGATTTTCCAGTAGTCTTGCTGGTGAACAAACTTCACAAGATAGTGAGCTGTTATGCATAAATGGATGATAAAGTCCAGAGTAAATAATTGTAAAGTTGCAAAGATGGGGCAATAGCCATATGTATAGGTTTTTATATCGCAGTCAAAGAGGAAAATATTTTATATGCCAACGTTTATTATTATGGATTCATTCAAATAAACACCTATTTCGCCCACTTGACTGTCTCTGTATAGGCGCCTGGGGACTACCCCAAATTCTATTTGTGGTTGTTTACAAGTTACTTGGGGGGGAGGGGTCTCCCCCCCCTTTCACTGTCTCCACTCTTTGGCAGCCATTATCTACTTTCACTGGGTATTTGCGCAGATGTAAAACCCTCTCTATTGTGTACCGTTATAATACAGAGAGTCTACTAGTGACCGGCATATAATACAGAGAGCTTTCTTGTGACCACCATACAATACAGAGAGCATTCTTGTGACAACCATACAATATAGAGAGCATTTTTGTAAAATAAAAATGACAGAACAGCCTGTGTAGTAGTGATAAAGGAATGTACATATGTCTGGGAAGTGAATTGTAGGGTGTCAGAAAACGGAAGTAAACATAGCTGGGCAATGAAGGATAGGGTGCAAGAAAATATAAGTACACAGGCATAGCTAGTGAAATTAACCTGCTAGAAAAGGGAAGTACACATGGCTGGGCAGCAAAGAGTAAGGTGCTGGAAAAAGAACTACAAATAGCTGTGCAGAAAAGGGAAGGGAACTAGAACTGAAAGTGCAATTTATTATTATTATTATTATTATTATTATTATTATTATTGTGGTAGATTTATTAGGCATCCATAGCGCCAGACAATGCGGAAAACAGGACATACGTAAAACAGAAACAAACAAGGTAGACAAATAATTGCAGACTTGCAAACAAAGTGTAGGAAGTTTCATGCTCTTGAAATAACAGAAACAATATGAGTTAGTGTGGCTCAGAATGAAAATTGGGTCAGTTGTAAGGGTTAAATAGTGTTGGTAGTAATAGTGGCAATAGGGTAAGCTCTAATAAAGATATGGTTTTTCAGAGGACATTTAAAGATTTAAAGGCTGTGGGAAAGTCTGATGGAGCATGGTAAGGAATTCCATAAGTGGGCAACGGCACAGGAGAAGTCTTGTAGTCTGAAGTTGTTCTATGAGAGAGATAGAGAGAACATTTTGAGGTGATTTTGAGATGTATTAATTGGTGGTCTTGTTGAATTCTGTGTAGGTGACTGTAATTTGAATTGGATTCAGTGTAGGGATTTGCAATGTAATATGGCAGATCTGGAGCAGCAAGACAGGAAGATCAGTCTAAATGCATCATTCTACATGGATTGAAATGGAGATAGATGACTGAAGGGAATTCTAAATAGTAATAGGTTGCAATAGTCAAGTCAGGTTGTGATAAGAGAGTGGAAGAGTGGAAAAGAGTTTTGGTAGCATATTGGGTTATAAAAGGGAGTACCAGTGGTTTGTGCAACTGAACAGAGAAGTGCAGAGTCTAAAACGCCCCCGGTCTTCACCAGGGACTCCTGCAAAGAGGTTTGGGCTTCGCAGCATGGGATGTGCAGGTTGCAGTTCTCTGGTGAAACAGGTCGGTGAAAGGTAAAGTCAGACAGTCTGAAGTCAATCCAGCCGGAACGGAGTACCAAATCTGAATGCAGGAGAATGGTCAGGAAGCCAAAATTCATAAGTTAGTAGATATAAAATAAGGATCCAGAAGGGAAGGTCAGAAGCAAAGCAGAGGTCACAATGGGGAAAATGAGCCAAACAGGAATCAGGAGACTGGGCGCAGGAACTGGAAGGTAGGTCCACTGGAGCCAGGTTAGACTGAATACTCTAGCACTCTAGTGGTGCCAGAGCCTTCTATTTATAAAGCCCTAAGTAGACAGATAGGGAACCTAGTGGTCAGTGACGTCACTGACCTCTGACAAGAGGTACTAGAAGCATTCCGTGGCCTAGCAATGGGATGTGCGCATGCACCGAGGGGAGCCAAGGAGGCGGCATCCCGTTGCTAAGCAACATGACACGTCTCTGTATAGTGGGGAAACTGCAGGAACAGCACCAGACAGGAGTTGAGGAATAAAGCTGCAGATTTGGGAGACTGAGGGAAAATTTAAGAGGAGGTGGTGACTCTAGGAGGAGGGAAGATGATAAGCAGATATTTCTGGGAAGTAAAGGTTAGTGTGTTAAAGTAAAGAAGTGGAGTTTTGTGGTATCACTTCACTTTCTCACATTTTTATACACAGTGCAACCATTTAAGCTTCTGCATTTATAAAAATGATTGATGCCAGTCAAGTAGTAATGGTCAGATCATAATATAGTCTGGGTATACTATATAAAATCTAAACAGTCTAAGGATTTAAATGGAAATTTATACATATATTTTTTGTTTTTTATCCCAATAAATAGCAAAATACTGTTCTGCTGTCTTATCATAGAAAATGTATATATAATAAATTTGATCCTAAACAGTTTGATTGTGAGTTCAGCTGACCTGTATCAATTCTGAATGAAAATATAGCAGCCTGAGCTCTTACATTCCTCTCACTCTTCTGTTCACTACAATAGAGGAGAAGGTAATTCAGAGACTGGAAGGAGCTCTGCTACTGGTGTTCCTATGTCAATCTCAGAAGTATTCCTCTCACACAGATAGCATCAATCACACATTTAAACCATTATGTTCTGATTACGCGCACACAACATGAATCTGAGTTAGCAAGAGCCATACACGTCATCTACTATGTTTAGATTGTAAGCAATCTGATCACAGTGAACCTGCTAAGAAAAAGTGATGATTTCCAACTCCTATCTGACATTCCCATGATCATCCTAAATTTTATTTTCTGTCGGCAGTAGGGAGGAGATGAAAAATTAAATAAAATTAAGAAGATTGCCCTCCCCTAGGAACAGCCCCCAACCCTGCCCAACAACTATATAGAAAATACAATCAAGCTTGTTGATTACTATTCTGCTATTCAGCTTTTACATAGTATTTTTTAATGTAGATGTTAGTTATTGCCTGCAGTAGAAATAAGTCATTTCTGTCATGCTCCATAAATGCACACATCAGCAGCAGCCTTTTTAAGTAAAAAAAAAAATCAAGTTGATAAGTATATTTAAATACTACAACTGAAAGATAGTTGAAAAGAGAAGATTGTGCATACAAAATGTAGCCCCTCCACTATTTTTCCTCCCTGAAGGGTAAAGCCTGAATAACTTTAATAAAATGATGGTGACATAGACTTAGAGACTTCATTTGCATATTCCTTCTGCACTTTAAAATTAACTTCTGACATTCTATTTCAGACAATTTGTGAAGTTCATTGCTGCATGCTATTCTGCACTGCAGTTAGAGAAAGGTGTTACATTTCAGAAGTTTGACTCCACTCATTATAATCACAAACATTTCTAGAAGCTGTAAATTTAGAAGTAGTATCAAGCTCTAAAGTTTCTTTTTTTTCAGGTTTCAGTACCAATTACCAAGCAAGTTAACACATTCATTTTTAATGCACTCAGGTCTGTTTAGGACATGGGGCAAGTTAACATCTAAAGGATCCCTGAGGCTTTGCATAGATCATTGCAACAGAGAATGTTACAAAGCTTGTACCTTTTTATGTTCCTGCAAACTTTCATTTTTGGGTAGAATGAATTTTAAGGCCCATAACATCTTGTATACTAGACTAATCTGCTAAATACACAATGAAAATAACAATGTGGGCGCCTACATCTTGTTAACCCTGGCCTGTTTGATTACATTACAAATAATTAAGGAGAACAAATTCGGGACTTGGGGCTTTTCATCCATATGGAATAACAGTTGGTGAAACTAACTACAAGTATTGCAAGACTAATACATAATGCATTAATGCATATTTGTAGATTTGTAATTGGGTGATGAAATTGAAATACTTCTAAAACAGAAAAAAAAATACTTTGGGAGCCAACTTTTTCTTGGGTGACACTCATGAAATATGTCAATCTTCCTATAAATGGCAAATTTGAATGAGAGAGCCAAATTAGCAAATTTTAAAGGAAAACTAAATCTAAAATACAACTGGCTTTATGTAAATCTACTAGTACCATTTACAATGCACATAAAAATACATAAAAAACAGCAAAATAGAAAATTGTAAGCACATCAAATTGTCTTATGAAAACAGTAAGATTGAATTTAGATTCCAAATGCAAACAGAGTAACACACAGTGGAAGTTAATAGTAATTTGGAGCTGTGACCTAGGTCCCAGAGCTGTTAGGTGTTCTAAACCTTAACTGTTATAACTTCGTGGTACGTATGAACTTAACCAAAAATAAAGTGCTGCTTTTTCCCCCATTAAAACTTTCTTTCTAGAAATGGAGGATTATATACAAAACAAGTATATATAGAGTGGGACCCATTGCATTAACACTGCCCAGGGTTAGTGACAGTTTTAAACCACCACTGTGAAACACAACATTTAAAGGATTATACTATTACATATACACTTTATACCTTCAGTCACTAAAATAAAGAGCTAGACTACAAACATATGGATCTAATTGTGGAATTCTTTCCATGACCAATATATCTGGTTATAAGTAATGGATAAGGACAACTTTAGTAAACTACTGGCTAGGGATGTGCACCGGCGACTTTTGAGGTCTCGTGTTTTGTGTTTTGGATCCGGATTTTCGTTATTTTTGAGGTTCGGATTTGTCTCGCAAAACACTTGACGAAAGGTCTCGGTTCGGATTTAAGGTATTGGATTCGGATTTTTTTTGAAAAAAACATAAAAAGTTTAAAAATCAAGTTTTTGGGCTTATTTTCACTCCTAGGCTATTATTAACCTCAATAACATTCAATAACAAGCATTTCCACTAATTTACAGTGTATTGTGAACACCTCACAATATAGTTATTAGTCCAAAACGTTGCAACAAGGTATCTTTCTGGACTGCGTAGAGGAGTGGGTCACCACAATATATAT
Source organism: Mixophyes fleayi (assembly GCF_038048845.1). Lineage (NCBI taxonomy): Eukaryota > Metazoa > Chordata > Amphibia > Anura > Limnodynastidae > Mixophyes > Mixophyes fleayi. The sequence goes on from NC_134404.1 coordinate 173,933,480, forward strand.
TAAAAACCCTGAACTTTTATGAATCGCACCAATAAATGTACCTGGACTGCGTAGAGGAGTGGGTCACCACAATATCTTAAAAACCCTGAACTTTTATGATTCGCACCAATAAATGTACCTGGACTGCGTAGAGGAGTGGGTCACCACAATATCTTAAAAACCCTGAACTTTTATGATTCGCACCAATAATTGTACCTGGACTGCGTAGAGGAGTGGGTCACCACAATATCTTAAAAACCCTGAACTTTTATGATTCGCACCAATAAATGTACCTGGACTGCGTAGAGGAGTGGGTCACCACAAGATATATTAAAAACCCTGAACTTTTATGATTCGCACCAATAATTGTACCTGGACTGCGTAGAGGAGTGGGTCACCACAATATCTTAAAAACCCTGAACTTTTATGATTCGCACCAATAATTGTACCTGGACTGCGTAGAGGAGTGGGTCACCACAATATCTTAAAAACCCTGAACTTTTATGATTCGCACCAATAATTGTACCTGGACTGCGTAGAGGAGTGGGTCACCACAATATCTTAAAAACCCTGAACTTTTATGATTCGCACCAATAATTGTACCTGGACTGCGTAGAGGAGTGGGTCACCACAATATCTTAAAAACCCTGAACTTTTATGATTCGCACCAATAAATGTACCTGGACTGCGTAGAGGAGTGGGTCACCACAAGATATATTAAAAACCCTGAACTTTTATGATTCGCACCAATAAATGTACCTGGACTGCGTAGAGGAGTGGGTCACCACAATATCTATTAAAAACCCTGAACTTTTATGAATCGCACCAATAAATGTACCTGGACTGCGTATAGGAGTGGGTCACCACAAGATATCTTAAAAACCCTGAACTTTTATGAATCGCACCAATAAATGTACCTGGACTGCGTAGAGGAGTGGGTCACCACAATATATATTAAAAACCCTGAACTTTTATGATTCGCACCAATAAATGTATCTGGACTGCGTAGAGGAGTGGGCACTGGGCACCACAATAAAATATATAAAAAACCTTCAACAGATCTGCATTACACTACACATACGGCTGCTCCTCCATCCTCTCCATCATATACATGTTGGAGTTTTAGCGTGTGACAACCTCTTGTTTTTGATAATGTCAGTGCATTTGGAATATTTTTCAATTTGCCCCACACCACTGAATGTACTTTATCTATGATACGCAATACGCATCTATCTATCTTGACTGCGTAGTGTGGTGGCCCCGGTACACAATTTGGTACCGAGGCCACAATATAATAATAAAACCCTCAACTGGTCTGAATTCCACCAAACAAGTATCTTGACTGCGTAGTGTGGTGGCCCCGGTACACAATTTGGTACCGGGGCCACAATACCTCCTCCAAACATGCTACAGACAATTCGTCATTGAGAGACCCCAGACAGACAGGGTCGAAGTGTTATTGTTTGACTTTGTAAACCCAAAAAAATGTCCCTGTTGCACATAGTCGTGCAATGAAGACTGACTTTTTCATTTAAAGGCACGATCTTTAAAGTGTAGTGTTTGTAAGTCTAAGTCATATTATACTTTTGGTAAAATTGTTTTTTTTTGTTCCTCTTTATGGTAATTAATTAGTAATAGAATTAAAGTAGGAAATAGAATTAAATAGAATTAAAGTAGGAAATAGAGTGGTATAGAGTTGTAGTGTGGTATAGATAGAGTGGTCCACACAATATAATAATAAAACCCTCAACTGGTCTGAATTCCACCAAACAAGTATCTTGACTGCGTAGTGTGGTGGCCCCGGTACACAATTTGGTACCGAGGCCACAATATAATTAAAAAACCCTCCACGTGTCGGAATTCCACCAAACAAGTATCTGGACTGCATAGTGGGGTGGCCCCGGTACCCAATTTGATACCGGGGCCACAATACCTCCTCCAAACATGCTACAGACAATTCGTCATTGAGAGACCCCAGACAGACAGGGTCGAAGTGTTATTGTTTGACTTTGTAAACCCAAAAAAATGTCCCTGTTGCACTTGCACATAGTCGTGCAATGAAGACTGACTTTTTCATTTAAAGGCACGATCTTTAAAGTGTCAGAAAGAGAGAGAAGACACAGGAGAGGAGAGTTGTAGCTGGGGACCTGGGGTGGAAGCTCCCAGGCTCCCCCAGCATTGCCTGGAAGTCTGAGCGTGGTGACTGAGCCAGGGCAAGGAATGTGTGCCCTGGATGAGGGGGAGAACTCCATGCCACTATAGTGAACCCAAGAGAGAGGGGGACACTGCACATGGAAGAGGCCCTGGAGTGAGGGCTGCTACAAGAGGCATGGTAGCTGTAGTGTCAGATCCTGAGGCTGAGAGTACACAGAGTGACGTGTCAGAGCACAGGAGACATTATCCCCGCAGAGGAGGGATGAGCTGCAGTTGAGAGGTATGTTGTTGAAATAGGACATGCACACTTTAACAAACCAATCATTTCAGCGACAGGGCCTACCAAACAACTTTGACTGAAATGATTGGTTTGTTTGGGCCCCCACACCAAAAAAGCTATTCATCTCTCCCTGTACAGACTAAACAGGCTCTACTGAGGCAAGATGTCGTCCTCATCCTCAACCTCTGATTCCTCTCCCCCTACAGTGTCTACTTCCTCCTCATCACACATTATCAATTCGTCCCCGCTGGACTCCACAACCACAGGTCCCTCTGTAGTATCTGGAGGCCAGTGCTGTACTTGATTGAGGAATTGATAATTCATTTTTATGAACATCATTTTTTCTACGTTTTGCGGAAGCAACCTCCTTCGCCGCTCACTGACCAGGTTCCCCGCTGCACTAAAAACTCTTTCCGAGTACACACTGGAGGGGGCACAACTCAGGTAAAATAGAGCCAGTTTGTACAGGGGCTTCCAAACTTCCTTTTTTTCCTGCCAGTAAGAATATGGACTGTCTGACATGTCTACTTGGATGGTGTCAGCAAAGTAATCCTCCACCATTTTTTCTATTGTCACAGCATCCAATGCAGCGAGAGTAGACATGTCTGCAATGGTTGGCAGGTCCTTCAGTCCGGACCAGATGTTATCAGCATCCCCGCCAGTGCCTCTTTTGGGAAAACTGAGCTTTTTCCTCGCAGCCATAGATGTGGAAGAAAATGAGGGTGGAGCTGTTGGCATGTCACGGTCCTCTTCAGAGGACAATCTCCTGACCAGCAGGTCTTTGCACCGCTGTAGACTTGTGTCCGCCGGAAACAGAGACACAACATACGCTTTAAACCGAGGATCGAGCACGGTGGCCAGAATGTATTCCTCTGACTTTAAAAGAGTGACCACCCTCGGATCCTGGCAAAGCGTACGAAGGGCTACATCCACAAGAGCTACATGCTTGGTGTAATCGCAATGGCTTACCAGCTCCTCCCTCACTTTCTCCAGCTGCTTCTGCAACAGCCTGATCAGGGGAATGACCTGACTCAAGCTGGCAGTGTCGGAACTGACTTCTCGTGTGGCAAGTTCAAATGGCTGCAGAACCTTGCACAACACGGAAATCAGTCTCCACTGCGCTTGACTCAGGCGCATCCCCACTCCTTTGCCTATGTCGTAGGTGGCTGTGTAGGCCTGAATGGCCTTTTGCTGCTCCTCCATCCTCTGCAGCATATAGAGGGTGGAGTTCCAGCGCGTCACAACCTCTTGTTTGAGGTGATGGCAGGGCAGGTTCAAGCTTTTTTGATGTGCCTCTAGTCTGCGGTAGGCACTGGCTGAATGCCGAAAGTGTCCAGCAATTTTGCGGGCCACCGCAAGCATCTCCTGCACACCCCTGTCACTCTTGAGGTAATGCTGCACCACCAAATTAATGGTGTGGGCAAAACATGGGACGTGCTGGAAATTGCCCATATTTAATGCCCGCACAATGTTACTGGCATTGTCTGACACCACAAATCCCCATGAGAGTCTAAGTGGGGTAAGCCACTGGGAGATAATTTCCCTCATTTTCTCTAATATGTTGTCAGCGTTGTGCCTCTTATTAAAGCCTGTAATGCACAATGTTGCCTGCCTTTGCATGAGCAGCCATTTTGTAGATGCTGCTACTGATGCAGCTGTTGCTGTTGCTGCGGAAGGGGATGCATCTACCCAGTGGGCTGTCACAGTCATATAGTCCTTCGTTTGCCCAGAACCACTTGTCCACATGTCCGTGGTTAAGTGGACAGTGGGTACAACCGCATTTTTAAGAGCACTGAGGACACTTGATCGTACTTCTCTGTACATTTTTGGTATCGCCTGCCTAGTGAAGTGGAATCTCGAGGGGATTTGGTACCGGGGACACAATACCTCCATCAACCCTCTAAATCCCACTCCACTGATGGCGGACACCGGGCGCACGTCTAACACCAACATTGCAGTTACAGCCGCAGTTATACGCTTTGCAATAGGGTGACTACTATCGTATTTGGTGGTCATGGCAAACGACTGTTGGACGGTCAATTGTTTGGTGAAAGACTTAGCGGTCTTACGACTTCCCCTCTGGGAAGATGACCGACTAACAGCAGCAACAGCAGCAGTGGCAGTAGTAGGCGTACCGCTGCAGGATTCCTCGGATGAATCCCGTATTGAGGAGGACTCAGTCTGGCTGCTGACTTGGGCTGCAGGACTGAATCTGATGGAGATTGTGGAGGAAGTTGACGAGGAGGGTGTTGCTGGTGTGTATCCAACTGGACCACGGGATTTAGGTGTCCCTGTACCGATGAGGGTCCTAGCCCCAGTTCCTGAACTAACCACTGAACTATGAAGGTTATTCAGGTGACGTATAAGGGAGGATGTTCCTAGGTGGGCAAGATCCTTACCCCTGCTTATTTGAGCTTTACATAAGCTACATATTGCCATACATTGGTTGTCTGGATTTGGATAAAAATAACTCCAGACCGAAGAGGTGCATTTTTTGGTCTTCTGACCAGGCATGACGATGGGCTTTTTCATCCCATGGACATCAGCTGTTTCCCCCCCTGGTGCCTCATTTACAATAACCACATCACCATCCTCATCATCAAGTTCCTCCACAGCGCCAGCTACATCATCAATAGCCTCCTCCCGAGCCACCTCTTCCCGTACAGTGATGGGAAGGTCAGGCTTGACAACCACCAACACCCTTGGACTCGCCTTGGGGATTTGTGATAATTTCTCTTTAGAAGGCAGAGTTGTTTGCTGTTTTGTTGCTGACAGCATAACTCTCTTCAATTTTTTGTAGGGGGGGGAGGAGGAGGAGGGCTAAGATCCGTGGGTGAAGCTGAACCACTAGTCATGAACACGGGCCAGGGCCTAAGCCGTTCCTTGCCACTCCGTGTCGTAAATGGCATATTGGCAACTTTACGTTTCTCCTCAGATGATTTTAAGTTTCTCTTTTTGCTACTTTTTCTTAACTTGGGCTTTTTGGATTTTACATGCCCGGTACTACGAGATTGGGCATCGGGCTTGGAAGACGACGTTGATGGCATTTCATCGTCTATGTCATGACTAGTGGCAGCAGCTTCAGCATTAGGAGGAAGTGGGTCTTGATCTTTCCCTACTTTATCCTCCAAATTTTTGGTCTCCATTATATGTAGCACAAGATACTGCAGAATGTGTGAACTTGGTAATATTGCAGTACCAATGGACTTATACTGCTGGATTGGTTTTGCAAATTTGGTTATAATTATTATTTTTTATTTTTTTTTTAAATTTTTTATTTTTTTTTACTTTTTTCTTATTTTTAAAAAACTTGGGAATAGTGGGGAAATAACTATGCCCTTAGAAGCACAGAGCACAGGACACAGCACCACTGGACTGAACAGGACACGGCACAGGACCCAGCAGCACTACGGAACTCAGCAGGACAGAGCACAGGACACAGCACCACTGGACTGATACTGCAGAATGTGTGAACTTGGTAATATTGCAGTACCAATGGACTTATACTGCTGGATTGGTTTTGCAAATTTGGTTATAATTATTATTTTTTATTTTTTTTTTAAATTTTTTATTTTTTTTTACTTTTTTCTTATTTTTAAAAAACTTGGGAATAGTGGGGAAATAACTATGCCCTTAGAAGCACAGAGCACAGGACACAGCACCACTGGACTGAACAGGACACGGCACAGGACCCAGCAGCACTACGGAACTCAGCAGGACAGAGCACAGGACACAGCACCACTGGACTGATACTGCAGAATGTGTGAACTTGGTAATATTGCAGTACCAATGGACTTATAATGCTGGATTGGTTTTGCAAATTTGGTTATAATTATTATTTTTTATTTTTTTTTTAAATTTTTTATTTTTTTTTACTTTTTTCTTATTTTTAAAAAACTTGGGAATAGTGGGGAAATAACTATGCCCTTAGAAGCACAGAGCACAGGACACAGCACCACTGGACTGAACAGGACACGGCACAGGACCCAGCAGCACTACGGAACTCAGCAGGACAGAGCACAGGACACAGCACCACTGGACTGATACTGCAGAATGTGTGAACTTGGTAATATTGCAGTACCAATGGACTTATAATGCTGGATTGGTTTTGCAAATTTGGTTATAATTATTATTTTTTTTATTTTTTTTTAATTTTTTATTTTTTTTTACTTTTTTCTTATTTTTAAAAAACTTGGGAATAGTGGGGAAATAACTATGCCCTTAGAAGCACAGAGCACAGGACACAGCACCACTGGACTGAACAGGACACGGCACAGGACCCAGCAGCACTACGGAACTCAGCAGGACAGAGCACAGGACACAGCACCACTGGACTGATACTGCAGAATGTGTGAACTTGGTAATATTGCAGTACCAATGGACTTATAATGCTGGATTGGTTTTGCAAATTTGGTTATAATTATTATATATATTTTTTTTTTTTAAATTTTTTTTTTTTTTTTACTTTTTTTTTATTTTTTAAAAACTTGGGAATAATGGGGAAATAACTATGCCCTTAGAAGCACAGAGCACAGGACACAGCACCACTGGACTGAACAGGACACGGCACAGGACCCAGCAGCACTACGGAACTCAGCAGGACAGAGCACAGGACACAGCACCACTGGACTGATACTGCAGAATGTGTAAACTTTGTAATATTGCAGTACCACTGGACTTTTACTGCTGAATGTGTGAACTTGGTAATATTGCAGTACCAATGGGCTTATACTGCAGGATTGGTTGTGAAAATTTTGTGGTAATTAAAAAATATTAAAGTAGTTTTTGGTATTTTTTAAAAAAACTTTTTTTTTTATTTTTTTAAACACAGGGGAATATTGGGGAAATAACTATGCCCTTAGAAGCACAGAGCACAGGACACAGCACCACTGGACTGAACAGGACACAGCACAGGACCCAGCAGCACCACTGACCTCAGAAGGACAGAGCACAGCACACAGCACCACTGGACTGATACTGCAGAACACAGCACAGCACAGCACAGCACAGCACTAAACAGCACAGCACAGCACAGCACTAAACAGCACAGCACTAAACAGCACAGAACTAAACAGCACAGAACTAAACAGCACAGAGGACCACCTAACACACCCTCCCTCTACCCTGATCAATGCCCGAGTGAAGATGGCGGCGACTAGCGGGGAATTTATAGGATCCGAGTATCGCGAGATCCGACAACGGGATTATGAGTCAGAGCCTCAGTTTCACTTTTGAATTTGGCGCCAATACCCGGATCTGTCTCGGATCCGACTCGGATCTGCAACATTCGGGTGGGCTCGGATTTCAGAAATCCGAGTGCGCTCATCCCTACTACTGGCACTAGGTCTTGTTACAGTAAAGTTACTTAAATAATACAAGAGCCAGTTAAGGTATAGTACAAATGTGCATGAAGTTAGAAAGACAAAGTAAGGTACCTTTACTTAGGCTCAATAATCAGCTGTTAATTTGCAACGGACAAACAAATTGTAAAAAGAATACAACCCAATTGAAAAAAGTTGAAGGATAGAGAAAGGACAGACATAAAGAAAATTAGAGATAGACAGATAGTGTGATCCCAAACTTACATTGGTTAGTCACACTCAGGCTTAGCTTAAGGTGAATGTAGACCACAGAGACTTTTAAAAAAGAACCTGAAACCCTCAAGAGCTGCCAGGCAGGGAATTATTTGCATTGATTGAAGTGGTCACTTAGAGTGGCGAATACCCTCAATGTTCCTGCTGCTAACTGAGATACTGCTAGCTGAAGTATCGCTGGTAGCATGGTTTGCAGATACTCTAGCCTCAGAACAGGGGCATAGCATTCATGTTTCTCTCACTCCACGAAAGGTGGCACAGATGCCTCCACAAATTTTAAATCTGAATTCACATTTACAGGGACAACAAAAGTGGTACTGCTATAGTTAGCAATTGCACAAGGGGATAATGCTGCAGCTAGCTAGTGCATATCTTGATGCACTTGTGTTCTGATGATAATTTACAAGGTACTGTATATATAGTGGTGGAAATACAGCTGGAGCAGCTCATGTGATTACTATGGGTCCCAAGGTAAGAGAGCCTGACAACATGAGCGGATTGGGAACTTAAAGTGCTCCTGGAAAAAACTTGAAAGTGGCTTTATATAGGCGGGATCAAATCAATTTTGGGTGGGGCAAACACAGAAGTAGGCAAGGTTAGCATGCCATTAGCCCCTGCCACATCGGTGGTAGGTGAGGACAACAAAACATGTAGTAGGCAGGCTCAGCACACCTGTGGATGGATTACACACATGGGTTACAGTTAGTGGTGCAGCTGAGTACAGCAGCAGTCAGTTCCCAGGGTTGACTTTTTTTTTACAAAATACAGCGCTAAAAACCTAGATGCAATATTAAATATAAGAACCAAAATGATAATATTATATACTAATATATAGATCCAAAAATATACACATATAATGGGTAAAGTTGAACTTTAAATTCAAATGACTAATAAAAAAGAGAAAGCCGCTATTGCTCAAAGATGGTTTCATCAATAAGATGAATTGTATACAATGTCTGATATAAATAGTCAATGCTGCAATCGAATATACGAATCTAGGACTTATGAACTCATATATTCACATCTATATACCAAACCAGCATCCACAACTGGTGATTGCAAAAAGTCACTTGCTGTGATCAGTCCCGTTATGGAGATCTCCATAATCACTCCATTGTGAAACGAGTTGAGAACCAGGGCTTATAGAGAAACAGCTGATGTCTGGACTGGGGTTTCCGATCTATAGGAGCCGCTTTGGCTCTAGTCACTGTAAAGCTGTAATCCATCCCGTGGTGGAGATCTCCATATTCACTCAGCTGTGGAACAAATTAACAACCAAGATCTGTAACCGCCTGTGGACTAAAGATCGTTCTGTAGGAGCCTCTTTGGCTCCGATCACTGTAAACCTGCCATGTTGGAAACTTACAGCGGATCTGCCGGCAGAAATGGGGTGTGCAACCAATGCAAAGTAAACTACAAGTTCAATCTAAACCCATACAATCCCTAAACATTTCATTACACTGTAACTTCTTCAGAGGGAAAAGTAAAGTCTCCCAGGCTTAGAATTAATGTGATAGTTGTGTCTGGGAAGTCTTGGCCACTATCATATAGATCATTTTAACATGGGTCTCATACCTTTCAACGCTGTTTGTTCTAATATTTTCTATTTTTCAATACTTGTCAAATGACTTCTGTAGTGCAATCCATAATTCCGAAGAAACATCCTTGCACACTACAACTGCTGCTGCTGGGGGTGATACATCGAAACAGAAGCAAGATAACTAAGCATAATGTTATACAATTGTCTGTGAAGCTAGCATATGCAAAAGGAAAGAAGTATGACAGTCAGCATCCTGTATGAAGAATACCATTGTTGCCGCCAAATACCACCAGAATGTGTAGATTCCAGTGGGTATGAATTAATATTGTGTGATTATGATGATCATGACATCAGTGATGAGGAAAATGATGAGGGTAATGACATAGTCCCTAGTCATAGTCACCTATCTTCCCCCCTCATCACCTCCTCCCACGCGCGTATCCAAGACTTTGCCCGCACTGCCCCCCTCCACTGGAACAAGCTCCCTCCCTCCATCAGGACTTCCCCTAACCTGTCCAGTTTCAAATGGGCTTTAAAAACCCGCCTTTTTCTTAAAGCCTTCCAGTCTTCCACTTAACTACCTACCTTATCCTCTGCCTCTCCCCCTTCTTTCCCCTTCCCTGCCTCCGTCCCTCTACTCTCCCTCTCTCCCCTGTGTTTCTCTGTCTGTCCACCCCTCCCCTTAGATTGTACGCTCCTCTGAGCAGGGCCATCTCTCCTCCTGTTTCCACCACTTCTAACTCTGCTCTCCAGCTACTTTGCCCTCTTCCTCGAGGGCCCTCCTCCCCCCTCTGGGGGTCTCCCTGTCTTCCGCGCCCTCCTTTTATGCCCCGTCATTTGCGGATACTCCCCCCGCCCTCACTAGCTGTGCATTGAGCTTACTGAGTTACTGTGCTTTATGTTTACTGTACTGTGCTGTCTCACCTTGTATTGTAATTCGTTTTTGTCCCTATACGACGCCAAGGACACCTTGTGGCACCCTATAAATAAAAATTAATAATTAATAATAATAATAATAAAATAGTCATCAACATAGAGGAATATGACCACTGTTATCCAAATGACCATTAGTAATTTGCAATAAAAAAGTTAAACTGCTATCTGTTCTGTCCAGTTCATTGACCAACAAACAGAATGTTTTCTTTTGTGGGGACCCAAACAAATCAAGCACTTCAGCCACAAAAGTAGCAGCCCCTGTCGCTGGAGTGCTTGGTTTGTTAACCTATATGCATGTCCTTTTTAACATATTTCCCAAAAAAGATTCCATCTTGCATGATTTTACATTTTGGTCTTGGTCTATCAGCTTATGTAACAGTCAACAATTCAGATGGCAACAGTATTATTAGTTTGCCAATTCATATAGTGGACAGTATGATTAGGTATGCAATTCAAATGTCGACAATATTATTATAGGGTTAGGGATAGGGCTAAGGATATGGTCAAGCATAGGGAGAGGGATAGCTGTAGGGACAGGGTTAGGGATAGGGACATGGATAGTGACATAGTTATAGGGACAGGGATAGAGTTAGGCATAATACTGTCTACATTTGAATTGTCAACCTAATAAACACTGTCTACATTCAATTGTTGTCCTAATAATACTGTTGATGTCACTATATTGTCAACTTTATAACCTTGCTTTTCTGCTGCCCACCAATCATATTATGTCAATCCTATAGCTGTTGAACTCATGTATGTATCACACCTGGGTGTTGTCTCATCATCTGTTAAACAATGCCTACTGATGCCAATGCTTTCAATTTAATGAGCTCTGTCCCCTCACCAACGCATTGCTACTGATCCTCTCCAATTTATTTGCTGCAGTGCTGACCCTCTCCAATTTATATGCTGCAGTGCTGACCTTCTCCATTGTATTTTCTGCAGACCCTCTCTAATGTATTTGTGCTGACCCTCTCCAATGTGTCACTCATGCTTACTAATGGGTACCTACTTGGATGATGATGAGGGTGATGATTGGTTACCATTGAGGAAGATGACCCTGTTATCCAAATGCCTATGATTCATTTGTTAACATCCCTATTTAAACTCCAGTTGAACAACCAACAACGAAAATGTTGGCTTTCTTAAGACACAAAAGTTGTGATGCCTTTCTCTAGAGTGCTTGGTTTGTTAACCTCCGCGCATGTCCTTTTCAACATATTCCCAGTGTCCCCAAGGACAATGCCATATTGCACGATTTTGGCTATTCCATTTTTCCCCAATAGTCTTCTGAAACCTACTTTGTAGTACAGTCTTCCCTTTTTGGGGGGCTTTTTGTAACTCATTGCAATGCCTAACTGTTTTCAGCATGTTACTAGTGCTGCCAACTTCAAACTGTCAACTGACAACTGACTACTGGTTGGGTGACCAATGCGCCAAATTCTGTGTTTTAAATTCTCAGAATGTGGACTTTCAAATTTAATTGCATTGTCTAGTCAAGACAGATATTTGTCAACCAAATCTGCATCAATGTGAGTTATACATACTGCGATTGCCAATTATTGCCCAGTCTTTACTGTTTGGTTTTACACTTCACTGATATTACATATATCTGTTATTTATACATTCCACTTTTATGTACATTCCTTATTGATGTACATGACATATTTTATACATGACATACACATTCACAAGGGCAGCATTACGGCACATACAAATTTCTATTCAGCCAAATCTACCTTACTTATACCATAAAAAATACTTATAGTAAAATAAGGTGTTTGAAAGCTCTAGTCTTGGCTCCCGCTGTATACTCTACCCAATGATAAGAACATAGTAAATAAACAGATGAAGGTGCAGGCCACCTCTGTCTGTTTAGTTTTATCAATGTCCAATGTATTAATTGGAAAACTGTCCATCCAAATAGTGCTGCCTGTTTTTGCAGCAAGTGTCTATGATGGATGTTCTGTTACGTTCCAAATTTATTCTATGCCTTGTCTTTGAAGTTTTTTTTATTATGGCTGTACTCCACCTTCATTGATCATCATTTAAATTTCTTTATGTAGTGCCATCAAATTACGTTACACTACAATTGGGTATCTATCTAGTTCTCTAAATCTCTACTACATCACTAGTGTGCATAGTTTTTTTATTTTGTTAGTATGGGTGTAATCCAACTTTATTGTCTAATTTTATCAATGTCTAACTGTATTAATTCTACTTCTGTCCATCCAATGAACGCTGCCTGTGTCTGTAGCATAGGTGTATGATGGATGCTCTGTTACGTTCTTTTGTGATTGTTAAGTAGATCAGAGATTAGAGAGGTATCCTAAAAGTAATCCCCTTGTTCTTTTTGGCTCCTCTGTTAAGCAATTATACAATTGAGAAAATGCAGTGTTTCATATGTTATTACTAATTTGATGTATGCTTCCACAGCTTCAGACTTTAAAAGTGTAGTTAGTGGATCCCGTCCTTGATTGACTTCTTAAACATTACTCTCTCTGATTATGACTATATCTACATCACACTCCTGTAAGATTTGGAAGCATTTTATCTGGGACTCCAATTGTTGTTTGCAGTGCTGAATCATATGTTTCAACAGATCAGGTTTTGCAGACTGAGCTTGGTCTATGATGTTGTGAACGAAGAATACATCCGTTGAGAATACAAGCTTTCATTCCACAAGTCACCTTGTTATTCAATAAATGTAGTTTCTTCACTTGGGAATCAGCATGGGAGATTTCTTGTAGGCGTGAGTGAGAGGTGGTTACCAGAGATGAGACAAGGCGCAAGTCAGAGGTAGATATAAGAGGAATAGAAGGAGAGTATTTTGATATGAGATTTGAGATGTATGAAGGGGTGGTGTTGTTGAGGGCTTTGTAGTTAAGGGTGAGTAATTTGAATTGGACTCTGGAAGACACAGAGAGCCAGTGTAGGTATTTGCAAACTTGTGAAGGGATCATTAAAAAATAGACTGGAAATACATCTTAATGCTAAATATTGGCGCAAAAACAGCTCAAAATTACATTATTTTACCTATTGTTCACGATTTTTAATCAAATCCATATCCAAAAAAAACAACTTTTGCATTTTTTTTGCAAAACTGGTAGCAAAGTCAAAACACAAACGCGGTTTAGAACCAACACCGATTTCGAAAAGCACATCTGTAATAATTATAATTGTTGAATTTAATTGTAAGATCACTCAGAGGATGATAGCCATTGGACCCTGTATGTTGACATCTTCAGGCACTAACAAGCTCATGTCATCCAATTTTACACCCATTTCAGTGGCCAAATTGGACAGTACTCAGGCTTAGTGTCAGCATCTTGTGCAGAGGTGTAATTTTGGTCCATATGTGATCACCTTTACAAAATCCAGCATCAAGCCAATTAAAAAAAATAAATTACACATGCTCTTTTAGGGTATTTTACTTGCCTATGTCTAGTGCTGCAATGGCAATTTTCATTCATACCATGTTTTATTGTACTTACTTGAATCTAACCATCATTTTTCGTGGAAATTATAAAAGGCATTACCCAATATATTAATACAATTATATGGATGATTATTGTGTCAACATCTTTATCAATCTTTTAAAAAAGTAAGGCTATTGTAATGTTTATAATCTTTATTATCACTGTAACAGTGTCCTGGCAATTGCTATGCATATACATATCTGAAACAAAAGGTAAGCAAAGAGGAGTTTATTTTGTGCAGACTAGTAAACCATAAAAAATGTGTTTGTCACCTTTGAGACGGTCATGAGAAGTCCGCATGGTCTGCATTTGAAGTGTGCTAAAATACAACAACCTACAAATAGATAAATGTTTAATTTTGTAAATAATGGATGACTTGCAAATTTTATATACATTTCTATGTGCTTCTGGGGTAGACATATGTAGAATACAAATAATGAAAGCAATCTAAATAGTAAGTTAATATAATAGTCATCCACGACACTTACAGATCAGACACCAAAGCCAGACTAGTGGTGAACTTTAACTACATCAGCCCCTTTTCTCATAGAACTTAATATATACTCCAGTACTTGTGTGTACACATAACTGCAGTAACTATCCAATATAACTGCAACTAATGATCAACAAGGGTGAGATAGGTCAGGTAGGCTGGGACTCACATGAACAAAAGTGGTAGCATAGCAGCAGATGAGGAATCAAACTCAAATCTGACACTAAGGTCAGGATAATACAGAAGTGGAAGTTGCTCAATCAATTTATAGGTTCATAGCAGGTGCTTGAAAGAGTGGGGTTATCCACCAAGGAACAAATACAGAGAAAAATCCCCCAGCACACTGCTATAGCCAGCAAAGGAGCTGCTACTTATATTTGTACATAAAATGCAGAAATCTCAGTTGCAAAAGGTCAGGATAGGCAGCAAGGAATGAGGGTCAGGAACAAAGCGAGGTCAACAACCAAATAAGATAATAGAACCCAAGTCAGGAGACAAAATTTATAGCAGGCATCAAAGTGATGCCATGTCCAGACTTGGGGGTAACTTTATTATTGTGCAAGCCGCCGATATACGGTGACTTTTTGCAGGACAGATTTAAAATGGCAATGTCTTTACAGGCAAGCTTTGAGTTTTAAAAAACTGGACATAACTTGCACGCAAATATGCCTATAATCAAGTACAAGCAGGTCTTAGGAAACATTTCCATTTGGATATGGGTTTAAGTATGCTCTTGCTGTACAGTACGTGCCATATTCAGACAGAACACAGTGCAAGATATAAAGTCTCACCACATTGCATTCACAAAAAAAGTTTTTATAAATTAATTTACAACTATTAGTACTATAATAATTAATAAAAATATATGTAACTTGTTTTTTTGCTTACATGACATATTTAATTCAGGATGTTTTTAATGTGTACTGTACATAAAATGTATTATTAAAGTTTATCTTGCTTGCAAACACATGTTCTTGTATGCTTATGTGTCAGTCATAATTATCAGTTTGCATTACACCTGTCGCTGGTGCAAGTGATACGGCAGAAAACACATACCTAAGAGGTGGCTAGAGCTTGAAATGGACAAATGTGCATGCACTTGACCTTGGCAAGCCCTTGATGTACATTACCTATGTGCGCCTGCCACTTCTCTCCCCCATTCCGCCCCTTCAAGTTTTAGACAGTCAAAAGTGTTATTTGTGTTTGGACATGAACTGAATGCAATTGTGTGAGCATTGCTAAGAAACCTTGGATAAGTAAATTATTGTAGCATATATTTTCCCCCTGAGAAGGGACACCAGGGAGTACCTGTATCAAGCTGAGAGTTTCTGGTGGGTTTGAAAAGTGGAGATATTGCCTATAGCAACCAACCAGTAAGGCAAAAAAGGAGTAAATGTTATGTTATGCTGTAGGCAGCATGGTGGCTTAATAGCTAGCACTTCTGCTCAGCACTTCTGCCTTACAGCACTGGGGTCATGAGTTTGATTCCCAACCATGGCCTTATCTGTGCAGAGTTTGTATGTTCTCCCCGTGTTTGCGTGGGTTTCCTCCTGGTGCTCCGGTTTCCTCTCGCAATCCAAAAACATACTAGTAGGTTAATTGGCTGCTATCAAAATTGACCCTAGTCTCTCTCTCTCTCTCTCTCTGTATGTTAGGGAACTTAGACTGTAAGCTGCAATGGGGCAGGGACTGATGTGAGTGAGTTATCTGTACAGCGCTGCGGAATTAGTGGCGCTACATAAATAAATAAATCATGATGATGGTATCTCTGGACAAAATGTTACAATGCAAGGGGTGCAAATTAGTTTATTATTTTGCTCATAAGTTAACTACTGGCTGCTTTTTCATGTAGCACACAAATACTTGATAACTTTATTATTACACTGAAATTTAAAGTTGATCTAGGGCATGCCTTATCCCAACTATAAATCTGCCATCACATTTTAAATTTACATCTCCCTCCAATGCAACATTGTTTTGCCAAGGTGCAAAGTTACTCCTATTTTTTTGCTTTACTTTCTCTAATGAATCAGGCCCATTGTGTGTTTTGATAAAAACGTACATAAATTGGGCATACGAGGGGCAGATCTAAAG
Organism: Mixophyes fleayi; assembly: GCF_038048845.1. Taxonomy (NCBI): domain Eukaryota; kingdom Metazoa; phylum Chordata; class Amphibia; order Anura; family Limnodynastidae; genus Mixophyes; species Mixophyes fleayi. The sequence continues at coordinate 173,950,032 of NC_134404.1, forward strand.
ATATCTCTGTTGATGAATACAGGTCTAGGTCCACTCTGCTCTAACAGACAATACACTGCATGATACATCCAACAGTTTCAAAACAACGCATAGAAAAGAAGAAACTATTTAATTACTGTCACCTGTTAATACTATAGTCATTAATGCCACAGCATAACAAAAGGTATTTTTTCAGTTTTTTCTCAATAAAATACCTTTATTAGGATGTTATAAATGTCTACTGTACATAAAATGCATTTTTACAGTTGCTCCTGATTGCAAACACATGTTCTAGCATGCATACATGACTGTCATCACTTATAATGAGCTCTTACACCTGACCTGTAGTTTGTGCAAGTGGTATCCCCAAAGCTTGAATCAAAGGCTGCTGCGTGCACTCGAGATTGGCACACCTAGGGGCAAATGCAGGAGGGTTTAAATTTTTTTAAAAAATAAAGAGTTAGCTTTGTCTGTGCACACAATGTCCCCCTCACCACACCTCTGATCTCCCTCATCACACCTCTGATCCTCTTATCACACACACCCCTTTGTCCCCTTCATTATACAATACTTTACTTACCTTTCTATGGTCGGGTCTCCTCTTCTGTCTGCAGTTTCTCCCGCCGCAGCTCCTCACTGACCTGATGATGACGTCACACCCAAAAGTCAGTTAGTGAGGAGGAGGGAGGAGGGAGCCTGGCTCTGGGCTAGGGGAGGGCAATTGCTGCCTATCAGGCCTGGAAAAGATGCAGCTGGTCTGTTTTATCTTAGAGTCAGATCTGCGCCCGGCTGTAGTAAATTTAATTTCATTATAGTGGCTTAGTATTTCATCTTCAGTGAGCCAATATTTATATTTTTATGATATAGCAACGCTTAAAATTTCCTGACGAGGGCAAGAAAATAGAAAAATTCCTAATAATTTTTGCCCCTCTACAACAAAAAACATGGTTTATTGAAACTTCCATTGTGCTTTCTGTTATATTAACATTGCCCTGCAGTGTAAAATTGATGTGTTTGCCAATCTCAGCTATAGCTCAGTTTGCAAAATCGAAGCTTCATACATTTGGCTATTTGTATAGCTAGAGGGACAAAAAATCAGAACTGCGGTTTGAAGCGATTTTGAAAATGGTGATTTTGAAAGAAACACATCTCTGGCGATTTTACATCAAATCGCTGGTTAATAAATCAGCGAGTTTAAACTCTCCCAATAAAATCTCTGGAAATGCAAAATCACAGCTTGATACATTTACAGTTCAACTTGTTGGGATAGGGAATACAGGTACAAAAATACATTTTGCACAGTTCAAATGAGTAAAAGTTTAGCTGAATAGATGAAATTGATAATGTGCTACCAACCTGGAGTGGCCACTCCCCCTTCAGGGACTATAGAAGGGGCCCTAAGTAGTTGCTCTACCCGGTTTTAGGATTTCTCTTGATGGCCCTGACCATTACCAGCTCCAGATCTCAATCTAACCAAGTACTAGCGATATGAAACAAGCTATTCAGAGTAGAGATTTATTGCCAGCTAATTTCTAACAACTATAGGACTAATTTTATCTGATTCCTGTGCTGCACTTTCAAAACCTTTCTTCTTTGCACATAATGGACCTGAGGCTGAGTTGAACTTGTGCCCATTTGTGTAGCATAAATCATGAAAATTTGCACTGTGCATGCTCACAAACAGAACGCACAGATATGCGTGCATGCAGGTTTCCGCGCGTCTAGCATTTATAGCTCTTGCAACTAGAGATGCAGAACGAGAGAAGAAATGGTTGTTCTATCATAGGTCGAGTACAGTAAGGGTTAAGGCAGGCCAGCACAGAAACACCTGAATTTGCTTCTACTAGAACACATGCAAATACACGCTGAGGATTTTGACAGTCGCTGCACTAACTAATCACTTCTGAACAGCTCATTTCAAATTCACCTCTGCAGCTGATAGGTGCTTTCTTCATTGGTTGTGCATAAATTACAAGATTTTGCAGGTAGATTATAAATATATTTGTTTGCTAACTTAATTTGTACGTGAGAAGTATATTTTTTCAAGCCTAATAGCGAATGTTTTTGTCACTATAAAAACAAATGTTAACAAGCTTTTCTTGTGCTTATGACCTGATTGTGTGTATGTGTACGTGGCTGTATGTATACTTGATGTAAACCTGGCACATATGCTACAGGTGCAGCACTGGACACATCTTGAACTTAAATTATGCCCAAAATATTGTACAGTATGTCCATCTCAGCTACTGGCACATTATTTGCAAGCTATGCTTCTGTATAGCTTTGCTTGTAGTTTTTTTTGACACATACCAAAGCTAAAGCAGGGTGCTTATTGTATTTGTAGGTGATGCAAATGAATGAAAGAAAAAAAAAAATATGTTTTTTTTCATTGTTTGTGGGAATATTTGTGGTTAACTGATTTGTGAGCAGATGTGGAGAGCAGACTTTATGACTACTTAGATAGGATTTGTCAAGAAATAATAAATGTACTGATTTGGCAAAGAGTTGATTCACAGGACAAGGTTATCATATTTCTGGCAATTTTATTCAAAGAAATGTGTGAGTGTAAGAGTACTGAACTGTATTAAATTGTACAGGCTGCTTATGTGCAACAATTGAGAGCATTTAAGTTCCTCTGTATATTTTTCATTTGGCAAAAGCTATCAATAACTTTCTTAATTATCAACTACAATAAAATGCAGGAGACACTCCGTTTTCATCAATGCTTTTATAACTAAATGAGAATTTATACTGACAGACTTAGAAATAAATTTTTCTTAGATAAATTATTTTTAATAATGTAATATATTTTTATTTATTTAAGATGATAATAGAAAACATATTATTTTGATATTTGCATTCTATTACCCCATGGCCAAAGTTCCTACTGCGTCTACACACCTGGCTCAATGTGAAACATGCAGTCGGAGCAGCAGGAGCAGTGGAAGGTGTTGTGGCTGCTCCCTGTAGCACTGGGACTGGGGGGACCATCTTCTGAGTATGGCTATCAGTTCTGCATCAATCACCCTCTGTTGTTCCAATACCTGGTTTTGCTGGACCTTCATCTTGTGGATTGAGCTGGCGATAGTTTGTAGCGGGGATACTTCTTGTTCCAGCAACTGCATTGACATTGGTTCTTGTCTGTGGTGTATGCTGTTGTGGTGTTGTCGGTTGTTCCTTATCTATAAAAATTAGAGCAAACAATAAATGATCATATATTTTGATACTAGGAATTTTATTTGGCTAATTCTTATAATGAAACCACAATGCAGTCAAGAGGCTTGTTTGGAGAATTTTGGTAAATATAACAGTAAATGAATAATAAAGTTATCTGATATACCTATATTGTTTTTTATAAAAATAAATAAATAAAGGAGACATGTAAGAGAAATGCATGCATCAAATTAAAAATTAGCAGATGCAAGCTTTAAAAAATAAATATCACTCTCTTGGGGGGTCTATATATGCCAATGCAGTTCACTACAGGATTGATAGGTCAAAAAAGATCTGATCTGATCTTCTCCATAAGGCACCTTTTGAGTCCTGAGGGTAAATGTATTAACCTGCGGGTTCTTCAACACCCGCGAATTCGGCGTCTTCAGCGTTTAAATTTAAAGGCCAAAGACGCCGAACTCGTGGGTGTTGAAGAACCCGCAGGTTAATACATTTAACCCCTGATTACGGATGTACTAATGCACTTAGCTGTAGTGGGGGGTAGTGTGTGTGCTTGCATTGCTATACATGTGGGGACATTGACCTGTTTACACACCAACACTATGGGGACCTTAGTCGTAGTGGGAACAAAAAATGAGGTCCCCACAATGCTTCCCAAGGTTAATCAATGCAGGGGACCTTGCTGATAAGCTCTGCATAAAAACCTGATATGTTCTCAAGAGTCAGAGACAATGTGGTGTTTGTCCAAATGGTATCCAGAAACAGTGATGGCTCCAGGGCGTATTGCAAGAAGCATTACTGTCTGTACTTTGAGAATCCCCTCTCAACAATAGCCCGGCCCAGGTTCAATGAAATGAGACTGAAGTAGCCCGGACCATGACATTCCCCAAGCATTCAAAAGAAAGGTGCATGCAATTGGCACATCTTCATAATATGGGCAACTTTGCAGACAAAGCTGAGGTAATGAATACAGGACATGATGGTCTGGTCCCGTGCAAAATTCCAGGCAAAGAGATGGATGCCGAAGGCTTCATGCACTGTGCAGCTTGCCAAGGCTTATTTTCAAAGAAATACCTATGGTGACACATGACAAGATGTAAGCTAAACCATGGGGACAACAAGCCCACACATGGCAAAAACAGAGTCCAGTCACTGTGCGCCTCTGCTCAGCCTGTTCCACCTGACATCAGTGGTGGCTTTTGGAAGTTCTTGAGCGACATGACCCAGGATGAAGTCTTACTTGCAGTCAAAAGTGACCGATGCATCCAGCAGATGGGACAATACCTCTTCAACCGAGTCGGTTCAAATTTTGCATGTACTAGTACATCTGTCAGAAGCTTAGAGATATGGGCAGGCTACTACAAATGGCCAGAAGAGGTACCTCTTTGGACAAGATGGAAGACTTTACCACCCCATCGAACTTTCTGCATCTAGTAGGCGCTGTGAAGCTGGTAGCTGGCTATGACGAGGAGACAGGTGCATTTAAGACACCCTCGCTGGAACTCAAGGTCAGGCATGGCATGGAAAAGATAGCAAGCATTGTAGAGTGCCAAGTCATGATGGAGGGATCACTGCTGCAGTTGAAAGCACACAAAACTTCAGGAAGATAAATGAAACGAGATGGAATGAGTTGATCTCATTGGCTGCCTTGAAATTCTTAAGGAGTCCAAGTGGAACATGCCTCAGCTCTTACCTTTCATGGAAGATGTGAAAAAGATGCACTTGTACCTCGACGAGAAGCAGCAAGCCTACCGAAGTGGCCTATCCACCGAGCCTACTTTTAACCACTGGACACTGCCTGGTACAGGTGAACTTGTTTAATTGAAGAAGGGAAGGGGAAGTTTCAATAATGTTGCTGACTATCTTATCCACAAGAGATACTTCGGATCTCCACGAAGATGTGTCTCTAGCGCTTTCCGAGGTTGAGAGGAAGCTCTGCCGACACTTCACTCGCTTTGAAATCCGAGTAAAATGACGGAGGAAAGTCCCCATCCTGCTGACACCAGCCGTGCAAGCTGCAATGGAACTTCTTGCGTGACAAATGTGTAGTGGATAGCCAAAATGTCTACATGTTCGCCAGACCAGCATCCTTGTCACACGTCAGGGGCTCCGATTGCATACGACTGTTTGCCCGAGAGTGTAGGGCCAAGCATCCTCACACGCTGTCTTCCACAAAGCTTCGAAAGCACATTGCCACTCTCTCGAAGGTCCTCAACCTAAACGACACAGAACTAGATCAGTTGGCAGATTTCCTTGGCACGACATCAGGGTGCACCGTCAGTATTACCGCTTACCAGAAGGTACCCTCCAACTCACCAAGATCAGCAAACTGTTAATGGCTCTCGAGAGTGGCAGACTGGCCGAATTCAAAGGCAAGAATTTGGACGAGATGCACATTGATCCGGACGGTAAGTGGAAAATCTGGTGTCTGATGTATGCTTTTGACTTTTACCTCGGTCATTTACATATCTGTTTCTTTTCAGAACCGGTCCAGCTACAGAGCAACATGTCGGATGATGAGCAATCCCCCGTGACAAAGGGACAAGTCGCCAAGCATTTAGTCGAGACTTCCACGTCAGAAGAGAGGCAATGTATGGACCTGGCAACATGGGACCAGTGCCCAGCCAAGGCTTCCACAGGTAGGTGTAGCACACAGTTTTGCTAGACAGAAGAACTTTACCTTCTCTGTATTTTGTGAAGCCATAATGGACCACTCTACTTCCTTTCAGGTTGCAAAGAAGTGCGGAGGAAATCCTGGGACAGAGAGGAGGTCCAGCCTGTGGAGAAACACCTGAGGAAGTTTATACAGACATGCCGGGTGCCCGGAAAGCGAGACTGTGTTGCGTGCCTCATGGGAGAACTATCCATACTGAAAGATCGGAACTGGTCGGGAGTGAAATTCTACATAAAGAACCACATAACAGCTTTAAAGAGGGATCAAACTTGTTGAAATGATGCGCAGTGATTGAGCAGTGCTGTAGCCTCCATGGCTAGGTGTCGGTGTAAGCAGGCCTGCGGATGTCCTCAGACGGCCAGGATACACAAAACTTTCCCAACCTTTGTTATTACTTATTAATTTATGTATACAGGAATGTGGATGTCCTCAGACAGTCAAAATACATGACACTTTCCCCATCTTGCAGTCCGTGTCAGTACTTTATGCAAAGTCAAAGTGTAAATCTCATGTGGTAACTCTGGTGACAAACCGCTCCTGCACATACCCCTATGATTGTTCTGTCGACAGGGCATTAGGAAAGGGATGTCCCTATACGCCATGTTCCAGACATGGGTCCTCACGATGCAATAAAAACAAGTATATGTGTGTGTGTGTGTGTGTGTGTGTGTGTGTGTGTGTGCTCTAACAACATGGTGTCATCCACTTTTTCAGACTATAAAAATATTGATACTTATCTGTAAATCACCATCAAGTGCTGTCTGGGGTTTTTTGATGTTTTGTGGATGTATTTCTCTATATAGCCAGAGCTGTGGGTCCATATAGTTGCTGTAGGTCGCAAATGGAAAAGTTATGTGTCACGAAAAAGGCGGTAATTTGGAGGGCTGTAGAGAAACATATCAGTGTAGGTGCAGTGCAAATATGCTTTCTAGAGTTAGGTAAATTGCAGACAATTGATAAGTACAGTGCAAATATGCTTTCTAGTATATGGACAAGGAAATGAAGGAGGAAATTATGTTAACAAAAGAAGAGGGAGCCTCAAGGTATAGAAAGAGTGGAGAGTATAATGGATGGAGCTGGAGAGAGAATGGGTAAGTGATGGTAGAACGAAAGGAAGGAAACAAGTAAAGTTTTAAGCAGGTATAGTGGAATGAAGTAGGAAGACCAAAATATGTGTATATAATAAGTATAAAAAGATTCAAGGAGATGTGCAAATGGAAATTAAAAGAGGATATAGTAAGAGGTAATTAGGAGTAATAAAAGGGGTTGAAATAGAACGTGGGTCACGATGTGGATATAGGATGGATATAAGTAAGTAACGACTGAGTGGAAGTAACCACATTGGATAAATAGGATTCTGGATGGACAGAAAATAGAATGACATGAGGGTTGTTTAAATTTAAGAATATGAAGCAACTGTGTTATGAATAGTGAGTAAAATATATTTATATATTGGTAAATGATAGGTAACAAGGTAGACAGAGAAGTATAGTGAATAAATAGAAATTTGAGCAGATGGAATAATGGAAAATTATTATAAAGATTATGGGCGAATGAAAAATGTGTTAGTTTGATAGAATCCATTGGAATGTGCAGTGGGTTGTGGGTGGAAAGATGAATGTAGGGGGTAAATATCACAGCTTGCAGAATGGGGTAGTGATGGAGGGTAGGGAACGGAATAGAAATAGTATTAATAGATATAGTGAAAGTGAGTAATCAGTGGATTAAGACTTAAATGACAGTGGAAATGCAGACAATTACAGAGCAAACAATGATATAGACAAACTTAATAACCTGTAAACAATAAGTAAGAAAAATGTAAGCAAAGACAAATAATAGATAAGATAGCTCAAGCTGTGTCTGAAATATTCAGTCGAATATAAGTACTGTTTGAATTGCACTTTGCTATGGATAGTGGCTTCCTCAATGGGTTTCTTTTTCAAGAATTTCTACCTTGCATTTTTGGACATATATAGCATGATACCAGGCTCACACTGCCGCTCTGGCAATATCCAGAGTTTTTGAACCTGGAATATTGCCGTCTCACAGAGCATCCCAGCCGACCCCGTTCACACAGTACCTTGGACCTGGGAAATTCCAGAATTGACTCCATTCATACTGAACCCGGGTCTGCCCTGGCAATAAGTGTGAGTCATCACAAGAGGAGCTTTGATTGGCCGATTCCCCCCTATCAGCTTCTTTCTGTGATATCCAGGTTGAAAAACCTGGGTTGCACCATTCAAACTGGCGGCTACCTGGGACGAACACGGGAATAACCCTGCAAAATTCCTGGGTCTAATTCCAGGGTCATCAGACCCGGGAAGATGCAGGGACCCAAGTTCACATTGAGCAACGACCCGGGTCATCGGGGCTCACCCCGGCGTTATCCTGGGTTTTTAGGTCAGTGTGAACGTGGTATTAGTAGACCATTTATGGGGGTGGGAGATTTATACTACTTTCATACTGCCGCCCCGGCAATATCCCGGGTTGTTAACCCGGGATATTGCCGGGGCACAGGGCAGTATAGATAACAAGATTCCCGGGTCGGGCGGGTTCATACTGCACCTGCCCGACCCGGGTTTTAGAAAAAAAAAAGTGTAAAAAAATGTTTTAATTAAAAAAAAAAAAACATAACAAATGTTTACTTAACTTAATTTCAGCCAGCGGTGTCTCTGGTGCGTTGCCGGCTGTCAGGGGGACCTCTGGGTACTAAAATTACGTAATTTCTAGTCCATTAGAAATTACGTCATTTTAGTACCCAGAGGTCCCCCTGAAAGCCGGCAACGCACCGGAGACACCACTGGCTGAAAATAAGTTAAGTAAACAATTGTTATGTATTTTTTATTAATTAAAATCTTTTTTTTTTACTTCCCCATTTTTTTTTTTTACAGTATGAATGGTGAGACCCGGGAATTACACGGGTTGCACCATTCATACTGCAGGCGAGCGGGGTCCAACCCGGGAATTACCCCTCGCAAAATCCCGGGTCTAAGTCCCGGGATTTTAGACCTGGGATTTTGTGGTTGGACTATTCATACTGCACCAAGACCCGAGTTTTTCAGCGTGCCTCTGCAAAAACCCGGGTTTTTGGTGCAGTATAAATGGGGTATAATATATGCATCTTTATGCAGGATTTTTTGGTACCTTTTCCCTGTAGGACATTGCTGTTGTGGCATATGTGTGTACTTGGATGTTAATTTTTGCTATATATCACAATACTAAATTTGGCTTAGCAGCCATTTCTCAAATCCAAAGTGGCTCACCCGCATCATTACTTTGACAAGGACAGCCCTCATGATGCAACTCAGTCAGTCAATGTTGTGAAAATTGAAAAGCCTTATTCAATTGCAACATGAGGGTCAGCAAGTTCTTGAAAGATGAGCTGCTGGTCCTCAAGAGAAACATGGACATGTTAATTGCTAGCAAGTTACCTGTCTCAAATGCACTCAAGGCCTAGGAATATCAGACAAAAAAACATTTACAGCAATGAGAGGTTTTAAAAGTTCAATCTATTTACCAACTTCAAAGGTAGGGGAGACACTTGAGGATCAGGACCAACCCCTTGAACACATCTAACAGAAGATAAGGAGGCAACAGTTAATCTACTAGTACAGAAATATGTCAACAAGACACAAATCTGAATTATTATTGTTCTATTTAAAATTATGTTTGATTTGTATAAGCCCCCACAACCACCCAAAAGGAATATAATTTATGAATACAATTATGATATTCTTTTTTTTATTAAATTGATTTGTTTTTCATTTAAGTTTTGTACTCAGCAACAAAACATAAAGTTTAGCATCAATACTAGGGAGGCATGGAAGGAAAGGGGGGGGGGGGTGGATGGGGGAAACAGCAAATACCTCAGAGAAATACACTATTACGCAATAGAGTAAGAAAAAATTACAACCAATAGAGAGTTAATGGCTGTGTGGGGGAGAGTGGCAAGACCAGATGGTCTACATAGAAAACATACCAAGGGTTCCACTTAATCAGGGGGGAGGGGGATTGACACAGATGTTGAATATCTAAACTTATGGTTTCGATAACATAGCTCCTCTGGATGTTAGATATGATTTTAGAAATAGGCAAGGCAACTGAAGTTTTCCAGTGTTGAGTTATTACAGCTCTGGTGGCGATTAACATACCTGTTGTGGTGCAGGAGCTGTGGAAAGAAAAGATGAAGGAGAGGCATTGCAGGAGAGGCTGCAGTACCATGCCAGTAACCTGATGTAAGTCAAACACTTCTTCACAAAGACGGCATATTTCAATATACTCCACTCAAGAGTGGAGTGTACTGAAAAGCCAGTCTCCTGGATTGCTACTATATCAGCTTTCTGGGTGGCAAAACATTTAAGGGCTACTCTACGTTTATTTGGGGAGTTTAAGCTCTTGGCATTTATAGAAAGAAATTGGACCATTGTAACAGTGTATGAGTTTGCATAAGTAGTCACTGTCGTTTGAGTTCGGACATGTGGCCCCTCTTCAAGGTGGACTCCAAAGGGGAATAAGGAGGAGGACGGGGCAAGGTAGGAGTAGGAAAAAAATTAATCAATGAAAAAGCCTGAAATAGTTTCCATAAGGAAACTAAAGCTTTTGCCACAGGATGAAAGAAAAAGAGTGTCAGAAAATATGGTAAATGTATGAGGGCATTGACTGTGCCTAGGTCATTCTAACCTTAGTAGCACTGAGACAAGTTATATAAAATAAGAGATTATACAAGAACCTAGGGCTAATATTCAGCATGGGAAAGGTTAATACACACAAGAAATCTCAATATAACCTATGTAGTAACTAAGTATCGGCAGGAAGTATTAACCTGAGAAATAACAGAGGTAATCATTTAATACCCATAACACTGGTATTAGTAAAATTCAAAACTATATAATTAATAGTGGTAGAAACATTAAACCTAAAGAGCTTGTGTGCAGTCCAACAGAAAACATTTTCAAAATTAAATGTTTGAGAGCAATACAAGGAAATATCTAGCATAGCAATCTGAATATGCGTAACAAAGAGGTCTTATCCACTTCTGAGCAAAAAAGGCATGACAAACCCCAAGCTAACTCAGGGATGGGAATAGGCAGTGTCGAAGTCAGCAAATTGGATAAAGTCATTTCAATTAAAGTCTAGCAAACTTGGTTGTCTTTGTCTGAAAAGATGCGTACGGTATGCTACGGCATACAAGGGCACGCTACGGCGTGAAAGGGCGTGCGCATCCACTACACGTGGCAGCAACAGTAATCAGTCTTTTACCATACATTCGCACAAACACGCATACTTATAAAATAGTACACATTAATGGTAGTTGCAACACATAGTCAGTTATGTCGAAATATAGTAGTATTTATATGTTATATCAGAGTTACATGCATATTAGTGAAATACACGGAATGGGTTGAAGGAATAACATCATGAGTGGTATCATACTGAACCTTGTTACATATCCTACTGTTTGGTTCACTCTGCGAGGGAATCGCAGAGTGCATACACAAGTTATGAATGATAGGGAATTATGAACTACTTAAGACTAAGGAATCTTGGCGGGAAGAGCAGAGCATACCCACTGCTGAGATGACCCCCTCCTTTGGATTCCTTTGTATGAACTGGCCAATGATGACGACCCCTTGGACCTTCCTTAGACCTGGACCAATAGATGCAAGCTATTCCATCTTCATTGTATTACTGTATGTGATTGTGTATATAAGCAGCAGCTTGTGATCCAGAGTGCAGACATCTTGTCCCCAGACTTCAGGATTGAATGACTGCACTGGATCCAGAGCGCCTGCGATAAGTAACGGCTGTATTTACTATTACTTGCGAATAAATCTCTGTGCTTTGGAAACACAACTCGAGGTTCGACAATCGTTATTGGTTAGCGACAATACGCACATAACAATTTGGGGGCTCGTGAGCTTTGGAGGTTTCGTTGCCGATGATACGCAAGACCAACGGATTTCGGTTCCTCAACAAAGGGTGGAGACGCGTCATAAACGGGTAAGAACGCATGGTGTTCAAAACCTGAATTTTACTCTGTGTTGCGAAACCGGATGTCCGTTTTGCATTATCTAGGGCACGCTAACTAGAACCTAGGGAGAAAAGAGAAAACTGTTTCTTTTTACTGTCATTGTGCGTTTTAACTGTATTGCATTGCATAGCGTATGTGTACTTCCTGCTGTGCGTACGCGAACTTCCGGTAGACTTGCCACGTGGTTAAACAATCGTTTTGATAGTTATTATATGTGCATAGTATAATTACTTGTGAAAGCTTCTGAGATATTATTACTGTTGTTGGGAACTTTTGATTTTCTGCGCAGAAAAGGTGTATAGTGTGTGATGTTGTAACGTAGATACACTATTCATTATTCATTGTGCTCAGTTGCTGTCTGACGAGGCGGATTGCCCAACTGAAGGACGGTATACAGGGCAGGTATACCGAATGCGAAAACCGGGTTTTCGCAAAGCGCTACCAATAGATGGCAAGGTTTGCTAATAATTAGTATTGGTAGACAGTGCGATCAAACCGCACCGTTAGTGCGATTTGGTGAAGCAGCTAGGAGGAATTATATTGGAAAGGCTGGTTGATTGTATTGACTTTGTTCTCCCAGTTATAATAAACTCAGCAGATTTTGTGGTTGAGCCAGGGTATCGAGGAGCTGATAGCCCTTGGGGCCCACAGTGATATTTCTGTATTAGGGATCCTCGCCAGGGGCGAGAAAAGCGAGTGAACGCGGCTAAAGGAAATACGTTCACCGAGCATTAGAGATCTCTAGCTGTGATTGTAGCAACAAAGTTGGTATATTGTTCAACATGGGTGCTAAGCATACGCTAGAGATGGTCAGTGTACTGCCTAAAGAAGGCCCTATTGGTTCAGCTAGGTTTCTCATGTGTAAGAAATATGGTGCATACGCAACTGTGTATTGTGACACGTGGGTCGAGATGACCAAAGCTTGTGATAGGCCTTTCCCAACAATAGGAAGTTTTAATGCAGAGGTACTAAATACTGTAAAAGATAAAGTATGGTTGATCAAGTCAACGAAAAAGAGAAATAGACATAATGATTGTTTAAAATTGTGGCAAATGGAAGGTAACACGTGGCAGAGCAGCGAATGCAAACCGGAAGTAGGCGTGATGAAAAGCGCGCGCAAGGCGGATGTAACCGTTGCAAAGCATGGCGAACTCAGCGCAAGCGCGCCCCCGCCACCTTGTGTGGCGGGAGGGGTAAGTACAGCCGTTGTTAAAACTGAAACTAGAAAAATTGCTAAGTTGTACCCTGTTTTAAGCCAGTTTCAAGCAAGTGTATCTGAAAATGAAGATGAACCCACTGTGATTTCAGCCATTGCCCATGCTGTTAGTGTACTAGAGGCTCAGCGCAAGTATGAGAAAATGGCTGAGATAGGTGAGAGTAGTGTGATCACTAGGAGTGAGAGCATTCTAAATCTAGAACCAGCAAATCCTGTAATGTCCCCTGAAGTTAGTGTACCAGAGGGTGCATTCCCAGTCCGCACAATATCAGTTCCCAATGGGAAACCGGATAAGGATGGTGTAGTTCCTTTAAGAAATGTTACAATGCATTGTCCCTGGACTAGATCAGAATTATGTTCCATTATGACTGAATTCCCAGATCCTAGAAAAGAGTTGGCTAAGTGTCAGAAATTTGTTAAAGACTTAGGGAATACCCACGAACCAACCAATAAGGATTGGCGTGTAGTGTTGAGGGCGTGTCTTCCTCCCAATACTAACATACAAAAATTCATTGAAGATTGTTTGTTGGAGGAAGATGACACCTTGACTGATGAAATTAACCAAAAGAATATAGAACAAATTGTCAAACACTTAGCCATCTATTTTCCAGTAGTAGTAAATTGGAGTAAGATTTTCACCATTAAACAAAAGCATAGTGAAAAAGCAGCAGATTACTTCACTAGAGCTATAGCAGCGATAACACGGTTTACTGGGATATCCAACATAAGTGAGGACCCACATCACAGAGAGGTAGCTGTAGGGGTACTGATGGATGGCATTAGAGAAAATTTAAAGACGAGAGTACAAACCACATTACCTAATTGGAGAGGCGTCACGGTAGACTCTCTTAGGGAGTCTGCTGTGGAGCATGACAAAAACCTTTTTAGAAAAAGGGAGGAGAAAAGTGATAGGTTAATGACGGTAAGTATACAGGCTCTAGAAAGGGTGCATACACGACCACCAGCATACAACCCATATAACAAGAAACCTAAAGTGATCAGGTGTTTCAACTGTAACGAGGAAGAACATTACGCTAGAGATTGTAAAAAAAGGAAAGACTCAATACACAGAAAGGTGGGTCACATAGATATCCTCCAAGGAGGGATTCACATAGACTAGAAGACTCACGTCTACCCTCGCTTATTACAGCAGCAAATGCTGCGCGGGAAATCAATAGTCAGCGCTAGGGGTCAGGTCATACCTGTAGTCTACAGCCAGTGAGGTTAACTGAGAGTCAGAGTGAAGAACCAACAATGATAGTTGACATAGCTGGTAGGAAACAAACTTTTCTTGTAGATACAGGGGCGGCCCGATCTGTGATAACCTCTCCTTTCAATCTACAGGTGACCAGTAAAACTATTCCAGCTATGGGGGTAACGGGAAAAGTGTTACATTATCCTCTAACTAAACCCGCTGAAGTTACTATCGGCCCCCTGCATACTAAGCATTAGTTTCTCTTGGCTGCAGCGGCTCCTACTAACTTGCTAGGGAGAGACTTGTTATGTAAAATGGGATGTGTCATATACTGTACTTCAGATGGTGTGTTCCTAGACATACCCGAGAAGGTTGCACATGAGGTACAGGACATATTGGACACCCCTCAAAGGTTAACTAGAGGTATATCCTGTTATTGAGAGGCTGTTAGAACAAGGGATTTTAATTCGGACAGCCAGTACAGCAAATAGTCCCATTTTCCCTGTGAAGAAGAATGGGGGGAGGGGCTATAGATTAGTCCAGGACTTAAGGGGAATTAATAAAGTTGTTGAGAGCCAATTCCCCGTAGTGCCAAATCCAGCTGTCATCCTCATGCAGATTCCACCGTCTGCCAGTCATTTTACTGTCATTGATCTATGTTCTGCTTTCTTCTCAGTCCCTCTTCACCCTGACTGCCAATACCTTTTTGCATTCTCCTACAGGGGAGTGCAATACACATGGACCAGACTACCCCAGGGGTTCATTGACAGCCCCAGTATTTTCTCCCAAGCCTTACATGACTGTTTGCAATCCTTTCAACCCCACAATGGGTCTGTTCTAATTCAATATGTGGACGATTTGTTGTTGTGCTCTGATTCTTTTATGTCATGTTTACATGATACTAAATTGTTGTTGCTTCATCTTTCACAAACAGGGCACAAGGTGGCAAAAGATAAATTACAGCCATGTCAGACTAAAGTCAAATACTTAGGACACTGCCTCACTAAGGGGCTAAGACACTTGACAACCGACAGGATTGAGGCCATACAACACATGACTCTGCCGCAGAGCCAGTAGCAGATTCGTACTTTCCTGGGGATGTGTGGATACTGTAGATCCTGGATCCAAGGTTTTTCTATTCTGAAATTACCATTGCAGGAGCTAGTCTCTTCCTCGAAACCATAACGTGTTGTACACACAGAAGAGTCAGAGCAAGCGTTCTTTAATCTTAAAGATAGTCTGACTAGAGCACCTGCATTGGGAATACCTGATTATGAAAAGCCTTTTGAGCTATTTTGTACAGAAGCTGATGGCTGGGCAGCAGGTGTCCTCGCACAGAAACATGGTGACGCTAGCAGACCGGTAGCATACTACAGTGCACAATTAGACAATGTGGCAAGATCACTCCCAACATGTCTCAGAAGTGTAGCAGCAACGGCTCTTCTGGTGAGTAAGAGCGAGGACGTAGTATTAGGACATAATTCAACCATCTATACACCCCATGCTGTATCAGCTCTGTTAAATTCAGCCCAAACCAGACATGTTTCCTAAGCTAGATTCACAAAGTGGGAACTAGCCCTGATGGCACCCTCAAACATCACCATCAAACGATGTAGCACCTTAAATCCAGCTACATACCTCCCGTATGTGTCTCTAGAGACACAAAGGGTGGGAGATGAATAGACCCTGGTTGATGATGAGTTAGGCAAGAATACTGACACGCATGACTGTATGGAACATCTGAATCAGACCTTTACTGCAAGGCCCGACATACGTGACACCCCCTTAGAAAATGTAGATTTTACGTTTTATACAGACGGAAGTTGCCATAGACAGACAGAGACAGGAGAGCTATGTACTGGTTACGCTGTTGTAGACGATCAGGATGTGGTAGAAGCTGAACCCCTTGGTCCACCTCACTCAGCCCAGGTGGCGGAACTAGTAGCACTAAGGAGAGCGTGTGAATTGGCAGAGGGTAAATCAGCCAACATATATACTGACTCTAGGTACGCCTTCAGGGTAGTGCACGATTTTGGGGCCCTTTGGCATCTTAAAAACTTTACGACAGCAGCAGGTACACCAGTGGCACACTCACAACACATAAAAGGACTTCTGACAGCGATACAGTTACCCAGAACAGTAGCCGTCATAAAGTGCAAAGCCCATACCTTTGAAGAAGACCCAGTGTCATTGGGCAACAACAGGGCAGACAAAGCTGCTAAATGGGCAGCAGGGCAACCTATGACTGTATCGACCGAGACTATGATGGTTTTTCAGACATTAGACATGCAGAAATTAATTGAAATGCAAGATTTGTGTTCCCTGCAGGAAAAGGCGGTCTGGAAGGCGAAGGGATGTGGTCAAGAGTCCTCAGGACTCTGGAGGGATGGACAAGGTAAGCCTGTAGCTCCCCGAACATACTATCCAAGCCTGGCTGAAGCAGCACACGGCCTGACTCCCCTGGGTAAAGAAGGTATGCGCAAACTGGTGAGAGCATACTGGTGTGCTCCCGGATTTTCCTCTCAAGCTGGTAAGAAAGCAATGTCATGTCTTACTTGTTTAAGGAAAAATGTTGGGAAAACTATTCCAACTGAGCCATCCCACATCCCTCCTACAGACGGACCTTTTCAGGTAATACAAATTGACTATATCCAATTACCACCGTGCAGGAATCTAAGGTATGTGTTAGTGTGTATTGATGTGTTTTCCGGTTGGGTAGAAGCATATCTGGCAGCCACTAATACTGCTGTGTTCACTGCAAAGAAAATTGTACAAGACTTTGTGTGTAGGTTCGGTATCCCTAGAATCATTGAAAGTGATAGGGGTACCCATTTTACTGGTGATATCTTCCAAAATATGTGTAAACTCATGGGAATCAGTAGCAGACTTCACACCCCTTACCGACCACAAGCCAGTGGTAATGTGGAGAGAGTAAACGGTACTATCAAGAACAAACTGGGTAAGATAATGGCTGAAACTGGGTTGGCATGGCCTGAGGCTTTGCCGTTGGTCCTCCATAGCATTCGAACCACTCCTAGACCTCCTCTTAATCTGTCCCCCTTTGAGATACTGTTTGGACGACAACCTCATTTGATCGTGAGTCCACAAGATGACTTAAAGTGTAATAATGAAGTGACTGTACAATATCTTATAAGAATGAGTAGACAGCTGAAACAACAACAACAAAAACTAAAAATGCTGTCACCTGGTATGCCAGAGACGAACTGTCATGATGTTGAACCTGGAGACTATGTTATGATCCGCAATTTCTTACGTTCAGGTTGTTTAACAGACCGTTGGGAGGGCCCGTACCAAGTGCTGCTGACCAGTACTACATCACTGAAGGTTGCAGAGAGAGACACTTGGGTCCATTCCACCCACTGCAGGAGAGTCCATAATCCGGAGAAAGTGCAAGACAAAACTCAGACCTATGACATAGAGCTGTCACTCGTGAGCCTTTTCCGGGAGACCTAATGCCTGCAGTTGAGACACCTGAACCAGAGACGTTGCCTCAGAACTATCTTTCCAGCGATGGAGTGGCGGTTTCTGTTTTTCTTTTGTTACAGGATTTTCCTTGTTTTTTACTTTTTCTAGGACATTCTATTTTTGTGAAGGGGGATGGAGAGTTCTGGGAGTGATACGGATGAAATGGAGGCCGAAGAAAAGTTAATAGGATACTCTGAGCAGCCCATTATCAAACTTGGTCCAGGGGTTATGAAAAGGTCTGCTAGCTCAGGAACTCAGAGGCAGTGTGAGGGGCTTTTGTCTGATGAGCATTGTATCTGCAAGTTCTGCGACTCCCTAGTTGAAGAGAGATGCATCCAACGATGCCAGTCCCCCAGTACTCTGAATATAGGCGGGCATCCTTTGGAGGATTATCACTCCCTGGTGGGTAAGGTGCTAAACCAAACCGAGTGTTGGGTGTGCTCTCACGTGCCTCAAGGGCAGCATAACATAGGACTAGTGCCATTCCCTCTAAACATATCCGAAGTACTCGAATTAAGGGGTGGGAGGCCCATAGAAGGGAGGTACAATAACACTAGGTCCCCTAGTCTGATGCTTCGACAATACTCCATAGGCAGATCTTTGCTGTGCCTAAACATATCTCATGCAAAGCGCCTGGAGAATTGGGAGGCTGACCTATCAGATCAGACAATGGCTCGCCACACTCATTTTAGAGGGAGACTCACAAGGTCACTACTAGGCAGGAATGTCGATGGAAGTCACAAGTTAGGGTGTATAACCAAACATAAGAAGGTATCCATTGGAAAAGTCTCTACAGCTAAATGTGAAAATGTCATTAATGCCGACACGTGTCTAGAGCAGATGGAGACACTAGGCATGGGTAGTTTTATCAAAACTCTGTGTGATATAATTCATGGGCATACTGTTCCTTATGTTCTCCCTGAGGATGTGTATTTTGTTTGTGGAAGAAAAGCTTATTCCTGGGTGACTCCGAGTTCCAAGGGCTTGTGTTTCCTAGCTAAACTGGTTCCTGAAATCATGACTATTACTCATGAAGAAATGGTTGATATTCACAAGACTACATCACCACCATACATATACACACAGTATGAACACCGTGGCAAGAGAAATATGATGCCTGGTGAGGAACCCATAGCTACAAAATTGATTAGTGAAACTGCTGGTTTCCAAGTTATGGTTGCTCTAGATCTCACCAGGACCGCTCGGGGAACATTAAACTTTAAATATATCCAAGACCTAGCCAAATTAATAGATAATATCACCGAGATGTATGATGACACTTTCAGGTATACTGGAAGGGAGCTACAAGCGTACAAGATAGAGTTGGTGCAACATAGACTGGTACTAAATTATCTCACCTCTATTACTGGTGGGTACTGTGTGACACTGGCCACCCAGTTCGGTGTCAAATGTTGCACGTACATTACTAATAATACGGATGACCCTAAAGAGGTTATAGACCGGAAGATGGATGAAATTTTGCAGCTGAAATGAGAATTTCGAAAGAGCCATAATTCTTCGTTATATGAGGTGGGGGAAAAGGTGGCGGGTTGGTTTTCATGGTTGAACCCAGCAAAATGGTTCTCCGGTCTGGGGGAGTGGGTACAGGAAATGATTGCGAGTGTAGGTAAGCTCCTTCTCCTTATACTGGTTGTCATCTTAGCAATTGGTTTAGTTGTCAAATGTGTTCCTACTGTGTTGAAGTGTGGGAAATGGTCTCATAGGAGTAACACTGAGAAAGAGACTGAAAGGGTGGTACCAGATACCGAGATCATGGTCTGTGAAGAAGTATTGTATAATCCTGAACTTGAAACGGTGATTGGGTGATAGTTTATTACACTATCAAAGGGTGGAACTGTCGAAGTCAGCAAATTGGATAAAGTCATTTCAATTAAAGTCTAGCAAACTTGGTTGTCTTTGTCTGAAAAGATGCATACGGTACGCTACAGCATACAAGGGCACGCTGCGGCGTGAAAGGGCGTGCGCATCCACTACACGTGGCAGCAACAGTAATCGGTCTTTTACCATACATTCGCACAAACACGCATACTTATAAAATAGTACACATTAATGGTAGTTGCAACACATAGTCAGTTATGTCGAAATACAGTAGTATTTATATGTTATATCAGAGTTACATGCATATTAGTGAAATACACGGAATGGGTTGAAGGAATAACATCATGAGTGGTATCATACTGAACCTTGTTACATATCCTACTGTTTGGTTCACTCTGCGAGGGAATCGCAGAGTGCATACACAAGTTATGAATGATAGGGAATTATGAACTACTTAAGACTAAGGAATCTTGGCGGGAAGAGCAGAGCATACCCCCTGCTGAGATGACCCCCTCCTTTGGATTCCTTTATATGAACTGGCCAATGATGACGACCCCTTGGACCTTCTTTAGACCTGGACCAAAAGATGCAAGCTATTCCATCTTCATTGTATTACTGTATGTGATTGTGTATATAAGCAGCAGCTTGTGATCCAGAGTGCAGACATCTTGTCCCCAGACTTAAGGATTGAATGACTGCACTGGATCCAGAGCGCCTGCGATAAGTAACGGCTGTATTTACTATTACTTCGCTTGAGCATATTATTCTACTTATTGCGAATAAATCTCTGTGCTTTGGAAACACAACTCGAGGTTCGACAATCGTTATTGGTTAGCGACAATACGCACATAACAGCAGTTAGCCACATGGTCAGATAAACAACATCTAAGGTGAGAGTATCAAGTACAAGCCATTGACCATTCCTTGTGAACACGACTAGCAGTATTGAGAGGGGGTTCCTCCACCAGAAAATTCTAAACTGACAGAACTGACAGACACTTTTTGGAAGAATTAATTGCGGTGTAGGTTACGTTTCCATGAATTATGAGTTTGGTCGGAAATCTCCAGCGATATTGAATGCTTGCAGATTGTAGAGAAGAGGTGACCTGGTGGAAGTGTCTGCACTTTGCAATGGTGGTAGGTGATATATCTAGGAACCGTTTTAAGCCATCCAAAGCCTCCAAAGTAGAGGAGGAAGGCTGGGATGCTCTAAGGATCTGTTATTTAATTTGGAAAAAATTATCTCTAAATAGGGTCCCCTTAGGCAAGGAATCTGGGGCTTGTTTGGATTTGGGCAACCGGTGAATCCTGTCGATGAGGAGATCATTAGAGAAGGCATAAGGGAGCATTTTGTGAAAAAAGTCAGTAGCAAACTAGTAAAGATCAGCATTGGGGACAAAGTCTGGGATCCCCATATTTTGATGTTGTTGCGTCGGGACCTGTTCTCCAGATCCGTGAGTTTGTCTTTGACCACAAAAATTTCATCCTGTAGAAGGCCATAGTCATTTCTGTATCTTTTGACCTGAATTCAGAGGTTATGTCAGATTTGAGTGCAAACAGCAGGGATTGAATAGAGTGACAGGTCCATCAATTTCAAGTGGCTGGGAAACCCTCTGTTCAATAGGAGAGACTGGCTGTGATCTGGGTGGCAAGACCTGAGGTGTGACCGTGCAATTTTGGCTGTTACATGTGAATGAGCCGGGTGGTTGTTGTTGTGGTAAAGTTAGCTCCAAAGAAATTCACTGGTGGAGACAATTTGAATAATTTCACCTTTTCAGTTGGCATTTTTAGCAAAGTAACAAATTTATCACATGTCAAAGGAACCCAGGAGATGAAGGATCTGCTAGTATCAAAGAAAAATCCAGGCCTACATAATTTGCACAAATTCTTTTGGCATGAGGTGATGTGAGGTCAGAGTGATTAGCTAAACATTACTGGATAGGGAATACCCATCACCAGAGAATGATAACATTTCTGGTCAGGCAATGCTGTACTGTTGAAAGAAATATGCTGAACTGTAACTGTCCACACAGTATTAATAAGCGAGGTATACTCACAGAGAAGCAGCTGAGGTGGTAAAAGTCTATAAGGGCTGTTTTCTGGATGTCACGTAATGTTCCAACTGATGGGATGGTTGGGTCTTCAGTAGGGGGATTAAACTAAAACATTTCCAAAATGACCGGCAGCAGAAGCTGTGTCTTGTCCGGAGTCCAGAGTCTCTTACACATCATGTGGAGGATGCTCTGACTGCCACCTGAGAGCACAGAACTGGTGGAGTGGAACAGGAACCTGATGAAAAGAGACTGGAGACAGGCACAGCGGAAGTAAGGTCCTCAAATGCAAAGGCCTGTGGACAACCAGGGACCTACGCTGCTTTCTCCTATTCTCACGTTCCCCAGCCTGTAATGGAGGCTCCAAATACAGTACCTGGGAGAGAGGAAAGGGACCTGTCAGAGGTGAGGGAGAGGAATCTCCAGTGAATAGCGGGGTCAGAGTGGGCTGGACCAATGACCAGGAACCAGATGTCTTGCATTCACCCATCGTGCGTCCTGCTGATACCAAGCAGGTAACACTCTGCGGGTGTGAGCAGCGAGCAGGGGCTGGAGCCAAGTCGCAGAATCGAAGCACACAGGGGCAGTATTGTGATGTAATCGGCCTGCAGGTGCACACTTGTGAGGTCTGCACACACAATCTTGCACTCTTCTCCCGTCCAAGCAGTTTCTGCAGCGTACAAGAGGGTCCACTGAAGAGTAAAAAATTGTTACAGGGCTCGTTACCGGGCTCAAATAGCAAAGAGGATCTCTATTTGTAGGCGATGGTAATTGCCTGCCAATGAATCTCAAAGAAGATGGGACAGCTCAGTATGCCCCCATGCCCCCGATATTCTTATTTTTTAAGTATTTTTTTAAGGTGACAAAATTAAATACACATGTTAAAAAAATTAATTAACAAGTCATTTTGGATCATTTCTTTTACAATTATTATTCTTACCTCCTCCTTTATTAAGTTTTAATAAGGTTCTTTAAATCTTTCTATGTAACCCAAAAAACTATGCACAATGTAAAGACTGGATGTTATACATTACTTGTTGAAGGTAATTTAACCCCTTGAGTGCTAAAGACAAGTCTCAATCACCCTCTGCATTTAAAGGGTTAAGAAAACCCAAAGATCACTTCTCACCATTTTCTTTGGGCTTTCTGATACTGCCAGAGGAAAGACATCTTTCCTCCATTGGAAACGTGCATGTGCATGCTGGAGTCATGTACGCACATTATCCATTAAAGCCAATGGCAAATGACAGGGATAGGGGGAGGATATTTTGAAGCCTCTATCTCACTATCCCTGGCACTTATAAAGCTGGGGGTACCCTTTTTTCAAATGATGGCACAGCTGTATATTAATTGCCTGCTGATAGTGTTTGATTAACAGGTATTAAATAAATATATGATTAGCCCAACAGTTCTCAGCACAGTGATGAGAAAAGCCTTGATGGCTAAGGGGTTTAAAAAAAAGTTTTAACATAGACATAAATATGTATTTCACCTCCCTTTTAAATATATTTTAATAATACATGGCCAAACTTCATACCAAAATGGTAGCATTTTTAAAAATATTATAAAAAAAACAATAATCCAGATAAAGGTATATAAATTTAACACCTTATCGTAGCTAAAAAATATGTTTGATTTATTAGTCCTGACATTGCCTTAAATTACTTAATGTTGGCAAAGCAATTAGATTTTATGGAATTTATTGCTTCTTTATCCTTTATGGGGATTAAAAGTGAATTTTGAATCAGTTTTCATTTTTCTCTTTTTGTTTCTTCTTTTTAGTTCTCTTTGACTAATGTTTTCAAATGTCTCCAACAGATAATCTTTAGTTTGGGTGGGATAAAAAGTGTATTTTTTTTCTATCATGAATTACTAAAATTTACAATATCTAACTGTTATGGTTATGGAATTGATTTTGAAAAGCATATTTCATAAACTGATTGAGAAAAACACTATTCAATAAATAGATCAAAATTATTAAACTTACTTGAAGGTGCATACTTAAATTCTTGTTTAATAATGCCTTCTCCTTTTTAGTACTTAAATTATATATCTTTGTATCCTCTAGGATTTCTTGCTTTTGAAAATGTTTTGTCATCTTGCCTTTCCCTTTTTGTTTTCTTCCATTATTTTGGTTTTATCGAATAGCCTACTGATTCCTCCCCATTTTACCTCTCTTCTTTGGATACTAATTACTTATATATTTTTATAATCCTGTTGTTGTTTTAGTTTGGTTTCCTCTCTCATTACATCATCCTTCTACTTTTCTATAATTCGATCTGCCCTATTTAATTTGTTTTCATTCTTCATTGGGAAAGCAAGAATTATTGATGTATGGAGGATTTAAAGATTTTTTCATTTTCCATTTATATTCCATAGATCATTTTCCTCTTAATGTAATCTGATCGTGTGTTCCTTTTGCTTCTGCAAAATAATTAGATTTTTTTTACATGTGTTATTATTTCCATCTTCTCTTTCCATTTATTTTGATTTTCATATGGATATTTTTTAAAAAAATCTATACAATGGAAAACCATCAAGAGTCTAGAAGAAATCTTTTTTTTCATGAAAACTCCTCTATGACACAAGCATTAAAAAGTTTCATAGAGAAGTTATAGAATTACTTTTTAAAAATGATATTTCTGGTTTAAGGACAATTTCTATAATATAAATTAGGTACGGTGATGGGTACCAAGGTGACTCCAAGTTATGCATATATTTTTATGGGATACGAGGAAGAATTATCAGTGTGGAGTGGAAACACAAAGTGTCATGACATTGGTTTACAGATGACATACTATTTACCTGGAGAGGACATATGGAATTTTTAAATATATATATATAAATATATATATATATATATATATATAGTTAGATTTAAATATATATATGTACTTCTGTACCTGCAACTATCAGAAACTGGCTAATTCAAATTCCTATACACCTTTGAATAGTAGTCACCAGCAAAATTGGCTTATAAGCATATTTAACGGTCAATTTAACCCCTTCGCTGCTGAGCCTATTTTGGCCTTTTTTGGGCTGGTCAAATTCCAACATCAATATCAGTAATTTGTTTGTCAGTGCTCACACAAATTATCTCTTATTTTTCCAAAGACTTTCTGAGTTCTCAGAAATACTAGTAGTTTACTTATATACAAAGTGGCCAAAAAAAAGTGTTTTTATTGAAATTGCAAGAAAGTGAACTAAATTCAAATGTATGTATTTTGTTTAAATAAACACTACCAATAAATATTTTTGGGTTCTTGCTTTGACATCAATTCATCCTTCCAAAAGAGCAGAAAGGAGAATTCTACAAACTATTTTCATAATAAAATCCGCACTTGAAAATTTTGTGTTTTTGTTGTTATTGCTTTTGTGCATGGTCTTCAATGAATAAAATATGTAGGAACTATATAGATAGCCCGACAAGGTATACCACTTGAAATAAGGTTAATTCTGAGTTTACTGAAGCCACATTAGACTATCTAGTATAGAATTGTATTGACAATAACTGCTAATGGGGCACCTCATTTAAAAAATAGGGAACTCCCATCTTTCAAACAAGAGTGCTCCTGCTTCTCTAGGTGTCAGAATAGGGCAATCTGGGTACTACAAATCTCCTCCCCATTCTGGGCTCCTTAATGTTTTCTGTAGTGTAGGGTGTTATTGTCTGGAAATCACATATGAGCACCATATAATAACTACTAAAGGGCCATATCATTTGAAAGAGGAAACACCTTTCATTTGAGGGTACCCCTGATTTATTTTAAGCCAAGATAGGGGAGATTTGTGCCCACCTCCACCATCCATGGACTTATTAAATATCTCTGTAGTACAGGAGATTATTATCTGGTGATTATATATGATCACCAGAAAATAACTATCAAGGGGACACCTCATTTGAAAGAGAAAACTCTTTTTATTTCAAATGAAAGTGCCCCTGAGTTTCTAAGTTGCAAGGTGTGGATAAGAAGGCAAGACTTAATGATGTCAACATACAAGATTGATTGATTAAGCCTCATCCACTTTCCTGTCTATCAGCAACAGGAAATTGCTGTGGAGGACAGGTAAGTATAAATTAAACTTATTTTAACCCCCTGTGTGCTTAGGAAGAATCTCACTTATCTTTAGCACTGAAGGGATTAAAAGAGCGAGGCATAATTGTTATTAATTTTTACACAGATGTTAATAAAATGAAAAACCGTTAAAAAAAATAATTACATATACTGATGTAATAGTTGAAAAATGCAGTCAAACGAGCAAGAAGAAATGATAGACACCAAATATAAAGCCAAAGCATGAAAGGAATGATTTGGAAATGAATATAGCATTCATCACACAATAAAATCAGCAGCATAGACATTTTGAGAAAGCCATCAAAAAATATTGGTGTCTCTTTATCCAACGCTACTATCAAATTGCAAAACATATTTTATAGAAGAGCAATGAATTTAAAGAATTTAAAGAATTTAAAGAATAAAGTAGTAAAAAGCACCATTTCTAAACTAAAGATTGTCAGAAAACTGAATTTTGTAAGTTTCCATAGATGTGGCAATTGCATTATGTGCAAAACCTGTGAGAGTTTATAACATGAAATACATCAAGAAAATTGAAAGATTAGCAGAACAAATCAAAAATGTCAGAAACGGATATGAACTACATTCATTATCAGCCCATTACAAGCTAAAACACAACAGCAGGGTTTTTTGGAGTAAAAATGGTTGAAAGGGACTGGAGAAGAAAGGCTAAAGGAAAGAGCTAGCAAAGTAAGAGATTAGATTAAACTATAATATTTATATCCTAAGGGTCTAAATAATAATTTTGAGATTAATTAGTTTTTAAAATAAATCCTAAACACCTCCAACCTAGCCATTGAATGGTTATGATAAAAGGATAGCATAATTTATTTGTATTTATAATAAAGTGTATATTTATTTATTTTATTTTTACTGTGTTGGTACTTTAATATTTAAAAGTTTGCCCATCCTCAGCACTATGTTTTTTCTTTGCATTCAATATTGTCTTTGGCAAGTCGGGGACATTCCCGGCAGTAATGAGGCTGGTCCAATCTTTGCAAAATATTTTGGATGAATTAGGTTAAACTGTGATAATTATAGAGACATAGGGCTAGATTTACTATCAGGCGTGTTTGTAAACCCGCCGACTTTCGGCGGGTTTGGCGGCGGTTTAGCCATCGCTGGATTTACTAACGGTAAACCCGCCGTCGAAACGACCAGAAATAATTTTTTCAAACCCGCCTCTTTAGAAAGCGCCATGACGGTTTCAACAATGTTCAACATACAAACAGCCGGATTTACTATTAGGGGGTTTATAAAGCCGCCGGAAAACCGCCATTCAAAAGACCAAAATGAAAGCGCTGCTTGTGAGCGGCGAGATTGTTCAAACAGTGTGCTGTTTCAGGTATTTTGTCATTCAGAACAGAAGGGAAAGGGCCATTTCATGTACAAAGTTAGCTCCTTTGGGATTGTATATGTAAAAAGGCCACAGTGTCTTGTAATTTCAGTGTACCTTTTTTTTTTCTTGTGTTTTCCCACCATGCAATCTATTTACTGATTTCCACATTTGTTGTTTTTTTATTTTTAAATTGCAACAAATCCTCAAGAATACTGGTGTTTGTCCAAAATCAGGATGCACAATATGTCATTACATAGTTATCCCTTAATAGAGTATAAAAGCAATTCTAAATTTACTAAATAAAAAATGGGTTTCTGGCTTATGACTCCTCTGCTGCATCCTCAGACATCTGCACAGCACAAATTCAATGAGGCACATACCCACTAGTAGAGGTGTGTTAGAGCGTACCTTTGTACTCTTGTAAACCAGGTTCAGGTTACTAGAATAATCTGGTTGGGTGGCTATGTATGCACCTGAAAAGGGGTCTGATATTATCCTGGCTGGCTGTTTGATACATAATCTAGCATTACATCAACTTACCCCACCAATTATTGCAGTAGACAGTGAACAAGTAGGGGTCCGTGTCCCATTTGGTGATGTGCAGAGCACACAGGGGTGGAGGCAGAATACAGACCATCTCATTACAATCATCTTTACTTTACATGTAAGTGCATACTATGATAAACATGTATTGATCTAAAATGTGTTGAATGTGAGTGTTTTTTTATTTTTTGCCCAAATGTTAACTTTTAAACAGAGGATAGTGTGTATTCCTCATGTAGTAAATGTGAACGTCCCTAGAAAGTTACAGGCACATGTCAATGTGTAAGTGAAATTAGTGCATTTTTCCCCAAACCAGTATACTCTTGTTTAATTTGATGAAAAGTAAGACTGGAGACATTGAAATTAAACAGCATTTATTACAGTTTAACACAATAAAGGTTCATTTCGAATGCATACACATGCATGAAAAAACATTAGAAGGAAGTAAAAAAAAAACACTAGCGCCGCCTTTTCGCAGGCACATCACCACCTCGGAAGCCACTCTCTCCTCTCCCTCGGCCACCCCTGGTGCGAGCATCTCTCCTTGGAGAAGTACTGGGCTGATCTACTAGGCGTACTAGCGGTACTGGTGGTGGCAGAAGAAATAGGTGCCGGCAAGCGGGCAATAAGTTCCTGCTGTATTTGCCCTGCCAGCCGGGTCACATTTGCATTCCCCTCACGAACTGTGGAATGTAAGGCCTCCACAGCCCCAGTCATTTGGGCCATCTGAACATTGGATTGTTCCATTGCATTTGCGAGACGGTTTATTGCAGCAGGGATCTGGCTATTGGTGCGGTGTATCTGCCTCAACTGGGCCGCAATTTGTGACATGTGCCTAGTTTGACTCTGCATAAAGGTGGTTTGCTGCTGCTGAAAAAGGCCAATAGACAGCGCCATTTCTCTTACTGGGTTCATAGTTGGAGGTGAAGGTTGCTGGTGTGATGGTGGTTCAGCAGGCCCAGGTGAAACATCATGGAGGCCAGACACAGGGGCATCCACTGTTTCTAGGGTGATGAGTGCCTCCTCCTCTGGCTCAGGTAACATGGCCAAGGACTGTTGCAGAGGTGCCTGATATGATGAAGGGCCTGTGGATAAAAAGTCACTGTAAGTATTTATGATCGAATATGTTTGTATATTGCATTCTGAACACTGGATAGGAAAGATCATTCTTTTTTCAAAACAGATTGCTTCACAATGTTTGCATTCTTGATTTCTTCTCATATGCAACCTGCTTAAGGATGCACTTTTTATCTTTGAAATAAACATTCTCAATTGGGCTATGTTTGGGTGATGGGGTTAGAAAAGCAAAATCTTTTTACAAACAAATATGATGATGCAGGCAGGCAAATGCTGCAAAACCGTGCTTTGGGATAAGCTAATACTATTTTCAATCTCCCTCTGTGTAGTTTATGATGGGGGAAATGGGTGATTGGCAGTATATATGATGCTTGTAGGATGCCGATATTAAGAAATAGCACACCTGAGATTTCTTTCCTGTTTATATATGTACTAATACTGCCACTGATAGTGGAGACTGTCAAAGGATTTTCTGGTGCAAATATTGTACCCATAGCAGTCCCACAAATTTGCACATAAAAATCATCTAAGAATTTAAAATAATTATGGGTCAATATAAATTGTATCAGGTCACATATAGAAACTGTAGTGAAAAAGGGCAGTATTTGTTTTGTGTTCTTTATAGACACATTTTTATGGGTTTAGAAAAATGTGAGGAGATTAAATATTTTTACTTTAATAAATATAATATTTATGATTATATGTTTTTTTATGTTTTTATTATCATGTACTGTATGGGTGATTGGCAGTATTTATGATGCTAGTAGGATGCCGAAGTTAAGGAACAGCACACATGAGATTTTTTTCCTGTTCATATATGTACTAATACTGCCAATGATAGTGGAGACTGTCAAAGGATTTTCACATAAGAAAGATGGCCGTCGTATAACTTTATGTATAGGAAATTGGTACATCTGCCAGCGGATCAAGCTCATCATTATACTGGCAATAGCAATGATGTTAGAGGTCTTGTCCATAGTTAAATATAGTCTTGAATTAGTACCCTCCGTTCAATATCGTATATGGAGGTCACATGAGTGAGAGGAAGTCTTGCGGTTATCGCGAGATTGCGTAAGCGTGATATGCGCATGCACAGGATGGCGCCTAAACAATATAAACGGCAATGGTAAATTTGGAAGCTGGTTCTCCTGATGAAGTTTCTTGATAGAGACGAAACGTGTTGAGAATATTGAACTGTTAATAACCTATTGATGAGTGATTGAGAACGTCTGTGGAATCTTTTGCACCTATCTGGAACTGTTGGATACACTTTGGAACATCTTAGTACTGGCACTGGCACAGTGGAAATGCAGAAGGAGAGAATTGCTTCTGATATACCACTGTATTTACAGATAAGCTGATTTTATTTTGTGATAATATGAGTGCATTCATGTAAGTTATTAAAAGTGTACATCTGTTTTGAAATACTACACCATATGTGGCTTTTTTGCTTTATTTGAAAGAGGTACAGATCAACAAGGATGACAGAGATAAGCAATTTTTGTTTTCCATTTGGTATGCACAAATTCTTGTGGTTTATATGGTATGGCGTCGGGCTCACTTCAGTCACTGATACTGCACCATTACTGGACTGTTTTGTTTCTTTTGAGACAACAAGAACTTGTCTAAGAATTTCAAGCATACTGGAGGGATTGATCATTTGATATGTATATATACCTAATATTATCTGGTACGCATATTAACTAATGCTTTTGGCTGGGAGTTTGGTGTTATAACAATACTGCACTATTAGGCGCCTATCCCCTTCCCTTCAGTTAAGTACCCCTACAGCCGGCACAACACAACCCGGAGTCTACTCTGCCAATCAGGTGTTCACTGGAGCCCCTGATGGTGGGGACAGGCTGGGCTGCAGACTGACAGAGGGTCGTAAAGTGTGTACCGACTGGGGAGAACCCAGGCAAGCTGAGTGTGGTCCACGCAGAGGTCAAGGGCCGGCAGCAGGTAGCAAGTCCAGATAACAGGCTGGGGTCAAGGGTCACAGGCAAACAGGAGAAACGGTAAACAGGCCAAAGGTCAGGGTCACGGGATACACTAGCAAAGTCCAAATCCAAGCCAAGGGTCATACACGGGAGGTCAGTAGAAGTTCAATAGACAGGAACAGGAACAAAGCAGGTCAGCAGACTGGGTAGCAGAAGCTACAACTGGCAATGAGGCAGCAGACCTCATTGCCCTAAACACTGTAGCAGACCAATGAGAGCCCAGCTCTCTAATTACATCCAGCTGTTTAATTAGCCCGCAGGCTTGCCACGATGTTGTGCACGCGCCCGGCTGCCCTGCAATGCCGGGGCGCGGCGCTGGAGAGAGGAGCGTCTATCTGTTGCCCCGGCAACAGCAGGCAAGCTCCCGGAAGTGACGTCCCGGTCGTCAGAGCGACGGCCAGGATGGAGGTAAGGGAGTCGCGGCGGCTGGGCACCGGCGCGGCTCGTAACACCTTCCTTCTTTTTCAATAGACTTCCAGACTGACCATGAGGTCACTGGAATAAGGCTGCCACCTGTACATTTGGAGTGCATTAATATGTCATTATCTATTCTTTGAACATTTTAAAGCAGACTGCTGAGTAGAGCACCACGCTGTATTCAATTTGTGTGAATATATATATATATATATATATATATATATATATATATAAAAAGAGAGAGAGAGAGAGATAGATAGATATATGTAAAGATATAAATTCTCGGTAGTTTTGGATCAATATCCTCCCAAAAATTATGTTTTGCCTCGAGATCTGAAATTGGCGCGCAGAACCCCAAATCTCAGATCTCTCTGATTTCTCAGAATCCGAACTGCTCATCGCTAATATAAAGCAAAGATTTCAGAAATGCAAATGGTTTCTACTAGAAGGTTAAGCAATCATGCAAAATAAGGAAGTCCAGCAAAAAAAGAGCTAAGATAATTAAATCAAGTTTCTAAAGCAGTGAAAAAAAAGTTGTTAAAAATCTTCTTTACACAAAAAAAACTAAACATTGGTGGAATTTGAGGTATATTTTTATTATTGTGTGCTGGGCCTGAGTTTGTAGACAGAGTTGAGTCAATTCAATTACCCTCTAGATTCCATAGGAACCTCATGTCAGTTATCTCCATGGTATAGCATAGTGATTATTTCTGTAATATAAATGCTGCTATTTTGTACAGAAACATCTCACGGCTAATTTAATGTGCAACAGTATATTGCAAGAGGGTTGAGGCTATTGAGTATCATGGTTGCGGGGTAAGTGCTGTTTCTTTTTCCTTACTGTCAAATCACCATGCAAAGGAACAGTATCACTTTTCACTTTGGTCAAACATGTGGGTAGCCAAATTGGATGAGATACAGCTATTTGATAGACTGACCAGCTGGTCACTTCTACACCGTATAGGGTCCTGTTATTGCAGTTGGAAGATAATTGCAGACATCTGCCAACCATAACATTGAACTTGATGGTTTTTTATTAGATTATTGTAGACACTGCATTCTTCTGCATCTGTGGCAAAAGCAGACCAATTTGCTGCATCTGTGGCCATTTTAAGACTATTCAGCTAGCCTCTTAGAGTGAAGGACAACAAAAGTCTCTTCCCAGGCTTTTGTGATGTTAATTAATGTAAATACAGTGTGGTAAAAAAATATGTCAGCAGTATTCATTGCCTCAATTTAGAAACAAAGCATATTTTAATGTGTTGTCTTGGACAAAAAAATTGGAGAAATTATGTGTTTTATGTCAACCACTGAGGGCCTTCAACAACTTGACCTTCCACCAGTTGAAGTCAAAAGCTGGCAACAAGCTCTTGCAATATCACAGCTAATATCAGGAAATAAGCCCAATATTGCACAAAAGAAATTGTGATAACAGATTATTATTACACATGGTATGGCCTTTGGACAGAAGGTTATCACTATCTGCCTGTATCATCTTCCAAATAAACTAAGAGGCCACAGTGAATCCGGAAGTGATACAGCCACTGAACGTGAGAGACAAACAACTAGATGTTGTCCATTCAGGCAATCCACATGAGTGTCCAAATTAAATGTTTCTGTAAATCAATTCTCAGGTCAAGATGTAGGGATGGTCACTATAAAGCAGGTGTTCACAAACATAAACTATCCTTATTTGTTCATTTGTCAGCTCAGGGCTGCTCAATTTACAATGGTTATCAATCATAGGTAAACAAAACCAAATTGGCCAATCTCTAGTATTTCCCCTCTAATTTGATTGGCAGCTGCCATACTGACACATCAATATGCTTGAATGAAGAATTTCCCCCTCAGGACCATTCCTACCAAGGGTAATCTCTGAATCTAGTCTCGTGCTGCAGAATTCTCAGGCCATCAGAGACAATGTTTTCGCCATCCATTACCTGTCTAATACCATTATTCCCACATGCTGTTTTCATTTGTTGTTTGCAGGAGGAAGTGATGCATATTCTAATTAATGTCAATGCAAATCCCCCTGCAGTCAATGTATAAGGAAAAATAAGAATGAAAGCAGTAGAACAGTACAGGAACTCATGAGAAAGAGGACAAACCTTTATTCTTCTGTGCCTCCTCTACTGCTACTGTGTGTACAAATGCTGCTCATGTAGTGTCTGCAGAAAGAAATACATGACAATTGGTTTACATATAGCCATTCACTTCATCATATATTACGAAGAAAGTAATGATGCTTTGATACTAGGAAAAGAAAATAAGAGTGAATAGCATGGATGAACTGGACAAATATTGCAAAAATGGCCTCATGTTGTAGATGGGACCAAATTGCCAGTAACAGGAAAATTATCAGTAGGTGAGTCAAAGTATGTGGATGTCACCATGCCAGAGGACTAGACATGGCTATTTATGTAGACAGTGTTAGGTCACCCTTTAGCCTCTTCTTCTTTACTTTTTTTTAAAATAAATAATTGTATTAGATTTTACATAACAGCCTCTTCTCATTTAAATACAATAGCAATTTGTTGTGTCATCCTTATTGAACAATGTAGCATGAAGAACGATAAAGCTCTTGTCTGCTCCTGCTGTTTCGACAAAGTCCTGCCTGTAAGGAACAGTCACCCAAAATCAGGACTGCCCCGCTAGAATTAGGACAGCTGATCAAGTGCACTGCTCTGTCCTACCTGTTCTTACAGCTTTTATTACCTGCTGCTATTGGTTTCTTAAGCTCATTTGGTTGTCTGGATCCTACAATATTGGGACTCTGTATGGAAAAGTGATAGGTAAATAAAATATAGAAATCCAAGCAACAAGTGAATACTTTAGACCTCCCTTCCCAACTAACCCCAACATTAAAATATATTCACATTTAATGAATAATTCTATTTCAACCTACCAGCCCCAGGAACAAATTAATTGCATTCATATTAAAAATAAGCCTATTTCCCCTGACTCTAAATTAATAGCATTCACATATAATAATAGCACAGTTTTCTCCCAACTAACCAAAATATTAAATTAATAGCATTCACATTTAATAAATAGGCATATTTTAACCAGCCCTTACAATCATTTGTTTTTGTATTGGAAATTTATAAATATGTCTATTTTCCCCCCAAAAACATTAATTTAATAGAAAACACATTTAATAAACATAATAGCTTATGCTCATGTGTATGTGTCAACACAAATGATTGATAAATATTATTTTTTCATTATTTTGGCACAAGGTTGTAAGCGCAGTTTTATTACGTCATACAAATTTATCCAATTTACTGTTTTAGTCTTATAGCTAAACTCTGTTATTTTCACTTTTGTAATGTGCATTTAGGTCCTGATTTAGAGTTAGGAGTAAATCCAGATAAAGGATTCGATTCATTAAAGGGCGCATAGTGAGCAAAATGTGCGTTTGTTTTAAAACGCACGTAAATCAGGTATATGTACACCCAAATTCAACAAGGAGAGGATGTAAAGATACGTGTGGTGATAAATGCAGGTGTATGTCTGCTCTGCTCTTCTAGACAATACTCTGCAGGATACGTCCAATACATATGTGGAAAATAAAATCACAAAAGAATGCACAGGAAAAAAAATAATTCAATAAATGTTCTATGTTAATAAGATAGTCATTAAAAAAAAAAGTTGCTTTATTTTATTTTTACATAACAAACATTACATTTTTTAGGCTGTTCTTAATGTCTACTATACTTAAATTACATTTATAGAGTTGTACATATAAAATTGCAGTTTACAGGCCTTAATGAATCAGGCCCCAAAGGTGCAAATTTGCACTTGGCCAAATCATGTGTAGATGCATTTTTTTTCTGCGTGTATGGAAAATATTGCCTGCTTTTCCATTAGGCACACAAATATTGGACAGTTTTATTTAACACTGTGATTTAGAGTTTTTTTATTATTATTATTACTATCATTAGTATATATTTATAGGTTGCCACAAAGTTCTGCAGTGCCACACATGGCGGTAGTACAAAACAAAGTAGACATAGTTAACATAAACAAACAAAACTTCACAAAATTTATAGTACATGTTGAACTGAAAAGCACAAATAGAACTGAGAAGTGTGATGAAATGAGATCTCCCAGACAAATTGTACCTCACATTAATAACAATTGAGTTACTATACTTTTTATCCCTGGTCCCCTCATCACAGCATTTATTATAGTAGAACTATATTGTACTGTTAACGCCACAGTAAAAAGGGACAAATTCAGTTATGTTCCCAATGTGCCTGCATTATGTACAGTGATGTCTATGTGCAATTATTATGCAAAGTACATTTATATTATGTGGTTTATCGCAACTCAATGTTATAATATTTAGTGTAAGTATTGCTGTATTCACATATTTTTAAATAACACTTTAAGTGAGATCTTGTGGTACTATAACACCCTGGTGGTAACATTGTGCCTCTAAGCAGGTAAGTAGATAATGCACACAGTCATCGTTGACATAACCACACTTATTAAGAGACAATTAATATGTAGTGAAATGTTTAATTTACAAATAATACTTTTTTTGATACGTCCCATGTGTGTATATGCAGACTGCAAAATTCAATGCGTTTGCTAAAATAATTAGCAACTATTATTATTATCGTAGATTTGTAAGGTGCCACAGTGCTCCGCAGCACCAAACAGTAGGGAAAACAGTATATACATAAAACACTGACATACAAGGTAGACAAAATATACGCAGACATGAAAACAAAAGGTATGAAAGACCCTGCTCATTACAGAGCTTACATTCTAAGTGGAAGAGGGCACAGCTGAAATAAGAGAAGCGGTTCAGAGTGAAGATTGTGACACTTGTGAGGCTGCATTAGTGTGAATAGTGTTTTCTGGATAAGGTCACCTCTAAAAATGAGATGGATTTTCAAAGTACATCTAAAGATATGAAGGTTAATTTAATCTGTTAATCTGATCACACACACACACACCAATGTGTGCAGGGAACTAGATGACACCTTTTATGTGGTCAATAGTGGCACTAAGCTGTAAGGTATGAAGAAGGATGGCTAAGAAAGAGTGGGTCATTTGGATCACAAACACTGAGCAGGGTGTGCGGATCCGTCAGTTGGTGCAGGGTGCTGTGTGAGCCGGCATCACTTGCAATAGGACTGCGTACCTTGGAACTCAATATCTGCTGCATAGAGTCAAAGGCTGAAGACTAGGTCCAACAAAGGGAATTTCCAAGCAAGGGTTAGCTAGTGGATAATATTATAACTGTAATTTGTTAATTTTATCGTATTGTTATTATTCTTATGTTGTTCTGTGTCTACTTAAGCACATTTATATTTGTACCTAATCCTTTGCCTAAGCAATTTGTATCCATATGGGGACATCCCAAACAAGTATCCCCACAAGTAGTAATTTTAGAAAGTTAACATAAATAAAGTTATATTACAAAGGATAATTCTTTGGCAATTACAATGATGGTTAGGGTAGCCGAAGGTGACAAAGGAGGGGTGGGATGTAAATGAGGAAGATAGTGGAGGGAGGAAACAAGAGGAAGGAGCGACCTGCTTATAAGAGCTTACAATCTAAATTAACTAAGGAGAGGTTACCACATAGACGAGAAGAAGGAGGGGGAAAGGTTAGGCAGCGGTTTAGTGGTCATTGGTGAACTGGTGAGTTTTGAGGGAGTGTTTAAAGCATTGGAGGCTGGGGGATAGAGTGAGTGAGCATGTTCCAGAGATGGAGATCAGTACAGGGAAAGTGTTGGGGTGTTAATCTAATATGTGTCCTCCTTCCAAATCTAGATCTGTCTGTATATTTTACATTTTCTCCATATTGAAAAACATGGTTATGACAAGGAGCAAAATTGCACCTTCCTGATAGATTTAATCTTAACTATACATGAAACAGTTAATGTTTTCTACTTTAGTGTGCCTACTTTTCTCAGGAATGTGTATTTATTAGTGGCAAGATCTCCATCAACATCAGGATTAATTGTTGTTTAAGTACTGAGTGAAATATGTGTACCACAATGTCTTACTGTTTTTTTTTCACATTCCAAATATTAGACAAAGTAACTTCTTTGAAATAGGTTTCTTTGTTAGTTACACACATCATCTACTTTAAAATCATTTTACATGGATAAATGAAAATGACTTGTTTTCCTTGGACCTGTGTTACTTGCAAAATATAAAATGTATTGTTTTTAGAAAGATATGTCTCATTTTTTTATTTGTGTAACTTTCATTTGATTAAGCCAATGAACAAAAGACATGGTAGCAAATCTAGCAGTGTTTAATAATGCGTTGTGGCATGTGTTAATAGAGACATAATAAAATAACAAGAATTATTTTCATATAAATGTAAAGTAATGACAGAAGACTTCAATGTATTACTACATTAAACTAAAAGTAACATTTCACATTGCAATTTAAAAATGTCCTCATATTAATGTTGTTTCATAGCTTCCTAATGTGTTTTGTACTGGCTAAAAATTGGGAAAATTCATGGAGGCATATGGATTAAATGTCATCTTTGTAGAAGGCAGTAGGTTAAAAAGCCTGTCAGTCACTGATTTACTACTTAACAGTGGGAAAGAACTTTAGATCAAAAACCCAAAGGCTGTCATGAAGATTCTTTATTGTCAACCTGTTAGCACAAAACACTGGGCAGACACATAGTTAGAGTTGATCTATAAAATGCACCATGAAGTTGGTGTATTGTGCATGTATATAAAGGTTTATATGTATATGTTGCTCCCTCCAGTATCCAACCACAATGAAATGATCCCCCAGGTAGTTGTAAAATAGGCAAAGCGAGAATACAAATATAGTATAAAAACAGTGCAGTATTGTATTGAAGATGTCAGTGAATATTATTCAAAAATACATTTAAATTTTTTTGATGTCAGTGAATATTATTCAAAAATACATATATATAATTATATATATATATATATATATATATATATATATATATATATATTGCACCAGTCATGTGGAAATAGAGTTTCTATAAAATTCGTGCAATACCAAATAGCAAAACATCTGCCATCTGTTATGAAAACAGGATTAATTATTGTTGAAGTGCTTAGGTAAAAGTGTATATCAAAATTACTTACTGTTTTTTCACATTTCAAAAATCAGACAATAACTTTCTTTGAGCTTTTTTTGTTATATTGAAAATTATTTGTTTTTCTTGAACCTGTAATAGTTGCAAAATATAAAATATATTATTTTTAGTAATGAAGCTTGCTTCACTGCTGTTGAAATATATTATACTGCATAAAAATCCCCCAAATTGTTTGTATAGTATAAATAATGAATTTACACACATAGAGAACGGCTGGCTCAAACAAACAAATATAAAATATGAAATTAATTTTTAAAATGTTATTCCTTTAGAAATAATAGATGCAGTGCTCTGCCAAAGTGACAATGTAATCTGTACACGTAGGGTGATGAACAGATATGTTATGTTATATATTAGCACTACCTATATCTCCAAAGACATGGTAGGTTAATTGGCTTCTGACAAAGTTAACCCATGTGTGTGTTTGTGCCTGTGTGAGGGTATATAGATTATAAAATCCACTGTGGCAGGAAATGCATTGCTTTAAATTTAGTTCTGTGACATAAAGAAAGGCAGCCTATATTATACCAATATCCTCAATGTAATGCATAAATAACATATCAATAAATAATTCCAGCTACAGATCTCCACTCTTAGAAGAAATATTCTATTTACATTAATGAAGACATTTTAATGGAATAAAGGTTTGTATTCTTTTTTTCTCAGGATAATAGAAAAATAGAGTAACTGCAGTGCATGTTTTTTTATGGAGACCTACCTCCATGGAGCTGTGTATAGGCTAGTGCTAAGATGCAAAACAGCTTTTGTCATATATGTCTTTGTTGTTTTACTAAACTAACAAACCATGAACACTTTACACAAAAACAGATCAGTGATTTTAGCAGTAGGGTATGGACGTGTTTACAGAACTAATTACATTGATACAGTATTGACAAAGCTTTATTTAGGTTTAATTTGTAGCACTGCTCCTTTATGACTACAGGCTTTTTCAGTTTAGGGCAATGCTATAAACACCTACTAATTAAGTCAAAGTTTAACAGGCCTGCTTAAAAGAGTTTACTTTACATTGTAACTAAAAATGAAAAGGAAAATTAAAAGATGGTTTGACATGTTTTTAGGCATTAGAGACTAATACCTAACAGATTGGAGTTATAGACATTTTAGTGAACGCTAGCTAGAATTTAATAGCAGTTCTGCTAGTTTGCACAGTTACTTTCAATGGCAGGTAATGGTAATGTATTGTTAAGTTGTGAATTCCAATATAGACATATTTTTCTTTTCTCCGTTTATTCTATGAAATGCTAAGTGGTTTCCAAAATATTGGGGGAGGGGGGGTGTGGGGATTATAAACTATTTTAAATGTTAAGACACAGTAAATTTTTTAACGGATTCTCCCATATATTATGGGGACCTCATTTAGAGTTGGACGCAAAGTCCGTTTTAGGCGCATCCAACAAAAAAACACTACCACGCATGTGCAGAAAGCACCAAATCCGCCTGCATCTTGGACGCAATTAACACTTGTGACAGCTTGCGACTCACTACGAGAGAATGGGAGGAACGCGGAATTGTGAAGGCGTGACCATGTAAATACATCCTAGTCGCAGTGAGGCGCAGACGCAACACACGTCAAAACAGGGCTAAAGCTGTGCGGCAGGAATTAGGTGGCGCAAGCGTTAGATAGCTGCAGGAACTGGTCGCAGCTCGATAGGGTATTAAGAGTGGGATGCAACTGGGGTTGCTTGCCACTCGTAATACCCTACCAAGCTGCGGCACACTCCCACTCCTACACTTCTTAAACAGACCTTGCGTACGACTCTAAATGAGGTCTTATGTTTAAAAGTAAAAGTGTTACCTTGTATTATATTTGGATCAATCCCTTAATTAATTACAACCTTACAATTTTCTCATAAAATACTGCTACTTGGAGCTTTATGAATATTTTAAATAAATCTTGATGGAGTATCAATGATTCTACAGTACCTTTGTTTAAAAATATCACATATTTAAAATGAGTACTTTTTCTTACTATTGGTTTATGTATACTTATTAATGTGCTCTGAGATAGTGTAAAAATCAGACTGTTTTGCATGACGAAAATAACTATGAGCACTTCCTGTAAATCGCTTTCCTCTTAAATGGGCAATCTCCACCCCTTGAAGAATTTTACTTTCATGCATGAAAAAATAGATGTATTACTCAGGCTATCTGGCATAGTGCAAGGAATGCTTCCAATCTGTTCATCTCCAGTCAGCTCTGCTCATTATAAAAAAGTAAATGCAATAGAAGCCATATTGTAGTGGTAATCTATGCATATATGTTCAGGAAATAATGACACTTCTGTGCTATAGTAAGCATGGGGTATCAATTTAAATATACAGCGCACGTGTACTGCACATCTGTATTGTTCCAGTTCAAAAATCACTCCTACTATTGTTTGTTTCTTATTTTAAGGGTATTTTTGGCAATGCAAGAAACAACAATTAATATTGCGCTAAAGATAACAGCTTCCACTTGACTGACATTTTGAAAATATGTTCTACGATGTAATATATAACAGAACCACATCATGTATTTAACAAAGATAAAATAGTAATACTAATGACAGGTGGCTCCATATTTGTAACAATTCACTGATGAAACAACATAGTCTGAAACTATACTCAGATTAAGTCTGTTGTTGAGTGGAACACATCCAGCAACTTTTCATATCACATTTCATATATAGAGAATACCTCACCGAGATCAATGAAGCCCTCATACTGCTGAGGTGAAGCACAAAGGAGCTTCATCTTAGACTTTGACCTTTTAAGTATGCAATATTTTCTATTGCTTTGTCTGGGAGTCTTTTGAACTGTTTCAGTAGTGGTTTATGCACATTGTGTATGTGCCCTTTAAAACTGCAAATTTGTTTACTTGAAAAAAAACTTATATTGCATATTTCCATTCACCAACTCCCACTTCTATTCATTAAACAAAATTCTTCCATCTGAGGAATGTTCAGAGAAAGTCCAAAGCAATCATTTTTCTACAAATTCATCATCACAACTAGAATAGAAGATAGTTTTGAAAACAAAATATTCATGCAGGTTCCCACAGTAACCAGTTACGCACTGTTCCAAAGTCTCTGAGCTGCCACATTCATTTTTTATGCAAACAATTCTTCCATATTGATAAAGAAATCCTGGGAATAATGAATAAAGCATATAACATTAACTTTTACAATCATTAATAGTTTCCATTGCCATTAAAGTACATTATGAACAGAGGTGCGATTTACATACCATAGTCAGCTCCCAGCGGTGACCATTCCTTTCTGCTTTGAAATTGTATTCAAATGATGAGCTGAAAGTCAATCAGAAAATGTAGTCTTAACAGTTCTTCGCCAACAACTGTTTAAATAATTTTGAGGGAACTTATTACTTACACATTCTAGATTGTGTATGCAGTTCTGAAAATTCACAATACTTTATTGTTATTATGTTTTTTTAATGGTTTGATTTCTTGTGCCACATAGAAAACTCTTATTATAGTACTTTCTACCACTCAAATGAAGTGTTGTCTAATCCTTGAATGACCATTTTTGTAAGAATTCTAAACAGAATTACTTTGGCTAGGAATTATAAAATTTATTTTCACTACATATTTTCTATTTAATTATAATTCTATTACATTATAACTGTTCGTGCATGTTATTACATAGGTTAGTGCATAGTGTATATAAAATAATATAGCCAGAAACTAAAAAAAACAACTGTAATAAAAAACTGCAGAGAGCCAGGAACTAGAACAGCACTTGTATCCATGAACATGTACCCCCACCAACAGCTACACTTGTTATTTTGTTACCTTAGTGTAATGAAATATTCTTTGATCAAAGGTTATTGGCACTGAACCCTTTGTTGCCCTCACTTTCTGGGGAATACAAAATAGGGGCAAATAAAAAAGAGTCTAGACTAGAAAGCATTTCCATTGCAAATATAATTATATTTAAATGAACTTCTTCCACATGGAATTAATTAGCAACTATATAAGGCAAGGACATAAACTACAAGAACATCTCACAGGGGGTTGAATAAAATTGTAAACATAGTCAAACCAAGCCATGTTTCATATAAAAGTTAGAGTCTAATAAATATTGTAATCTCCTTCTCTCTGACCTATCTGACTCTCAGCTTGCCCCTCTTACATCTATCATCAATGCTGCTGCGCACCTCATTTTTCTCTCCTGCCCCTCTATATCTGCTGTCCTCCTCCACCAATCCCTACATTGGCTCCCCATGAGCTACAGAATTAAATTTAATCTACTCACCCTCACTTTCAAAGCTCTCAATCAATTCTCCCCCTCTGTATCTCTACCTACACTCCTCACCGCCCCCCTCTGCTCTGCTAATGACCGACTCCTCACTACTTCACTGATCACCTCTTCCCATCCACCTACAGGACTTTACTTGGGCTGCTCCCCAGCTGTCTCACATGCTCCATCAGGGATGCCTCTACTTTCAAAGGCTTCAAGCATGCTCTTAAGACTTATTCCTTTATTCAAATATATCAGCCTTCATCCTAACTCCCTTGTCCCTGCTTTCACCCCCACTCCACCATTCGGTACCATCCTATTTGTGTCTCTCCCTTTCCTTTAGGAGGTAAGCTCTCATGAGCAGGGCCCTCTTTCCTGCGTGTACCCTAGGCTGCACATTTATACATTAGCAGCAGTTCTTGACACAATTCTATTTTTTGTGTTCTATATTCCCTCTTTCCTTATGTTCTCCTTCTAATATTATATTACCGTCTGTATCTCTTGGCCTGCTACCCTAACCCTGTTTTCGTAAGCTTTGACCTACTTCTTGCTGGTTACTACCTTCACTCTCACTCACTGTCCTGCAAATATTTTGATCTGTATTACCATGTTACCTGTATTTTTATTCATTCAGTTTGTCTGATCTGGTATTTTATTCTTCATATATCGTGTATCACTGCTTTCTGTATATTATGTACAGCGTTGTGGACCCTTTGTAGCACCTTATAAATAAAACATAATAATAATGATCAATTATGGCATCAAATATTGTATATCTCTTCACTTTAGATAGAATATACCCATGTTTTCATTGTTATAGCTAAATCAGTAACCTTTACACATATAGGGAAATTTAATAAAGCTATGTAAGGAGCAATCCCTGTGCAAAGTTTTTTTTTACAAGCGTAAGGTTCTATAAATAGACAAAGATGCTAGACTTTATAAGTGACTATAGAGATTAGGACATTTACACAAAGTTGCAAAATAGTTGCAAAATGTCAATGTAATTAACATTGTAGACAATTAAAAAATAAGCACTGAAAAGGTTGTTCAAAATGTTAAGATAAAGTAGGCATTATTCACAGATAGGTTATAAGTGCTGAGCAAACAAATGTAGCTCCTAAACCCATTGTTGCTGAATTGTGCTAGTTGCTAGGTGTAAAGATGAACATTTAGCTTTTCCCTAGCCTTATTAAATAAGCATGAAACTGTTTAATATGGCACATTAAACTAAAGTAAGTGGGCAGAGTGCATTGCTACTTGCACTTGGCATTTCAGTGCTCATATTTTGTAAATGATCATGTTTTGGAGTATTTGAATGGTTTTTACATACAGTATGAATATTATGGGCCTCATGTAAACCAGAGCATAAGTCAAACTCTGATGCATAAAATTCTGCTTTGTTTTACTATGCATACAAGTGCAAATGATATAAAGCATGGTTGTCCAACCCACGGCCCGCGGGCCGCATACGGCCCAGCATGCCTGTAAATGTGGCCCAGCAGGAGTTTTGGTTGTGGCACGGGGGCAGTGCTGAGAAAAAAAATCCTGCAAAAAAAAAAAAATTACTTACCTTGCAGTCACGTCAGCTGGTTCTCCGGCTCCCTCCCTGATCTCCTCCTCCGTGTGGTGCTCGCATTGAATGTCGGGGGTGATGTCATCACACCATTGCGTAGTGCAGCACAGAGGAGTCACCCGCGCGAACTATCAGCAGCAGTGAAAGATTATCCAGTAT
Organism: Mixophyes fleayi; assembly: GCF_038048845.1. Taxonomy (NCBI): domain Eukaryota; kingdom Metazoa; phylum Chordata; class Amphibia; order Anura; family Limnodynastidae; genus Mixophyes; species Mixophyes fleayi. The sequence continues at coordinate 173,994,238 of NC_134404.1, forward strand.
CTTATTGTTGTTACTCTGAATTTGGACTTTCTGCGCCATGCAATTATGAACTAGCTATGTTCTCTGTATGTATCTAATATAAATATTAAGAGATAATTGTATTTTTAATATTTTAAACCATTTTAAATGTGCAGTGCTGAGTAGGGTGAAAATATCACCCACTGTTACCCTCATCAGAGGCTGCTCCATGAGCCATTTTTCCTGCCACCCTATCTTTAAATCTCTGTAGATTTCTATTAGTCCTCCTGATGCTACCTATATCGGTGACCATTTCAAACTGGTCAATAAAAAAAATGATTCATGGGTGCAGAAAGAGAGAAAAAAAAGTTTTGGGCATTTAATTCCCTGAACCCCACTAAGGGGCAGATGCAGGTAAGTTAAATTGTAGCTGGTAATGGGACTACTGCTTTAATCATGATTCTGCAACAGGTTTCCTAACTCTTACTAACTTCATTTCCAAGTAAGTTTAATATGTTAACTATGTTTTCTATGGTTTTTTCGATGATCAGCTATCGTTAGTGTTAGTGTATTTTATGTGCGACCCAAACCAACTCGTCATCTTCCAATGTGGCCCAGGGAAGCTAAAAGGTTGGACACCCCTGATATAAAGCAACGTCTTGCATGGGTTAGTATTAGAGATGTGCGCTGATCCCTGTGGTTTTGGTTCTAAAACATGTTTGTAGTTTAGTTTTGTGACAGGTTTTGCCCAAAAATCGTGAATGATTTTGGTTTTCATTTTGGATCTGGAGTTAATTAAAAACTGTGAAAATAGATAAATTAATGTAATTTTGAGCTATTTTTGCTTCAATATTACTATTTATAGCATTGACATTCACTTCCATTTATTGCCCGTCTAATATCCAAATTTTTACCAATTTTGATCAAAGTCTGCAGAAATCTGGCTGGCTAAATTAGTGACAGAGCAGTGACGCAAATACATGGCACAGATATCAATTTTCACCAAATATCTCCACTGAACTAAAATGATATTCAGCCTGAATTAATTAAGGAAAGTACTCAAAATAAAAAACAAGAAAAAAACAAACAAAACATGTTACAATGCAAAGGTTGCATATTAGTTTATTATTTTGCACATAAGGAATTTTATTTCAATACTGTCATTTTTTCCTAGATCAAATTTAAATTTCAGTGTACAAATAAGGTATCAAGTATTTGCGTGCTACATGAAAAAAGAGCCAGTATTTTCCTTATGTGCAAAATAATAAATTAATTTGCATCCCTTGTATTGTAACATGGTTTTGTCCAGAACACTTAAGAAAATGTACTTATCATCACCATCATCATCAATGATGTCTACATTAATTACATTTTCATTTTGAAAAAGAAGATACACCAAGTAGGTAACTGTTAGGCAGCATGTTTGACACACTGGAGAGGATCAGCATTAACACAATGCAGGGGGACAGCAGCAAAACATTGGAGAGGGTCAGCAACAATACATTTGGAGATTTGGAACATATTAGGGCATCCATCATAGACACTTATGCTACAGAAAGAGGCAGAGTTCATTGGATGGACAGTGATAGTAATAATAATACACTTAGACATTTATAAATCTAAAATGATGAAGTTGGCCTGCACCCATAACAAAAAAATTAAAAGATTAAGCACATTATATATTGAACTTTAGATAGCAGGCATCCTGGAGAGTAAAAAGGCAGTAAGAAGCAGAGTTCATTAAATAGACAGCGGCATGAGTAGATATTTAGAGAAGTAGATAGATACCCAATTGTAAAGTGTTACGTAATTTGCTGGCACTATATAAATACATTTCAGTGATGATTGATGAAGGTGTAGCACACCCATAATAATAAATTTCAAAAACTAGGCATAAAATAGATTTGGAATGTTGCAGAGCATCCATTATATACACTATGCTACAGAAACAGGCGGCGTTCATTGGATGGACAATGGTAGAATTAATACAGTTAGACATTTATAAATCTAAATAGACTGCAAGATATTTTGGCTCTGTGCTGCTCCCCATCTGTCATCTACAATTTCAACGAATTGTCTGAACTTGGTACTCGGGATTTCTAACAACACACAACTGTTTTGCTACCTCTCACCACTCATACTTGCTCATACAATAGAATGATTGGCCGCCAGGATACAAGCTAAGCAGGGGATATATGGCATACAGGGAGGCCCCACGGAGCACAAAGATACCAAGCTAACTTTCCCTGAATTGAAATTGGACCTTACTACGTTGTCACATCACTATATCTCCTGAAAAGGCCACATCAATCCTGGGAAAGTGAATTTCCTACCCAGACTTTTATACCTTGTCCAGACCTTGCCCATTCACATTCCCCACACTTTTTTTGTTTTCTTTTCAAATGTCTCCAATTTTATACCTCCCAATTCATCTGGTGTGGTAAATGGGCCTGGTTTCACCTTAAGATTCACCAGAAGTCCTTGCGGGGAGAGGAACTGGGCATCCCCAACTTTTATCAGTATTATCTCTCTGCTTAGCTATCACATTGTGTCTTGTGGTGTGGTTCTGAAATCTGTAGAGTTTAAATACATATTTAAGCTTAGGGTCTGGGATTACTGTCACCGACTAGTCTCCTTTGGGTCCCAGGGGCTAACCACCCAAAATGATTACTCCTCTGTATGTAAACAAGACAGTTCAGATTGGGTAATAATTGGCCTTTCTGCACAAGTAAGTATGTAACTCACATTGATGCAGATATGGTTGCCAAACACCTGTCTTGACTAGACAATGCAATTGATTTTAAAGTTCATATTCTGATAAAATAAGAGACAGAATTTGGCACATTGGTCACCTAACCAGCAGTCAATTCACAATTGGCAGTTGGCAGCACTAGCAACATGCTGAAAACAGACAGTAAAGAGTTACATAAAGCCCCCCAAAAAATGGCATTTAGGTGCCAAAATGTACTAGAACAAAGGCTTCAGAAGAGTCTTGGTGAAACGTGGAGGAGCCAAAATTGTGCAAGATAGCATTGTCCTTGGGGCCACCCACCCGCCCGTATGTTGAAAAGGACATGCACATAGTCTGACAAACCAAGCCCTCTAGTGACAGGGATTGTCCTTTTTGTGTCTTAAGTGCTTAATTTGTTTGGAGCCCCACAAAAGCCAACATTTTGCTTGTTGGTTGTTCAACTGGAAAATAGATAGGAATGTTATTAAAAGAATCATTGGCATTTTGATGACAACGGTCATCTTCCTCAATGGTGACAAATCATCACCCTTATCAAAGATGTCTATATCAATTACATTTTCCTATGACAATAGAAGAAACACCAAGTAAGTACCTGTTAAGAATCATATGTGACACATTGGAATGGGTCAGCAGCAATACTTTGGAGAGGGTCTGCAGCAATACATTGAAAAGGGTCAACAGCAAATACATTAGAGAGGGTCAACAGCCAATTCGTTGCAGAAGGTGAGTAGCAGATACATTGCAGAAGGTCAGCAACAAATACATTGGAGAGGGTCAGTAGCAAATGCATTGCAGAGGGTCAGTAGCAAATACATTGGAGAGGGTAAGCAGCAATACATTGGAGAAGGGACAGCAGTATCAGAGCTCATTAGACAGACAGTGTTGGCATCAGTCGACATTATTTAACAGATGGTGAGACAATAAGTGTTAAATGGTGCAAGATGGCATTGTGCTTGGGGCCACCCACCCGGGTGTGATAGATACATGTGCTCAACAGCTACTGGATTGGTGGGCAGCAGAATACACATGGTTGTAAAGATAACAATATAATGACATTGAGAGTATTATTAGGACAATAAATAATATAGACACTATTTATTAGGTTGGCAATTAAAATCTAGACAGTATAATCCCTGTCCCTTTCCTTAACCCTGTCCTTATCCCTTTCCCTAACCTTGTCCCTATCCCTGTCCCTAACCCTGTCCCTATCCCTGTCCTAACCCTGTCCCTATTCCTAACCCAGGCTCTATCCCTTTCCCTATCTCAAACCCTGTCCTTAACCATATCCCTATAATAATAATGTCAACATTTGAATTTTCCACCTAATCATACTGTCCACCGTGTAAATTGGTGACCTAAAAATACTGTTGATACCTGACTTGTCAATTATTACACAATCTGCTAGACCAAGGCCAAAATGTATAATAGTGCAGGATGGAATTATCCTTGGGCCCACCCACCCATATGTTAAAAAGGACATTGTCACGCCAAGGCGAGATACTACTTGCTGTTATTTGCACTGCTGAAACTGGAGGCGTGGAGTCTAATGCACCCCTAGTCTTCACAAGGAACCCCACAAGGAGGTTTGAATTTGGCTGCGAGTGGGGCATAGGTCGCGGTTCTCCAGTACAGCTACCAAGTAGAAGCAAAATGCTCAGGCAATCCGGGTCAGAACCAAACGGACAGAGATGGTACCAAATCTTAATCCAAAGAAGCATAAGGTAACAGGCTAAGGTCAGCATCCACGTGAAAAAGGCAGCCAAGGATCAAGCAGAGAGAAGTCAGGAAACAAGCCAAAATCAATAACCAGGAACCAATGGAGATACACAGGAGATGCTGGAGTAGAGTTGGGACCTGATACTCTGGCACCTCTGCCCTAGGGGTGCCAGAGATCTCTTAAAATTGGGACAGCCAGAGACTAACTACCGGCAGCGGTGACATCAGCAGCTGCCACCGGGTCCGAGATCGCGTCCCGCTGCCTAGCAACAGAAAGCACACGTGCTCCTCTGTTGGCAGGGCAACCGAAAGCATGTTGTCTGGTCTGCCTACACAGTTATCTGTATTGCTAATAATACCATATTCAATTCACCAATAGCCCTGCCACATTAAAAATATGAGCAGAAAACAGGTGTATAGCTTAAATGTTATAAACCTATATGACAGGAACTGACCTTTGTTGGCTCCAATATCTCAATATCTCGCTATAATTAAATAGATAATCAGGTTAATGCATGTACAGTATATCTTGACATTTTTAATGTTAAAATGTAAAACACAGAATTAGTATGCATATATTCATAGCAGGTTAGTTCACAACCTCTGTATTTTAAAACCACTCACAGGCTAAGCGGTGCTCAATTCAAAAATCACTCGTCAGTGATATATGCATACTAATTTTGTATTTTACATTATAACATTAAATATTTCAAGTTCTACATGCATTAATATGATTATCTATTCAATTATAGCGACATTCAATTGGTAATTGGCAGAAAGAATAGCATTCTTCATACAATTTGTAGTTAATTTTGATGGACACCAGTTTTTATACATTTTTGGGATGTAATCTCCTCTGATGATCACTCACAATGTTACCGGCTGCGCTAACCACTCTTTCCGAGTACACAATGGATGATGGGCAGCTTAAGTATACCATAGCTAGTTTGTACAAGGAGTTCCAAATGTCCTTTTTTCCATACCAGCATTCAAATGGACTGTCTGAGTTGCTAAGTTCTACTTTATCATTAAAGTAACCATTCTATCAATCTACTAAGACAAGGTGTGTCCAATTGAGACACAGTAGAGATGTCAAGTCATAAACTTTCACATTGTTGTACTGCAGTGTGGTTGACTCATAATAAGTGTGAATATCAGAAAAGGGAAGTTTTTCTGGCAGTAGCACTTGGAGGAGAAGGTGAAGCAGGAAATGTATCACAAGCGACTTGACCAACAGCTTATTCACAAGGAGTTGTTTACATCTGGAAAGATTTGTGTCATTTTGAAAGAAAGACATCAGATATGACTTAAACCTTGGATCAAGCATGGTTATCAAAATGTAGTGATCCAATTTAAAGATGATGCAAATCCTTGGGTCCTTATTAAATGGATGAAAAACGTGATCCACAAGGCTGACATACTTTGCCGAATCACTAAGTTTCAACTCCTCCTTCAGCTTCTAAAGCTACTTTTTCAGTAGTTTGATTAGGAGAATGACTTGACTCATTTCTTACAATTTCAAAGGGTTTCAGTCGCTTACATAAAACAGTAAGGATTCTACGATGTGCTAAAGATAACGTCTCTCCTCGTCACTGAAGCTTAAAGTGTGGAATTGTTACTACCTCTTGCTTTAGTTGGTGGCATGGCAGATGACATTGTTTTTGCAGCAGCTGCAAAGTTCTACACGTAGTCGTTGAATGTCTAAAATGCCCAGAAATTTTATTGCCCACGAACAGCATCTCTCATTTTTTAAGAAATTCTGGACCACCAAGTTCATTGTGTGTGCATATCATGGAACATGTTGTCACCGTATCGGCAATGAGGAATCCTGAGGAGAGTCTTATCAGGGTGAGCCACTTTGCTATAGCATTCCTGAGTTTATCCAAAATATTGACAACATTATGTTTAATTGTAAAACCAGCGATACATAGAGTAGCTTGTCTGTGAATCACTTGGCATAGAGCGCTAGGTCTACTATACAGAAAGGACAAGGAGGATGGTGGTAAAGCTACCAGTGCTGCTGCTGCTGATAGCAATACAACTACCCAGTGGGCTGTTATGCTCATATAGTCTTTGTTTTCTGTAGGCCTGTAGCTAAGTGGACTATCGGTACAATGACATTTTCTAAGGACTATATGACTTTTTTCTTAACATCACAGTACAGCTGAGGAACTAAAGTTCAGGAGAAATATAATCATCATAGAATTTGATAGCCTGGACACAGGACCCCTACTAGTAAAAAAGTGGACATAGTCTGAGCTTTGTCTTGTTACTGCGGGTGGTGTATGGAATGTTAGCTAGTTTCCTTTTTTTTGGACAAATCACCACATTCATCAAAAAATTTGCTCTTAATCCTCCATTTTACATCAAGTGCTGATGCTTTCTTTAAGACTGAATTTTACCAATAGTGTTTTGATTATGAAGACACTTTTATCAAGTTTCTTCCCGCATTACCTTTTTAACTAGTGGATGTTGTAACAGTAAAAGTAGTTCTACTGCCAGTACTGGTACTGGGATGCTCCTGATCTGTAAAGTGATCCATGGTTGCAAAGAGGACTAATGCTATTTGAACAGGTTGGAGCTACTTGTAGATATCTGCCAGCACACCAGAGGAATGCCCAATGAGATAGGGAGAGGAGGGAATGTTATCTTTAATTCTTATAACACTACTCCACAATATACTTCTAACAGACAACTTTTATATTTTATTGGGGGGTTGTGCTGCTCTGAGTCAAGAGCACCCTGTTTACGTTTTGGGGGGTGTAGCTGCTGCTGACCCTCACACGCAAACACCCTGTTTTAATTATAGATTTCACTGAATGACCCTTTAAAAATTGACAAGTATTGAAAAAATTAGATTAGACTAGATAGGGCCTGTTTCATCACAGTAAGCATCTGCTAATTTTGAAAACCTCATACGAAAAATCACACATGCCCACAACAGACACATACGATTATGCGTCCAGTTTCCGTGCGCTTCTGTGGTTAAAGAGCAGTTTCTAAAGTGTATACCTTTGGGAGTGAATAGGGACGTGTAAGGAGCGGAGACCCGTAAGGAATACTCAAAGTATTTATTTACCTGCAGATAGGTGCGAGTCATACGTTACAGACGGAGAAAATACCCATATTCTTAGATGCAAAGCATGTGCCACCTTGGGGTCTAGTATAAGTCCTCGCTGGCAGCTCTGGACTGACAGATAGAACCCACTCGTCATCTAATGTAAATTTGAACCATCCTTCAGCATACACCTGCATACACTCATCTCATTAGACACCACAATGAAAGACCCATTGACGGACATAACATTGTAGGATATTATAGTAGTTTGAGGAGTGAGCATGTGGAGGAATGTATATTATTGACAGCAACAATTTGCAAAGATCTGCAGAGTACATTTCTTAAGGGGTATTTGCATACTAGTGTGAATATTTTAAACTGTATTGCAAATTGTGTATTCATACATTTGTACCATAACCATGTGCCACATTAACAATGTTTCTCTGTTTTAAAATGTTATGTGCCTGCTGAAGAGTTTTTCACCTGTTTGAGTATATTAGCATTGTGTTGCTTTGCTTAAATATTTATCCCAAGCTTGTTTGTGTATTCTACTATTATATACCTATGTATTATCATACACATTGTTGTGTTTCTGTTAAAAAAAATTTTTTTTTTAAGAAATACTTTATGTTAATAAATGTTTTATGTTAATGTAGGTGTAAGTTTATTTTAACTCTTTAATGTACATGCACACTACAAAGGTTGCAAGGCATGTGGTAATTTATATATTTGCACCCTTCATCCATCTTTCTCACATATAGCCTTTCTTGGACATGGAGGAGGTCCTGCATGAGAAGAATGTGGGACTTCAAGAGGAGGGCAACAGGCGTCCACCCCTCCAAAACCAGCAACATTTAATACATATTATTATTATTATTATTATTATTATTATTAATTTTTATTTATAGGGCGCCACAAAGTATCCTTAGCGCCGTACAAGGACAAACAATGGCACAGTACAAGGTGAAACAGCACAGTACAAGTAACAGTAAGCACTATAACTCTGGGGGCTCAGTCACAGCAAGAAAGAGAGGGAGGGGAAAAGTGAGTACAGGCAGGTAACTATGGCCCAAGAGGGTGGGCACGGATGACAGGTAAAGAGTCACTGAGGGGAGCGGAGAGAAGCGAGAGGAGACAGAGGGCAGAGGGTTGGAGAGGAGGTGAACTGAGTAGCTGGAGAGCGCAGTTAAAAGTGATGGAAACAGGAGGTAGGAGAGCCCTGCTCAAAGGAGCGTACAATCTAAAGGGAGGGGAAGACAGACAGGCACATGGATGAGACGGAGACGGAAGGGGAAGAAGGGATGAGAAAGAGAGGAGGCCGACCAGTGGGAGTTTAGGCATGAGACTGGAAGGCTTTTAGGAAAAGGTGGGTTTTTAATGTTCATTTGAAAGAGGACAGATTAGGGGAAGTTCTGATGGAGCGGGGGATCTTGTTCCAATGGAGGGGAGCGGCGCGGGAGAAGTCTTGAATACGTGCATGAGAGGAGGTAATCAGGGGGGAAGAGAGGCGACGATCGTTGGACGATCGCAGAGGGCAGGAGGGAGTGTGAATAGAGATAAGGTTAGAGATGTAGGGAGCAGTGGAGTTGGCGAGGGCCTTGTAAGTGAGAGTGAGGAGCTTGAAAAGGATTCTGTAGGGGAAGGGGAGCCAGTGAAGGGCTTGGTAGAGTGGGGAGACAGAGGTGGAACGGCGAGAGAGGAAAATAAGCCTAGCAGCGGCGTTAAGTACAGTTCTAAGAGGAGCGAGATGAGAGAGGGGGAGGCCGATAAGGAGAAGGTTGCAGTAGTCCAAGCGGGAGATAATCAGAGAGTGGACGAGAGATTTGGTGGCATCCTGGGAGAGGAAGGGCCGAATGCGGGCAATGTTGCGAAGCTGGAAACAGCAGGATTTGGCGAGAGAGTGAATGTGAGGGGCAAAGGAGAGAGAGGAGTTGAGGATGACACCTAGGCAGCGGAGTTGGGAAACAGGGGAGATAGAGGAGTTGTCAACAGTGATAGAGAGGTCAGAGGGGAAGGAGGTACGAGAGGGAGGAAAGACAATGAGTTCAGTTTTAGCAAGATTGAGTTTAAGAAATCTAGAGGACATCCAGGAGGTGATGGCAGAGAGGCATGCGGATACCCTGGAGAGAAGGGAGGGAGAGAGATCAGGAGAAGAAAGGTAGAGTTGGGTGTCATCAGCATAAAGGTGGTACTTGAGGCCGAAGGAGCTGATGAGTGCACCCAGAGAAGAGGTGTATAGTGAGAATAGTAAGGGTCCAAGGACAGAGCCCTGAGGGACCCCGACTGGAAGGGAGGAAGAGGGGGAGAGAGACTCAGAGGTGGAAACTGAGAAGGAACTGTCAGCAAGGTAAGAGTTGAACCAGGAGAGGACAGTACCGGAGAGGCCAATGGACTGGAGGGTGTGAAGCAGGAGGGGGTGGTCAACGGTGTCAAAGGCTGCTGAGAGGTCGAGGAGAATCAGGAGGGAGTAGTGGCCCATGGCTTTAGCCGAGAGGAGATCATTCGTAACTTGAGCCAGGGCAGTTTCAGTGGAATGGAGGGGGCGGAAGCCTGATTGGAGAGGGTCAAGGAGGGAGTGTTCAGAGAGGTAGGTCGAGAGACGGTTGCAGACGAGTCTCTCGAGTATTTTGGAGGCAAAGGGGAGAAGGGAAATGGGGCGTAATTAGAGAGTGAGGTGGGGTCAAGGTTGGGTTTCTTGAGAATGGGTGAGACGAGAGCATGTTTAAAGGCGGAGGGGAAGATGCCGGTGGAGAGGGACAGGTTAAAGAGGTGAGCGAGGTGGGAGCAGGTGCCGGCGGAGAGGGAGCGAAGAAGGTGAGAAGGGATAGGGTCCTGGGGGCAGGTAGAAGGGGGGGAAAAAGAAATGAGAGAGTGGACTTCCTCTCCCGAGGTAGGTCGGAAGGAGAGAAGGAGTTGGTGGCTGGGGGGAGAGGGGGGGAGAGTGGAGGGGGGAGGATGGGCGAGAGGGGGGAAGGCGGAAGGGTTGGTGGAGGAAGAGATTTTAAGTCTGATGGCCACAATTTTAGAGGAGAAAAAGGAGGCGAAGTCAGTGGCAGATAAGGAGGAAGGGAGGGGGGGAGGGGGGGAGACAGGAGAGTGTTAAAGGTGGCGAAGAGGCGGCGGGGGTTGAAGGACTGGGAGGAGATGAGGGATTTAAAGAAGGATTGCTTAGCGAGCGAGAGGGCAGAGCTGTAGGAGGAGAGGATAAACTTGAAGTGGAGGAAATCAGCCAGGGAGCGAGATTTTCTCCAGTGGCGTTCGGCAGTGCGAGAGCATTTTTGGAGGAAGCGGGTAAGTTTGGAATGCCAGGGTTGGGGATTGGAGCAGCGAAGGTGGATAGGCTGGGCAGGGGCGACCGCATCAAGGGCGGAGGAGAGGGTTTGGTTATAGAGGGAGACTGCCTGATTGGGGCAGGACAGGGTGGAAAGGGGAGAGAGGAGAGTTTCGAGAGAAGAGGACAACATAGCAGGATCAAGGGTGTCGAGATCGCGTCTGGACCGGGTAGATTTGGGTGGGGGGAGGGGGCAGGAGTAGAGGAGAGAGAGAATGAGAGGAGATGGTGGTCCGAGAGTGGAAAGGGGGAGATAGAGAAGTCGGACAGACTGCAACGGTGCGAGAAGACAAGGTCAAGGGAGTGACCAAGGCAGTGGGTAGAAGAGGAGGTCCATTGGGAAAGGCCAAGGGAGGAAGAAAGGGCAAAGAGTTTGACAGAAGCAGGGTCGGTGGGGTTGTCAATAGGGATATTGAAGTCGCCAAGGATAATGGAGGGGATGTCAGAGGAGAGGTGGTGTGGGAGCCAGGCAGCAAAGTTGTCAAGGAAAAGGGAGGAGGGGCCGGGGGGACGGTATATGACAGAGACGCGGAGATGGATGGGGTAGAAGAGACAGATAGAGTGGACTTCAAAAGAGGAGAAGGAGAGGGAGGGTTCAGGAGGAATGAGTCTGAAGGTACAGGTGGAGGATAGGAGAATGCCCACTCCACCGCCTGGGCGGTCTCCGGGTCTGGCGGAGTGGGTAAAGGAGAGGCCGCCATAGGAGAGAGCGGCAGGGGAGGCAGTGTCGGAATCGGTGAGCCAGGTTTCGGTAATGGCAAGAAGGTTAAGAGAGTTAGATAAGAAGAGGTCATGGATAGAGGGGAGTTTGTTGCGGACGGATCTAGCATTCCAGAGGGCACAGGAGAAAGGGAGGGAGGGGAGAGGGGAGATGGGGATAAGGTTGGCAAGGTTAGCGGTGCGCGGGGGAGTGCGGGGACAGGAGCGTGAAGTAGGGCGAGGTGAGAGTATGGGTATGGCAAGTGAACAGGGAGGCATAGTGAGATGAGGGAGGGGCGGGGGAGGAGTGGAAGAAGTAGAGTGGACAGAGGAATCGTCTGAAGCAGAGGGACGGGAGAGAAGGGAGGGACAGAGGGAGTCAGAAGGTAGACAAGAGGAAATGAGATAAGTGAGTTAAATAAAGTAATAGCCAACAATGACAATGACGGTGGGGAGAGGTGAAGCAAAGAGGCAAGGCAAGCCTAGTAAAATGAGACAGAGAGGCGTGAACGGGGAACAAAGAGACAATAAAGGCCAATAGACGGAGAGCAGAGGAATACAAAGGGAGAAATAAAATGCGGTTGGAATAGATTAAGAATTTCAAATAGAAATAATTAAATACAGTAAATAAGAGAAGCAAAAAGAAATAATAAATACAGTAAATAAGTAAATAAGAAATGCAAATAGAGATAAATAAATACAGTAAATAAATAAATACAGTAAATACAAATAAAATAAAGAGACCCAAAAGAAAAATAGGGAAGAAAATAAATATAAAAATAAAATAAAATAAAGAAAGAAATAAAAATGGAATGAAATAAAAATGGAATAAAATAAAAATAAGGCCTACAAGGGTAGCCGAGAACAATAAATACAGTACAGTAAGGACTAGGGTGAAAACAGGAAAATAAAAACAAACCCGGGAGATGAGACAATGTCACTGGGAGAAAGTCTGAGAAGTCTGTGAGACAAAGTCACTGGGAGAAAGTCAGCGAAGTCTGTGACTGCCAGGGGACTTTGAAGCAGGAGCGGAGAGACCATGGGAGGATGCTGGATGACCAGGAGAGAGGAGAGCTGGAAAGAACCGGATGGCATGGGTGGAGAGGTCCAGAGCACGTGAAGAGGACGGAGTCCGGGAACCAGGGGCATCAGAGGAGGGAGAGCAGCAGTATATACAGGAGCTTCCGTGGGCGTCAGGAGTGGGACATCACTGGAGGCAGCAGCGTGGAGAAGGACCCAGCAGCGTTGAGAGACGGCGGCAGCAGCGAGGAGAGGTGCGGCACCAGAGACTGGGGATCCGAACCGGAAGTGGGCCGCAGTCATCAAAGGCCAGGAACCAGGAAAGTCGCTGGGTGTAGGAGGTGGAGGACATCCGAAGAAGGCAGAATTGAGGATATCTGAAGAAGGCTGCGAAGCGGCATCCAAGGCAGGCCGACCGGAAGTGGATCGCGATGGGGAGAGGAACAGCACTGGAGACTGGAGGAGTTGACCGGAAGTAGGCCTGAAGATCCAGCAGACGGACCAGGCAGTAGAAAAGTCAGGAGAGTCAGATTGAGGACATCCAGGGAGAACACAGGCGAGGCAGGAGACGGAGGGTGGATCAGAGGAGAGCCTCCGTAGGGCGGAGGGTACAGCTAGGCCAGAGCCGGGGCCTCGATTAGGCAGATCCGACCGGATGGACGACCACAGGAGAGGGCACAGCAGGGCCAGGAGAGGCTGAAGACCAAGGCCGAATCCGAAGGAGAGCAGGTGGGAACGTGGAGCACGGCTGGAACCTGGGGCTCAATTAGCAGAATCTACCCGCGGATAGCGGTGCCAAGCAGGCGTTGGATCCCGGCTGGAGGTGAGGGATCCGTGGAGAGCAGAGCCATGCAGGAGTTGGAGCCAGGCAGCAGGTGAGTGGAGGTAGGCAGGCAGGGAGCGTAGCCGGGGCTACTCCACAGGATTTAGGAGCCCAGGACTTGGACCCCAGTGAAGAGCTCTCGCGGCACGTCCATGCTGCATGGGAGCAGGAAGAACATATAACCATTTACCACGACCATGCCGGCATTAAATAATTCATATTCATATTTATTAAATAGCCCTCTTCCCAAACTCAGCCCCACATTCAATTAATAGCCCCAAACCACTCCACCATTAAACTACAGGTCCCGTCACCTCACCTTAAATCAATAGGCCCCACTATCAAATTAAATAGCACCACCATAACCCCACAAATAAATTAATAGCACCCACCATTAAATAATTAGCTCCAACCTTCAGTCCACCATTAAATTACTAGCCTACCTCCCACCCAAATTAAAGTAGAGAACGTCCACAGCCCCATTAATAAATTAATAGCATTTACGTTTAATAAATATAGCTATTTCAAGCAACCATCACTGGCATTAAATAATTCAAATTTAATTTAAAAAAATAGACCTCATTCTTCCCAAACTCACCCCCACATTCTATTAATAGCCCCCAAAGCACCCCATCTTAAATAGGCCCTGCTATAAAATTAAATTACCCCACCATCACCCCACAAACAAAATTGCACCAATTAATTAGCCACCACCCATATAAGACCCCTTTGCCAACACAAACGCTACATTCCCACAAGCCCCCTTTGCCAATACAAACACTACATTGCCATAAGCCCCTGCTGGCTTCACACACACCCATTGCCATCAGCCCCCCTGCTGCCTTCATACACACACGTTTTCATCAGCCCCCCCTGCTGCCTTCACACACATGTTGCCATGAGCCTCCCATGCTGCCTTCACACACACACACACACACACACACACACGTTGCCATCAGCACCCCGCGGCCTTCACACACACACATTGCCAACAGCCCCTCCCTGGTACCTTCATACACACACATTGCCATCAACCCCCCTCCGCTCACAGACTGGAATCAGCCCTCCCTCTGCTCATACACACACCCACCAGTCCCCGCCACTACACGCACACACACACACTGAAATCAGCTCCCCCTCCGCTCACATACCCACACTGCCATCACCCCCCGCCGCTGCGCTCACACTTACCTTTCAGCCGCTTGCAGCTGCGCTTCTCTGCTCACATGTAACGGCACATGGTGTGCGTCCGATGTGATATCTAGTTCTTGTGGGATAGGTCGCTCACAGGGTGAGGTACAGGAGATCCGCGGCAAATTGAAGGCCTAGTTTGAGGTTTTGGTTTTCATTGAAAATGGCAGAAATAATATTAACACACATTTTACCTCTCCAATGCCATATGGTTAAGTCAAGGTGCAAATGAGAAATGAGGATGCTTTGCTTGCTTGCCAAAAATAATAACCTAGGGCCTGATTCATTATGGAAAGTAAGATAAGTAAAGGATTACATTTTCACCAGGAGAAACCATGTTACATTGCAAAGGGGTGCAAATTAATATATAATTTTGCACAGAAGCTAAATACTGGGCTGTTGTTTTATGTAGTGCACAAATACTTGTTAACTTTATTTTACACTGAAATATAAAGTTGTGGTAGGACATGTCCTAGGTCAACTAAAATTTATCACATTTTAAATGTACCATCCCCATCCAATGCAACATGGTATCAATAAGAAACATAGTTCATCCTTTTTTTTATTTACTTTCCTTAATGAATATTGCCCCTAGATGCAAATTTGTGATTCTGGTAAATAACAGTCCAACTATATCATGTTTGCATATTACATAAGTATATTTGGTATGCTTTGTAAGTCATGACTTTCTTAGCATCCTTCAGAGGAGTTAATGCATACCAATTCTGCCCTTGGCTCCTCACTCCTATTTTGAAGCTACAAACAGAGCAGGAAGTTGCATACGACTCAGCACATATGGCCACCAGATCAGTTGTAGAGAGGGCAATTTAAGTGTCTCATTCGGTCTGGTGGTGTAATGATGTTTGTGCCGAGGACTGTATGCAATTTCATTGCTCTGTGTGTGTGTTTGGTGTTCCACAACATTGCCCTTAGGAGTGGAGCTTCATGGGTTGCTGGCAAGGAGGTGGAGGATGCCGACCCAAGCCCTCCTGAAACGGCGGAGGCAGCGAGCTACAGGCAGTATGTGTTATCCACTTACTTTTAATGTAAGTAATTGTTATAATCTGGTTTAAATTAAATTTTTAAAGTTTTTTAGATAAAAAAAACAGAGACTTTGTTTTATACATTATAATTAAAATCAAATAAAGATCATTATCATAACCACATAATAATCATAATCATCATCAATACCACACATCATTCATAAAAAAAGGAAATTGCAGTAATTTTCTAGGGCGCTTAGCCTGTGTCTGTGTGGTCTTTGTCTTTTTGACCAGGCTTCTGGTTACCTGTGATGTGGAAGGCTGTGAAGAAGAATCACAGAGGTCATTGAAGCAGAACAGAGTGACAGCGGGTGTGTTGAAGTGGCTGAAGGAGATGCCAAAGTGGGTGGGTGGTGGACAAAGGGGGCTGGAGGGAAAGATGTAGCTGAGGGATAAGCAGAGTTGGCTGGGGGGTAGCCATAGTGGGCTCAGGGGTAAGTAGAGGGGGCTGAGTGGAAAGATGCAGCTTGGGGGGCTGGAGTGCAGGATGGATTTGGACCAAAATGATACATTTGGCTTGGAGAGGGTAGGTGAGCAGGATTTGAAATAAAAGGTCTATAAACAGGGGAAAATGGTGTTTGATGATGGGGCAAAGGGACTGGTGTAGATAAATTAGGATAATGGACAGGAGTGAGGTCTTGTACTAATGGAGAAGGAGTGGAAAGCTGTGTCATTTGAAGGTTGGAAGTAACATAGTGGGAAACCAGGTCAATGAGACGGGAAACAATATTGCAGATATCTGTGAATGTTGAATTTATTCTGGTGAGGGAAGTTTTCAACTTGTGTTTAATACGGGTGAGAGAAGGGCTAATCTTCTTGGTAGTGCTTTCTAGTTGTGTCTTTGAGTGGTGCAGGTCCTGATATACTTAAAGGAGTGTCTTCTGCCTAATGACCTCTTCTTCCTCTTCCATCTGAGGCTTCTCACATTACGGGCCTCCTTCTCCGGTCCTCCAACACACTGTCACGGCTAAGGATAATTATGGATCCCCAGCCGCTACTTGGGTGGTGATAGTAGAGGGTGGTGGAGACAGGACACAGTGGAATTGAAGTTCTTAACTTGAGAGCATCACAAGGAACAATAACACAAACGATGGTAGTGTGTTGCAACTTGATGTATTGATAGAAGATACAACAGCAGTTATAATAAAATACAATCGTAATCACAGATGCACTTCAGTTGGTAACCAATGGCAACAGCATATGAAATAGACAATATAACAGTTCAACGCTAGATGGTAATAGAACACTTGGATCCCACACGAAACACACAGCAGATGAAGGTGAACCACTGACACAGCTAAAAGTCCGATGAGAATAGTATGTAGACTTGGCTGATCCAAACGTATAATATGATTCACTTTAGCAGGTGGTTATAGGTATCACAATAGTTCATATAGCGGAACAGGAACTTGAGTAAGCAGGAATGTGTTGCCTAGAAGTACAGCGTGATAATGAAATCCAAACTGAGCGTAGAACTACAAGTCACAGGAGATCCGGTTAACAGGTAAGCAAGAGTTCATCACAATTAGTCGACAGCTGGTAATGCACACAACTTGTATTGAAGTAGAGGCTCCCGGCTTAGCAGTATATTAATATTAACAGTCCAGCAAATAATAATCAGCAGAATAATAATAGCCGTGCCAGACATAGAACCACAGATGACAAGAGAACTTGATTGTAGTTCAACATAGCATACCGCAACATAGACAGCCGAGTAGAATAGTACTGGAGCCAATCAACATGAGCACAGGTGTAGCTGACAACTCACAAATAGTTCTGTGTGCAGATGAATAATCACCACGTAACTTCAGCTTGTAGATGAACCATGAACTGGCATACAGCGGAGCCAATGGAGAGCAATGATGACAGGTAACTTCGGCCACCGATAGTATCCAGCAGATAGGCAAAAGGTCCGATATGCAGCCAGAACCCACGGCAGTGTGAGTAACACGAAGATCAGACAATGAGTCCATGATCACGGGAACTTGAAATAGTCCTCTAGGACCAATAAGCTTCAGAAGGAGGTCCCATCAATATAACGAGAAACACCTATGAACAGGTAGAGACTCTGAAGCGAAAGCAAGCACCAACATAGATCTTAAAGGGCAAGTAACAACGTCAGTACCTAGCTATGGGACCGGCGTGTGACAGTACCCCCCCTTTTAGAAGTGGCCACTGGACACTTAAAGATAATTTTCCGTGGAAACTTAATGTGGAACTTGCGTAATAATGCAGGAGCATCAATATCAGAGGCATTTACCCAGGAACGCTCCTCAGGACCAAAACCCTTCCAATCTACTAAATATTTAATCACTCAATGAACAATTTTGGAATCCAAAATTTGAGTAATGTCAAAGTCTTCCTGTTGAGAAAGTTCTGGTACTGTTGAAGAAGATGTAGATGAAAAACGATTGATAACTAATGGCTTCAACAGAGAAACATGGAAGGAGTTCGAAATATGAAGTGAAGCTGGCAGTTTTAATTTAAAGGACACTGGGTTACTGACTTTCAAAATTTTATACGGACCGATAAATCGAGGAGCGAACTTCACTGAAGGGACTTTAAGACGAATGTTCCGAGTGGACAACCAAACTTTGTCACCCACTTTCAGAGCAGGTACAGCTCTAAGTTTCTTGTCAGCTGCTGATTTATATCAAATAGAAGTCCTTTTAAGCTGAGATATAACTTGGTTCCTAGTAGCCGAAAAATTTTGAATGAGTTCTGTAAATGCAGGAACATGGGTGGGAGGGAGGGCTGAAAACTTTGGCAAACCAGGATGTAAGCCATATACAATAAATAATGGAGTAGAGGAAGTAGACTCATAAAACAAATTATTATGCGCAAACTCTGCCCATGGCAGAAGATCCATCCAGTTATCCTGGGAAGCAGAAGAGAACATACAAATAAAATTCTCAAGATCTTGATTCACTCTCTTTGTCTGCCCATTAGATTGTGGGTGGTATCCAGATGAGAAATTGAGCTGAACTCCCAAGGCTTTACATAATGCTCGCCAGAATTTAGAAGTAAATTGCACTCCTCTATCAGAAACAATCTCCTGAGGACATCCATCTAATCGGAAAATCTCTTGAATAAAATGTTGTGCCAAAACTGAAGAAGAGGGCAATCTTTTCAAAGGTATAAAATGAGCCATCTTTGAAAAGCGATCCACCACGATCCACACTGTGTTGTAACCTTTGCTAAGAGGAAGATCAGTTATAAAATCCATACTGATGTGGGTCCATGGTCTAGAGGGTATGGAAAGAGGCAACAAGGGTCCCGTAGGAGCCAAACAAGAAGATTTATGCTGCGCACAAACATCACAGGAAGCCACAAAATCCTTAACATCAATACTAATAGATGGCCACCAATATGAGCGAGATATTAGCTCATATGTCTTCACAAATCCTGCATGACCAGAAATTTTAAAGGCATGATAGAAGCGTAATAATTTTTTCCGAAGAGTCTGGGGAACAAAAGATTTGCCAGGAGGAGAAGTTTGAGACACAGTAGAGGCCATCAGGCACTTAGGATCCAAGATAAGACGATTATTAGGAGGATCAGAATCTGTAGAAGTGTCAAAAACCTGAGACAGGGCAAACGATCTTTTATTCAAATGTCCAGGTTTACAGGTGACATGAAGATTAAAACGAAAGAAAAAGAGGGACCATCGAGCCTGCCGAGGATTGAGACACTGTGCCGTTTGTAAATATAACAGATTTTTAATGATCAGTAAATATTGTTACTACATGTTGTGCTCCTTCCAATAAATATCGCCATTCAGAAAAAGCCAATTTCATCGCCAACAATTCTTTATCACCAATAGTGTAATTTTGTTCTGCTGGCAAAAACTTCCTAGAGAAAAAAGCACATGGTAGCAGATGATTAACAGATGAACGTTGGGAGAGGACTGCTCCAACTCCAACTGCAGATGCATATACTTCCAGAAAGAATGGCTGCGACAGGATTGGCTGTTGAAGGATGGGTGCTGAAGAAAAGGCTTTTTTGAGATGGGAAAAGGCTTCTAAAGCCTCCACTGACCATTTCTTAGGATTAGCCCCTTTCTTAGTTAGGGCTGTAATAGGAGCCATAACACTAGAATATTTTAAGATAAACTGTCTGTAGTAATTTGCAAAACCTACAAAACGTTGAATGGCTTTAAGAGTCCCTGGAAGTGGCCAATCCAGAATGGCTTGAACTTTTTCTGGGTCCATCTGCAGACCCGATCCAGAAACAATAAAGTCTAAGAAAGGCATAGAAGTAGCTTCAAATGAACATTTCTCTAATTTACAATAAAGATGGTTCTTGCGGAGCCTACTTAGTACCTCAATAACATACTTCCGATGAATATCCAAATCTTTAGAAAAAATGAGAATATCATCTAGATATACAACAACGTAGGAGTAAAGAAGATCCCGGAATACTTCATTAATGAAACTTTGAAAAACGGCTGGAGCATTACAAAGTCCAAATGGCATTACCAAATATTCGAAATGGTCATCACGGGTATTGAAAGCGGTTTTCCACTCATCTCCAGACTGAATACGAATTAAATTATAGGCACCTCTCAAGTCCAGCTTCGTAAAGATGTTAGCTCCTTTAATACGGTCAAATAATTCAGTAATTAGAGGAATAGGATACCAATTTTTGATGGTCACCAAATTAAGGCCACGATAGTCAATACAAGGACGAAGAGAACCGTCCTTTTTCTTTACAAAAAAGAAGCCGGCCCCAGCCGGGGAGACAGAAGGTCTAATAAATCCTCTTTGAAGATTTTCCTTTACGTAAATAGACATAGCTTAAGTCTCTGGTTGAAAGAGAGGATACACCCGACCTCCAGGTGGACTTTTGTCAGGTAGTAATTCTATAGGACAATCCCAAGAACGATGAGGAGGAAGAATCTCTGCACGAACTTTATCGAAGACATCAGCAAATGATTGATATTGAGGAGGTAACGTAGAAGATTCTGAAGGTACAACAATCTTAGAATAACGAAGAGGTCTCACCTTACGTAAACATTCTGAATGACACTGCGGACCCCACAATAGAATCTCAGATGTTTTCCAGTCTATTTGTGGAGAGTGGGATTGAAGCCATGGGAGGCCCAAGATGACTGGTGACGTAGTACATGGCATTTTGAAGAAGGAAATACTTTTAAAAGGTAGCGCTCCTATATTAAGAGAAATCAACTTGGTCCGGGCATGAATTACACCTTTGGGAAGGCGAGAACCATCAATGGCTGTGATGACAACAGGATCCTCCAAAGAAACAAATGGAATGGACCATTGGGTAACTAAATCTTGTGAAATAAAATTTCCAGCAGCACCAGAGTCAATTAAGGCTTGGGTAGAATATGTCTTAGAATCACATAATAATAATAAAACTGGAATAGTACAGGCAGCAGAAAAGGAGGTTTCCTCAAGCCCCAATCTGACCTCCCCAGAACAGATCAGGGTCTGGCGTTTCCCGGCCTCTTACAACAGGTATTCAAGAAGTGGCCAGGGTTACCACAATAGATACATAACTTTTCTCGTCGTCTACGGTCACGTTCCTCTAGGGTCAACCGAGATCTCCCAACTTGCATAGGCTCATCAACTACTGAAGTTTGTGAAACCGGATGAGACACAAGTCTATGAGTTAAATGACGTCCTACTCCTTTCTCCACTGTTCTTTCTCTAAAGCGTAAGTCCACTTTATTACACAATGAAATAATAGCATTCAAAGTAGTAGGAAGTTCATGAGGTGCTAATGCATCTTTTATGCAGTCAGATAACCCCTGCCAGCGGGCACTAAGGCCTCATCATTCCAGGAAAGTTCAGAGGATAATATACGAAATTCAATTACATATTGTGCCACCGTATGATTCCCTTGGCGTAGTCGAAGTATGGCCATAGAAGCAGAAGTAAGACGACCAGGTACGTCAAAAATCCGACTAAACATCAAAAGAAAGGCTGCATAGTCTGAGAGAAGTGGATCATTCCTCTCCCAGAGTGGAGATACCCAGGCTAAGGCTTGGCCATTCAGCAAAGAAACCACATATGCCACTTTGGACCTATCAGTGGGAAAAGTCTGTGATTGAAGCTCAAACTGAATCGAACACTGATTGAGGAATCCACGACACATTTTAGGGTCCCCATTCAATTTGGCCGGAGCAGGCAACCTGAGCATAGATGAAGTCACAAGAGAGGCCTGGTGTCCTGAAACTTGACCCGGGAAGAAACTGGCACCACTGGTTGATTTGTTTGCAACATATCTAGATGACCAGCAAGTGCTTGAAGACATTGTAATAACTGATGCTGTGTATTATCTTGTTGTTCCACTCGAGCAATTAGATGCTGTAGCATATCCTTTGCGGAAGGCTCCACCGGGGGATCAGACATTAGGTCTGATCTTACTGTCACGGCTAAGGATAATTATGGATCCCCAGCCTCTACTTAGGTGGTGATAGTAGAGGGTGGTGGAGACAGGACACAGTGGAATTGAAGTTCTTAACTTGAGAGCATCACAAGGAACAATAACACAAACGATGGTAGTGTGTTGCAACTTGATGTATTGATAGAAGATACAACAGCAGTTATAATAAAATACAATCGTAATCACAGATGCACTTCAGTTGGTAACCAATGGCAACAGCATATGAAATAGACAATATAACAGTTCAACGCTAGATGGTAATAGAACACTTGGATCCCACACGAAACACACAGCAGATGAAGGTGAACCACTAACAAGGCTAAAAGTCAGATGAGAATAGTATGTAGACTTGGCTGATCCAAATGTATAATGTGATTCACTTTAGCAGGTGGTTATAGGTATCATAATAGTTCATACAGCGGAACAAAGAACGTTATATCCCATCCAGGAACTTGAGTAAGCAGGAATGTGTTGCCTAGAAGTACAGCGTGATAACGAAAACCAAACTGAGCGTAGAACTACAAGTCACAGGAGATCCGGTTAACAGGTAAGCAAGAGTTCATCACAATTAGACGACAGCTGGTAATGCACACAACTTGTATTGAAGTAGAGGCTCCCGGCTTAGCAGTATATTCATATTAACAGTCCAGCAAATAATAATCAGCAGAATAATAATAGCCGTGCCAGACATAGAACCACAGATGACAAGAGAACTTGATTGTAGTTCAACATAGCATACCGCAACATAGACAGCTGAGTAGAATAGTACTGGAGCCAATCAACATGAGCACAGGTGTAGCAAACAACTCACGAATAGTTCTGTGTGCAGATGAATAATCACCACGTAACTTCAGCTTGTAGATGAACCACGAACTGGCATACAGCAGAGCCAATGGAGAGCAATGATGACAGGTAACTTCGGCCACCGATAGTATCCAGCAGATATTCAAAAGGTCCGATATGCAGCCAGAACCCACGGCAGTGTGAGTAACACGAAGATCAGACAATGAGTCCATGATTACGGGAACTTGAAATAGTCCTCTAGGACCATTAGGCTTCAGAAGGAGGTCCCAATCAATATAACGAGAAACACCTTTGGACAGGTAGAGACTCTGAAGCGAAAGCAAGCACCAATATAGATCTTAAAGGGCAAGTCACAACGCCAGTACCTTGCTATGGGACCGGCGTGTGACACACACCCTCATTGGCTTCCTCAAAAGAAAC
Source organism: Mixophyes fleayi (assembly GCF_038048845.1). Lineage (NCBI taxonomy): Eukaryota > Metazoa > Chordata > Amphibia > Anura > Limnodynastidae > Mixophyes > Mixophyes fleayi. The sequence continues at coordinate 174,017,464 of NC_134404.1, forward strand.
AAAAGACAAATGTATGGTTATTCACATATCTATAAAAAGTGTATTATCTTAAAAAATTTCAATCGTTTGCACCCCAGTTTGCCTTGTACCAAGGTTGAAATATTACCTACAATTTTGTGGTACAAAAGTAAATATCACTGTATCAATCAGCATATATGATGGATGGTCTATTAACTATGCATCATTTGCATCTTGAGATATGATTTTTTCAGAAATTAATCCTTTATCTTAAATACTATATGTTGATTGCACACTAGGATGTGTTAATAGCATTTAGTTGCTGTCCAATAACGATTGTCCACTTCGAGTGATGTAGTTCCAAAGCACAAATCGATTTATTAGCAAAAAGTAGCAAAGTAACAAGTGAGAACAAAATAAGTACAGTCGTTACTTATCGCAGGCGCTCTGGATCCAGTGTACAGTCATTCAGGTCTGAAGGCTGTGGTCAAGTAGACTAACTACTGGGTCCAGAGCTCCTGTTTATATACAGTCAGTGAATACACTGAAACAATACAGATGATGTGGCTTTCTTCCATAGGTTCAGGCTTCAGGAGGGTCCAGTGTAATGCAGGTCATTGGCCAGTTCAAACGAAAATATCCAAGGGTGGTGGTCAGCTTTTCTGGAGATGCATTCCAATTTTCCCGCCAAGAATCCAGTAAAAAAAGAGTCTATTTACATTACACAGACAATATCATTCTAATCATTTATTGCCTACAATCTATAGCTACCATACGCAACGTGCATTCTGTTTGGCGATAGAACTGGACTTCTGCAAATAAATTGAAGATTAGAATGATACCAGACATGATATGTTTCCTGTAATCTGAACCTTAGATTTCATTAACATGTATATAAACTTATAATATCAATCATAAACTCTGCTACATTTATGCACAAGTAACTATGTGTTGCAACTACTGATAAAATGAGCTATTTACAAATGTATATGCCCGTGTAAATGTGTGTAAAAGTGTTTGCTACGTGTTACGGTTAATTACGCTCCTCCCTGGTCTGTACTAGGGTTGCAGATAGCAATATACAAATTAGGGGACCGAAAAAAAAAATATAATTTTTAACCTTCGTCACCATGCGATGAATTGGAGCCATTGAATTGACCTGCATACCAATGTCATCCCATATCCAGCCTTTGGCTGGGGAGGAGAGCTGCCGGTTGGTGGAGTACAGCTTCTCCACCACCAGCTGTACCAGAATGTCAATCTCTTGAGAATTGTAATTGGGCTTCCTCCGTTTGAAGGCTGCAGCTGAGGAGCCCGAGGCCTGATTGGGGCTTGCCTGCTTTTGTTCAGACATTTTTTAGTCTAAACAGATGTAAAAAGACAGTTCATTAGGACCAATATTTAAATGCCCTGTAAGTGTATGACATAGGCCATTGTACTCACCAAGAATAAAAATGGTGTTGCACAAAGGTGGAGGGTGGCCACAAAGGTGGAAGGTAGCCCCAAAGGTGGACCGCGGTTGTGTATCTTCTTTAGCTTAGCCAAAAGCAAAGTAATAAGACAGTAATTAGGATCTATACTTAAATTTTCTGTAAAATAGCTCACATGGGACCAGGTACTCACCAATGATTTCAAAAAGAAACTTGTATGGAATACACTTTTTCACAAAAACGGATGCACTTATAAGTCACAAAATGTCAGGACTGAATAAATGTCTCTCCAGCTCTTATATAAGGCAGACAGGTGCATTCTTCAGTGATTGCTGCAGGTCCATTCTCCTTTGATTGCCTGTCTCTGAATCGCTAGCTGTTATCATGCCCTTAATTGCCTTGATACAGTTGATAGCTGCAAATAATTGACAGGTGAGGTAGACACCTTACATACAGAAATGAAAGGATCTGCAAATGATGTGCTTGCGCTCATACGCGTACTGAGGACCAAACAGTGCGTGGAATGTTGAAGAGTCTTTCATTTGCAAACATGAGGGTTGCTCTATTCGCCTGTGCAGAGCTGAGAATGTTCACTGTAACCATGGATGATCTATATCGACCTAAGGGTAGGTTCATAACCAAAGAAGATAAGCTTTATTCTCATTTTTAACCTCTCATTTGACTATGTATGGAATTGGATATTTTACAATGTAATCTAACATTGTGTGGCTGTCTCTATGTAAGTGTGAAACAGAGATAACATTTTGAAAACAGCTAAAGTGTAATTTATTCCAACAGACCGCAGTCCACAACAGAAACATCCAACGGCAAGGAAGTGGGGTGAGGGTGGAGCCCAGGGGGAATCCGAGCATGACAGTGAGCAGCCATTGAATTTGAGTGAGAGCCAGAAGGGTCAGGTCAAGCAGGAGTCTTACGTATAACAGGAAGCCAAGGAGGTGATTCATTTGGAGAAGGACCAGGAGGGCCAGGAGTGTGAGGTGGAGCGGAAGGCTGAGGAGATCATGAATATGGAGGAGAGTCAGGAGGAGTAGGCTGTTGAACAATGTAAGTATCTTGAAGTAATAATGTTGGATATTTTTGGGGGTTGGAGGGACAGCAGTAAAATACAGTCATCAGAATGCCTTTAATTCACACATTATTTACATTAGACCTAGGCAACGTTTGCCATTTCACAGTTGTGTGCCATGATAGCCCTAATAAGTGTTTGATATCAAACAAACCCCTCCCCCAGCCAAAACACTAATATATCTGCATGTAACTCCAAAAAATATTTGCAATATTGTTTCCCGTCTCATTAACCTGGTTTCCCAATATGTTACTTCCAACCTTCCTAGCTCCAAAAAATGTATTACTGTAATAAACAAGGTAATTGTTTGCTTCCCATATACACTATTATGGGCTCAAAACTATTATGCAATTATAATCATATGGGTCACAGTCAAATTTTACTATAGATCACTAAATTTTTACAAAGTTTAAAATAAGATTTAACACCAATTCGGCCCCCCCAAATGGCTTAAACAACTGTAGTGCTGCCAGCCTAGACAGGAACTAGCAGCAAATGGGGGAACAAACAGCATGTGTTCACCTCAATTTCACTATTACCAGCACTAGGCTTTGTCTGCTTGGTCTGGTCACAATATAGAAGGGAATCCCTCAGCATTGGGTACCCTTATCATGACTGTAAACAACCCTAGAGTAGTCAGCACTGGACTCCATTTTTTAGGGAGATGTGCCCCCCCCCCAGGGGCATCCACTTCTGCTCTTAAAGCACTATGGCCCTTCCCACAGCCTTATGCGGGGTGTGTGGGGTAATATTATTGTTATAAATATTTATAATAGTATAGTGTATGAATATATTTGTCCCTGGTGCACTATAGTTCCCAGGGTCCCATGATGGCCATGCTGCAATTAAGTAGCACTAGTACTACAAGCACAAAACATACTCCAGGGCTACAAGGCCATGCTGAGACCTGTAGTATCCCAAACAAACAAGTAAATAAACACAGAAACAAATGTAAACATCTTTTTTAATGCCATAAATTAAACACACACCCAGTGACCATCTTTATTGGTCACCTTCATAAAGGTCTGTTATCTGTAATACATTGTGTGATTCAAATAAAACCAAAACTATGGTAGATGATGCCAAGTCAGCTCCTCAGAACTCCCCTACAAAATAATTTCAAGCACCTTTTTGTAACAGTCGAAATGCCTAGTATACTCTAATGTATGTGACCCGTATAGTCGGAAATGGCACAGTTCCATAGATGAATGCAGTGGTACGCCAAGCCAATTTTACATGACGTAAATGGCTTGCAACTGAATTCATCTAGCTACGTATCTTGAGATCTATCTTTTAATGAATTTGGGAGTATGCAAATCATGGATATATGCGTGAATACTGAGCCTAAGTGGCGCTCAGAATGTGTGCCTTTATGAATCAGGCCCATAGAGATTTTTTGGGGTGTGCAGCTGCATTGACCCTCATACACAAACGTCCTTTTTCAAATATAGATGTCACTGAATGACCCTTTCAAAATTGACAAGTGTTGAAAAATAGAAAAGATTAGATTGTAATACACACACACAAACACACACACATTAATATATATATATATATATATATATATATATATATATATATATATACACAAGTTAACCCGTGCATGATACTCATGCATACTAGTCAAATCAAGCTACTTAAGGTGTTAAAAAGGTTCTTGTCATGCATTTGGGCCCTAGCCCAGGCCTCCTCAGGGGAAGAGCGTTACTTCCCGACGCAAGCGCCCTTTTTTAACGTGGTTTTGTCCACATGTCACCACCTTATCATTTTTCTCCATCACCTCATCCTTCATCTTTATCGCCACATCTATCCAGATGTCTATCCAGACACACGGATCTCTCTCAGCGGTCCTGAGTATCACACTCCTCTCGCTCTGTCACCCCCGGCAACCACCAACCACTCCCCACTGTCACCCCCGGCAACCACCAACCACTCCCAACTGTCACTTCTCCTTCAAGAAATATATAGGTCAGTGTATAACTCCGCCCAGCAGGTGGCGCTGCAGCTTGGTTTTATTTTTTCCACACACACACACACACACACACAGACAGACTAACACACGCCACTAGGCATTTATATTATATATATATATATATATATATATATATATATATATACAAATTTAAGCTAGCTCCAGCACCCCTGGCATATATTATTATTATTATTAATTTTTATTTATAGGGTGCCACTAGGTGTCCGTAGCACCACATTGTATGCCAGGGGGGATACAGTATGGTGTCCCACAGCAAAAGCCACAACTAGCTGAGGTGAGGTCTCCCTGTAATAGTGGAAACCAGTCCCAGTCTAGTGAATACTGGGTTGAAGTCCGTAGAGGAATTAAGGCAGGAAAAAATGTGGGATTCCTCTTGGGAAGACTAGTCCCAAGCTAAAATAGGACTGGACTTTAACCCCTTTGGGTGTTAGGGATTGTAGTAATAAGCTAAAGGTTGAAAAACATTAGTTGTATGGATCTTCAAGTGCCAGCAAGTCCCGGACGCCATTAGCTGCTTGGACATTCTGATGCCATAACATGTATATTGTGTCATAACTGACAGTGGCTGGCACAGCAGATTGGGGCTTGTAGAACTATAAGTCTCAGCATGCCCTGGCAACCAGAGCCCACTGGCACTTGTCGTCCTACACATAAAATTAATAGAAATAAAGACACTCTGCCTTATTCATCAAGGCACGTATATGCTGATTTTGAGCGTATCGTTGACAAAATAACTCTGTGCAAGCCCAGAAACGGGAGATAAGGCCGTGAATGCAGCCATGTCCCCTGCATCATGTATGCAAAGGACGCTTACTACAGCCTCTATTTTGGGGAGTGAATTGGTTGGAGAAGGGGCATTTTGCAGCAGTGAACTTACAGAAGGGAAGTGCCAAGCTCAAGTGCATGCAGCCATTTCCGAATCCAGCTCTGGCCATCTCAAAGTTACTTGATTTTCTGCCATATATCTTACTCCAGCTACAGGGCTAATCTAAGTCCTAATCTGTACTGTTGTCAGTCTCATATGTGTTGTTTACAATCACAAGCAACTGTAAAAATATATTTTATGCTCAGTTGACATTAGAGATGGGCGGGTCCGGTTCCCCGAGAACCGAACCCACCCGAACTTTTGGGTATCCGAATACCGAGCTGAGTAGCTCGGCACTCTCCCGCCCACTCCGAATCCAAATTGAGGCCGAACGTCATTGTGACGTTCCTCGGATCTCATGGCTCGGTTCTCGCGATCCTTCAAGATTATAAATACACGCCTCCACAGCAATCCATCGCCATTTGACAGAGGGAGAGAGCAGGGTGTAGTCACAGGCTGATTAGAGCAGGGACAGAGAATACAATATTCTTATTCCAATTGCTGTAACAAAAATCGCTAGAGAAGAGAGGAGGATAGAGGTTTATTTTATTTTTGTAATATTTGGCACTCCCCAGTGCTTTTGGGGTGTCCCCCATAATTGTGCATAAATATTTCTGGCTGTCAAAAGTCATATCTGTCAGCAGTATCTACCAAATAATTTTTAGCACTCCCCAGTGCTTTTGGGGTGTCCCCCATAATTGTGCATAAATATTTCTGGCTGTCAAAAGTCATATCTGTCAGCAGTATCTACCAAATAATTTTTAGCGCTCCTCAATGCTTTTGGGGTGTCCCCCATAATTGTGCATAAATATTTCTGGCTGTCAAAAGTCATATCTGTCAGCAGTATCTACCAAATAATTTTTAGCACTCCCCAGTGCTTTTGGGGTGTCCCCCATAATTGTGCATAAATATTTCTGGCTGTCAAAAGTCATATCTGTCAGCAGTATCTACCAAATAATTTTTAGCACTCCTCAATGCTTTTGGGGTGTCCCCCATAATTGTGCATAAATATTTCTGGCTGTCAAAAGTCATATCTGTCAGCAGTATCTACCAAATAATTTTTAGCACTCCTCATTGCTTTTGGGGTGTCCCCCATAATTGTGCATAACTATTTCTGGCTGTCAAAAGTCATATATATCAGCAGTATCTACCAAATAATTTTTAGCACTCCTCAGTGCTTTTGGGGTGTCCCCCATAATTGTGCATAAATATTTCTGGCTGTCAAAAGTCATATTTGTCACCAGTATCTTACCAAATAATTTTTACCACTACAAGTGCTTGGCGCTCAGAATGGATTCAAAGCAGTCCACATATGATCAGAATGAGCAACCAGGTTCTGTCACCAGTCCTGATGTTATTGTTCCCAGTACGTCATCTGGGCAAGGCGATGTCAAACTACAGAGTGTTTCGAAATCAGTCCAAAAAACAAAATCCCCCCAAAAAATTACTGTGTTGAAGCGAAAAAGAAGTGTTACTGAGCAAAAGTTAAGTGCCGATAAAAAAAAAATTGCCAACATGCCATTCTACACACGCAGTGGCAAAGAGAGAATAAGGCCTTCACCTTTCGCTATTAGTGGCAGATCCCAAAAAGTTACAGAGCCTACAATTGGTGCACAACTACTGTTACGCGTCAAAACAGAGCTGGAAGATAACAGTAAGGCATTAGAGGATAATGTTTGCTTTGATTCACTAATGACACCATTCCCTGTGGAGAGTCCATCCAACAGTGGTATGTCTAATCGTGAGCATTCTGTTAGTGTGCCCATAAAGAAGGGCCCTTTCAGCAGTTCTGCTGATGTGTACCTGAACAGCCCGAGTGGAGCCTGTGATACACAAATTGAGGATGCCACTTTGGAAATAGAAGAGGATGAGGGGGAGATTTATGAAGGTGACGAGGGCGCTAATGAGGATGTTGATGATTATGATGCAGACAGATACCAAACTGCCTTTGTCCATTTCTTTGTGTATTCAAATTTCTAGTTCTACAGTCTATGCAGGCTGCTTTTTTTTCTATTTTACTACACGTGGATAGGAGGAGGGTCTGATGCAGACAGATACCAAACTGCCTTTGTCCATTTCTTTGTATATTCGAATTTCTAGTTCTACAGTCTATGCAGGCTGCTTTTTTTTATATTCAACTACAAGTCTCCACTTGGGGGGGGGGGGGGCATAGATAGCCACCAAAGTACTGTGGTCCGTTCAATTTTACTTTCGAGCTCCACATTCTGTGCAGGCTGCTTTTTTAATATTCAACTACAAGTGTGGGGTTTAATATACACCCAACGACAATGGCTACATTGCCAATAATCAAAGATGGAGGAGGTAGACAACCAGGTTTGACTGTATAATTTGCAGGTAAGTGTTCGCATTAAGGACGGCCTACCAGGGATTAAACTGTTTTTTTCCTAATTTATTAGCTTTAGAATTACCTCACTTATCTAAGAAACTGGTGGAGCACTAAATTAGGTTATTTTAGACCCAAAATTTTTTATTTTTTTAAAAAATAGCAAAACAAAACCAAACAAAACCAAGAACAAAACCAAAACACGAAAGGGCGGTTTTGTAAAACCAAAACACGAAGGTAATCCAGATCCAAAACCAAAAAAAAACCATCTCTAGTTGACATTAACAACAATTATAAATGTATTCCATGGAAAACATTTTAAAAAATAAAACTTTTTTGTAACCTGTTTATCATTAATGCCTATGTCAATAACAGGTTACTTTAATTCAGTAAAACATTTTTCCTGTTCTTTCTTTGGCGAATGTAAAATTCACATAAGTATTGGACATATCCTGCAGCATATTGTGTATTAGAGCACAGCAGAAATGCTTCCAATTTTAAAAACACACGTATCTAGAGATCCATGCCTTGATGAATTCAGGAATACGCAAAGTCTAAATACATGCGTATAAGAAATGAAGCTAATATAAATAATCTCATTAAAACATAAAAATGTCTATTTTGTAGCATATGTTACCAAAAGAAAGTTCCATCTACTGAGAAAAAATCCCAATAAACAATTTGTTTATTTTTTCTAATTTCCAATGAAACATATTTTGTGATAATAAACTTTAAATATAATTGTGAAAAAAGGATAAACCAATTAACAGCATAGCCATTTCTACTAATAAATGACAATATATTTCAGGACCAGGTGGGTTCTTTGAAAATCACCTAGGCAAATCATTGCAACCAAAGCTTAGTTTATTCAGCAGATGACAGAACAAGCAAGTCCTGATACAAGGCAGTAGAATTCCTTACAAAAATAGCGTATTCACATGACGGAAACATAGTTCCTAGTCACCAAAGATCAAGATCTGTTGGTGACAAGGCCAAAGGCACAGGTTATATAACCCTTATTATTCTCACAGTGATGGGGGCGTATTAGGGCGGCATCTGGCCTGTGTTTGTTGGTAAGATGTTAGAGCTGAACCTGAAGTGTCCTTCCCTTGCTGGCAAGGGACCATTGGTTCCATGGGGAGAGGGTGCCTAGGAGTCTGGGCCAGAGTATTGTTATGCAATGACCTTGCTGGCCAAATGACAAAGTGGATGATATGGAGTTTATGTTTGTTATGCCAATTGTTTAACACAGAACTCTTGTTCAGTCTTATCCATGAATAACTATTACACCTGGCGACATTTAAGAACAAATCTGTCTAACATATAACCAATAGCCTAAAATGCACATGGAATATAAAAGCTTATGTTAGCAAATGCATATGAACACAAATAGAAATAGACTAACACTGCAAGATGAGGACAATTCTGTATGCAGAAACGATGGAACTAAATGTCCTTGTGTCTTATTCTCTTGAGTCCAAACTAGAGATGGGCGGGCTCGGTTCCCCGAGAACCGAACCCACCCGAGCTTTGCCTATCCGAGTACCGAGCCGAACAGGCTCGCTCGGTACTCTCCCGTACGCTCAGATACCAAAACGAGGCCGAACGTCATTGTGACGTCGTCGGATCTCGGTGCTCGGTTCTCGCGATACTTGAAAATTATAAATACCCGCCTCCACAGCAATCCATCGCCATTTGACAGAGGGAGAGAGCATGGTGTAGTCACAGGCTGATTAGAGCAGGGACAGAGAATACAATTCTGATAACAATTGATAGAGAAGAGAGGAGGGTAGAGGAGTCTTTTTTTTCATTATTTGGCACTACAAGTACTTTGGGGTGTCCCCCATTCTTTTGCATTAATATTTCTGGCTGTCAAAAGTACTATCTGTCAGCAGACTTCAAATATAATATTTAGCACAACAAAGTGCTTTTAGGGTGTCCCCCATTCTTTTGCATTAATATTTCTGGCTGTCAAAAGTCCTGTTTGTCAGCAATATTCCAAATAATTTTTAGCACTCCAAAGTGCTTTTGGGGTGTCCCCCATTCTTTTGCATTAATGTTTCTTGCTGTCAAAAGTACTATTTGTCAGCAGACTTCAAATATAATATTTAGCACAACAAAGTGCTTTTAGGGTGTCCCCCATTCTTTTGCATTAATATTTCTGGCTGTCAAAAGTCCTGTTTGTCAGCAGTATCTAAAACATTTTGTAGCATTACAAGTGCGTTGGTCTCATAATGGAATCTAAGCAGTCCACATATGAGCAGAATCAGCAACCAGGTTCTGTCACCAGTCCTGATGGTAGTGTTCCCAGTACGTCATCTGGGAAAGGCGATGTCAAACTACACAGTCTTTTGAAATCAGTCAAAAAAACACACACCAAATTTTTTTTTTACCGTGTTGAAGCGCAAAAGAAGTGTAACTGAGGAAAAGTAAAGTGCCGATAATTTTTTTTTGCCAAGATGCCATTCTATACATGCAGTGGCAAAGAGAGAATGAGGCCTTCACCTTTGTCTATTAGTGGCAAAATTTTTTACAGAGCCTACAAGTGGTGCAAAACTACTGTTACGGGTCAGAGCCGAGCTGCAAGATAACAGTAAGGCATTAGAGGATAATGTTTGCTCTGAATCACAAATGACAACAATCCCTGTGGAAAGTCCATCCAACAGTGAGATGTCTAATCGTGAGCATTCTGTTAGTGTACCCATAAATAGGGACCCTTTCAGAAGTTCTGCTGATGTGTGCCTGAACAGCCCGAGTGTAGCCTGTGAGACACAAATTGAGGATGCCACTTTCGAAATAGAAGAGGATGAGGGGGAGATTTGTGGAGGTGATGCAGGCGCTAATGAGGATGTTGATAAGGATGAGGTTGTTTGTGTCAGTCCTGCACCAGTGGCAGCAGTTCTGGCACGTGACAAGATAAAGGCCATTGTCATGCCAGGCCATAAAGCCAAAAAAATCCACTTCTTATGTGTGGAATTATATCTACCCCAATCCAGACAACAACTGTATAACCATTTGTAGTGTATGTCAAGCACAGTCAGTCGAGGGAGGGACCTTAACCATCTTGAAACCTTGTCTATGTTACGCCATTTGACGAGAGTTCATGGCAAAGTGTTGGGAAAAGCTGAAAGTTCTTCCAAAAATATTACAAGTACTCCATCATCAGCTAGGACCCTCCGCTCACCGACATCCCGACGACTACAAAATACACCCACCACACCATCCTCATCAATATCCTCAGTAGCGCTCGGAGTTAGCCCGGCATTCCAATTATTAAGGCTGGATGACTCCTGCACTATTATTGATTCCTCTGAAGAAAGCGTTAGTCCTACTGCTGCTTCTGTTGCTGCTGCTGGGGGTTAATCGTCAGCCCAGAGGAAAGCCAAGAAAAAGAGCAGTCCTACATTTCAACAATTAACTGTGGAAAAATCATTTGCTAGGGGAAGCAAATATGACAGCAGTCACCCAGTCGCCAAGCGAATCACAGACACCATGGCTGCTATGTTAGTGTTATATCTGCGTCCAATCTCCACAATAAACGCAGCTGGTTTTTCACAGTTAATTGAGGTTTTGTGTCTGCGTTACAGAATTCCATCGCGACACCATTTTTCCCGTAAAGCTATTCTACAACTATACCAAAAAGTGTGTACAAATGTAGAGATTGCGCTGAAAAATTCCATTCTGCCCATTGTCTACTTAACCACAGATATGTGGACAAGTGGAAGTGGTCAAACCAAAGAATATATGACTGTGACAGCCCACTGAGTTGGTCATTCACCTTCACCAGCAGGAAAAGCAGCAGCATGTACACCACTAATTAACATTTGTCACAGGCAGGCCACTCTTTGTATCACCGGCTTCACTAACAGGCATACAGCTGACAATTTGTTACATAAACTAAGAGATGTGATTGATACATGGCTTATACAACTTGGACTATCCCCAGGATATGTCATTTCTGATAACGCCAACAATATAGTGCGAGCATTACAGCTGGGTGATTTCCAGCACATTCCCTGTTTTGCTCACACCATCAACTTGGTGGTGCAGAGCTTCCTACGAAGTAACCGTGAGGTGCAGGCAGGCCCGGCGCTCTAATTAGGCAAGGTTAGGCACTTGCCTAGGGCGCCGGGCTCTGGAGGGCGCCTGGAGGGCGCCACAGAATTCTGAAATACTTTAAAACTGTGCGGCGACCGCTGTCCATACCTGTCACGGCCGCCGCACAGCATTCAGATGGATGGGGAGGGGGGGAGGAGGCTATTTTGTCACCACCGCCGCCTCTCTGCTCCGTCTCCTCCCCTCCACTTACTAGTGTCAGTGAGTGGAGGGGAGGAGATGGAGCAGAGAGGCGGCGGTGGTGAGACAAGGTAAGGAGAGGAGGGAAGAGGGAGGAGGGCGGCGATTTTTGCGGGGGGGGGGGGGCGGCTTTTTTAAAAATGCCTAGGGCACCGTGGACCCTAGCACCGGCCCTGGGTGCAGGAGATGCTTTCAGTGGCCCGTAAGATTTTAGGCCATTTCAGGCATTCGGCCACAGCATGTAGGAGATTGCAGCAGCTCCAAGACCAGTTTAACTTGCCCTGCCACCAACTTAAGCAGGAGGTGGTAACTAGGTGGAATTCCATACATGCTGCAGAGGATGGAGGAACAGCGGAAAGCCATCCAAGCATATTGCACAAGCCATGACATTGGGAAAGGAGGGGGCATGTATTTCAGTCTTGCACAGTGGGGAATCCTTTCAGTGCTGTGCAAGGTGCTGAAACCATTTGAAGTTGTGACGTGTGAAGTGAGTGCAGATTCTGCTAGTTTGAGCCAAGTCATTCCTTTAATTAGACTATTGGAAAAGCAGCTTGAGAAACTGAGGGAGGAGATGAAAGCAAGCAAAACTTTTTTGGTATTTTATACAAGTGGAGGAGGGCCTAGAGAGACCGAAACCAAACTGGCTTTCTCCATTTCAATTAATATTGTACAGTCTATAACCGCTGAATCTTTTGGTATTTTATACAAGTGGTGGGGGGCCTAGAGAGACCGAAACCAAACAGGCTTTCTCCATTTCAATTAATATTGTACAGTCTATAACGGCTGAATTTTTTAGTATTTTCTACAAATGTAGGGGGGCCTATAGAGACAGAAACCAAACTGCCTTTGTCCATTTCTATTAATATTGTACAGTCTATAACGGCTGAATTTTTTTGTATTTACAATAGGGGTGAGCGGAACAGTCCCGATCCGAGCCCGGATCCGAACACTGTTCGGGGATTCCCACCCGACGCAAAACTCAGAACGAGTCAAAACGTCATCATCCCACTGTCGGATCTCGCGAGATCCGGATTCATATTATTCCACGCTTCCCGCCGCCATCTTCACTCAGCATCTTCACTCGGGCATTGGAGATAGAAGAGGGAGGGTGTGTGGTGGTGTTCTTTGTTCTGCTCAGTCCAATGGTGCTGTCCGGTGCTCTGTCCTGCTCAGTCCAGTGGTGCTGTCCTGCTCAGTCCAGTGATGCTGTCCTGTGCTCTCTCCTGCTCAGTCCAGTGGTGGTGCTGCCATAATTACAGTGGTGCTATCCTGTGTTGTCCTGTGCTGCTTAAGTCCAGTCCAGTGGCACTGCCATATAAGTCCAGTCCAGTGGTGCTGTCCTGTGTCCAGTCCAGTGGTACAGCCGTATAAGTCCAGTGGTACTGCCGTATAAGTCCACTGATCCTGCCGTATAAGTCCAGTGGTAGAGCCGTATAACTCCCGTCCAGTGGTACTCTCCTGTGCCGCATATAATTTTTAAAGGCTTTGCTGAGTGTGTGTGGTTTAGGGATACGCTCACTTGTGCTGCATATAATGGAGAACAAAAATTTGGAGAATAAAGTAGGGAAAGATCAAGAACCACTTCCTCCTAATGCTGAAGCTGCTGCCACTAGTCATGACATAGATGATGAAATGCCATCAACGTCGTCTGCCAAGGCCGATGCCCAATGTCATAGTAGAGGGCATGTAAAATCCAAAAAGCCAAAGTTTACTTAAATGATCAACAAAAAGAAATTAAAATCATCTGAGGAGAAACGTAAACTTGCCAATATGCCATTTACGACACGGAGTGGCAAGGAACGGCTAAGGCCCTGGCCCATGTTCATGACTAGTGGTTCAGCTTCACACAACGATCTAAGCCCTCCTCCTCCCCCCCTCTAGAAAATTTAAGAGAGTTAAGCTGTCATCAAAAACACAGCAAACGACTCTGCCTTCTAAAGACATGGCATCACAAATCCCCAAGGAGAGTCCAAGGGTGTTGGTGGTTGCGATGCCTGACCTTCCCATCACTGTACGGAAGGAGGTGGCACCTTCCACCATTTGCAGCATGTCCTCTGCATATGCTGGAAGGATCACCCACAGTGCAGTTCCAGATTTTGATAATGAAGGTGTCAATGTTGTACACCAGGAGGAGGATATTGATGTAGCTGGCGCTGAGGAGGAAGTTGACGAGGAGGATGCTGATGTGGTTTGCTTAAATGAGGCACCAGGGGGGGAAACAGTTGTTGTCCATGGGATGAAAAAGCCCATCGTCATGCCAGGGCAGAGGACCAATAAATCCACCTCTTCGGTCTGGAATTATGTCACTCACCGGACTGTGAGTGCCATTTCCTGTGTATTCAGGAACTGTGGCCGTCCGCCATCCTGAGGGTCTGCGCATGTGCAGCCCTTATCAAGCCTTCAATACCTGTTGCTTTTAATTGATTGGATGATCAGGCAACCCTCCCTATTTAAACCACCTGTGATCATTACCTGGTTGCCTGATCTTGGAGTCTCATTCCCCATGAGCCTCTGAAGGTGTTCCTGTGTTCCTCGTGTATTCAGCTTCTGCTGATTCCTGTTTACTGCTATTGTGGTTGCCAGACCACTTCAACTCTCCTGTGTTCATCGTGCCTGCACTCAGCTGATTCCTATCCGCTGCCGCCGTTACTACTACAGAGTTCCTGCTCACTTCAACTCTCCTGTGTTCATCGTGCCTGCACTCAGCTGATTCCTATCCGCTGCCTCCGTTACTACTACAGAGTTCCTGCTCCCTTCAACTCTCCTGTGTTCATCGTGCCTGCACTCAGCTGATTCCTATCCGCTGCCGCCGTTACTACTACAGAGTTCCTGCTCACTTCAACTCTCCTGTGTTCATCGTGCCTGCACTCAGCTGATTCCTATCCGCTGCCTCCGTTACTACTACAGAGTTCCTGCTCACTTCAACTCTCCTATGTTCATCGTGTCAGCTCTCCGCTGCCTCCGTTACCACTACTACTGGATACCAGACCGCCTCAACACTCTGTTCATCATGTTTCCAGTTTCACTTACTACTGCTTCCTGAGTATTGCTTCTTTGATTCTGGATTACCTGCTGTGCGCTGCACCAACCTGTTTACCGCTTCCACCCTCCAGTGGTCTCTCCTCCTGTCGGCCTTCAGCCTTCAGGTATCCCTGCACGTCGCTCTGACAGCCTGCTCTCCTGAACCGCGGTATGCATACTTTCCATTGACTTTGCTTTTGTATTGCATATCCATCTGGACTGAGTTGTGTTCTTCTCCGGAGCCTCCTATCCACTGAAGCTATTGTTACCATTGACTTTGTTTTCTATTGCCTGGATTGCTATTGAGACTTTGTATACTTCAAGCAGCGCTGGTCAGTTATTGTTGTATTGTAGATATCATCGTGCGATCAAGTTCTGTGTGCCCCGTGTATACTCTGCTTTACATTCATCTCCTCGTGCCCCTCCTCACATATATATAGCAGTGGTACAACTTGCTGATGCAGACCACTGACTCCTGTTCCCTGTGACACCAGTTTCAAGTATCCTCTCACATAGCAGTGGTACAACTTGCTACACGCAGACCACTGACTTCCCCGTTACCTACCTTCACCTGGATTCCATTCCTTCACTATAGACAGCGATACAACTTGCTATATGCAGACCGCTGACTCTCACTACCTCCTCGCTACTCATGGACATTCCTCCTCACTATAGCAGTGGTACAACTTGCTATACGCAGACCACTGACTCTCCTCACGTTTCCTTGTCCATCTGGATCCTCGTGTACATTCATCTACTCATTACCAGTTGCTGCTAGTCATAGACTTTCCTTGAGCATTCTCTCACCATCTGCTGTTTCTCCTGTTCCGTTGTCACCCTGCTACCAGAGAACCATAATACCAGCTATATTACTCTGGTAAGTCCTTCATCTGGTGATATCCTGGGCAAAGACTCCTAGTGCCCGTGACAGTAAGATCAGGCCATGACAGACCCAGGTGTGGAACCTACAGCTAAGGAGATGCTGCAGTATCTGGTTACCCGTATTGAACAACAGGATGTTCGCCAACAACATTTGCTGCAATGTTGCCAGGCGTTAGCCTCCCAAAGAACATCTGTGCAAAATATCACAGCTACTGTTGATGCTCCTGTGCCTTCCTCCGTTTCCCCAGTGCCATCCCAGGTGTCTACTGCTTCCACGCTACACCTGCCTACTCCCTCAAAATATAATGGAGACCCCAAAACATGCAGGGGTTTTCTAAATCAATGCTCAGTTCATTTTGAGCTTCAACCTCACAATTTCTCTACTCATCGTTCCAGAGTGGCCTATCTCATTTCCTTGTTTTCCGGACAAGCTCTCGCATGGGCTTCCCCTCTGTGGGAAAGAAATGATCCATTATTACAGGATAGTGCCAAATTTATTTCCACGTTTCGAAGTGTATTTGATGAACCCGGTCGTGTTATTTCTGCTGCATCCAGCATCCTCCGTCTACGTCAGGGTTCTCGTACTGTAGGCCAGTACGTCATTCAATTTCGGATATTAGCCTCTGAACTTCAGTGGAACACTGAAGCGTTAATTGCCGCCTTCTGGCAGGGGCTTTCTGATAAAATTAAAGATGCACTGACTACTCAATAATTACCTACTTCTCTAGAAGATTTGATTTCTCTTTGCCACCGTGTAGACATGAGATTTCGTGAAAGAGAGTCTGAAAAAACAACTTCATTTAAAGCACCTCTTCGTTCAAGCCCTCAAGTTCGCCCAGTTTCATCTCCGGCGATAACTTCAGAGGAGAGGGACCGAAGAGTAAAAAATAGACTTTGTATCTATTGTGCTGATTCTACTCATATGCTCAATTCATGCCCTTAAAAATCGGGAAATGCCAGGCCCTAACCAGTTCTGGAGAGGTGAAGTTAGGGTCCCTGGAGTCCTCTCCATGTTCTACGAAATTAAAAGTTTGTGCTTTTGATGTTACAGTTTCCTTTGCTACCAAATCCTTTAAGTCCCAAGCACTTATTGACTCTGGAGCTGCAGGAAATTTTATTTCTAAATCCCTCGTGAATCAATGGTCCCTACCAGTGATTACTTTGAAAATACCTATTACTGTGACTGCTATCGATGGATCACGCATTTTTAATGGTCTCATCACCCAGAGTACGTCTCCAGTAACCCTTCAAATTGGTGTATTACACCAGGAAGAAATTTCATTTTTAATTCTCCCTGTTACTACCAGTCCGATTGTATTAGGCCTTCCATGGCTTCAACGCCACTCTCCTCAGATTGACTGGCACACTCCTCAAGTTACGTCTTGGGGGCCTGAATGTCATCATCGTTGCCTCTCTCAAGTCGTTCCTCTCAAAATACAGCAATCCTCCATTTCACCTTGTTCACCGGAACTTCCTCCTCAGTATGCTTCTTTTGCCGATGTATTTGATAAAACTCAGTCTGAACGTCTTCCTCCTCATCGTTCATGGGACTGTCCGATTGATCTTCAACCTGGCAAGACTCCTCCCAGGGGACGTGTGTATCCACTTTCGTTACCTGAAACTCAAGCTACATCTGAATACATCCAAGAGAATCTCCAGCGAGGATTTATTCGACCTTCTACCTCTCCCGCTGGAGCAGGGTTTTTCTTCGTAAAAAAGAAGGATGGGTCATTACGCCCCTGCATAGATTTTTGTGGACTTAACGCCATAACTATCAAAAATCGATATACCATTCCATTAATTACTGAGTTATTTGATCGTATCAAGGGAGCCCGGATCTTTACCAAGTTGGATCTTCGTGGTGCCTACAATTTAATTCGAATCAGGTCCGGTGACGAATGGAAGACAGCTTTCAACACCAGAGACGGGCATTATGAATATTTAGTAACGCCCTTCGGGTTATGTAATGCCCCCGCTGTTTTCCAGGGTTTCATTAATGAGATCTTCTGGGACTTGTTATATGTTTGTGTCGTCGTTTATCTGGACGACATATTGATCTTTTCGCAGGACCTGCCTTCTCATCATCAACATGTGGCAGAGGTCCTTTCCAGACTCTGGAAAAATTCATTATTCTGCAAGTTAGAAAAATCTTCATTCGAGTTGCCCCAGATTCCATTTCTGGGATATATTGTCTCCGGAGTTGGTCTTCAGATGGATCCAGAAAAGGTGAATGCTGTGTTACATTGGCCTCAGCCAACTACTCTTCGTGCAATTCAGCGTTTTTTAGGTTTTGCCAATTACTATAGACGCTTCATTCAAGATTTTTCCTCGATTGCATCTCCTATTGTGGCCCTAACTCGTAAAGGGGCCAATACTAAACAATGGTCCTCTGAGGCTCTTCAAGCTTTCCAGTTTCTCAAAGAGTCCTTCTACTCTGCTCCTGTTCTTCGACAGCCTGATGTGACGCTTCCCTTCTTCCTAGAGGTAGATGCCTCTAATGTTGGTTTAGGAGCCATTCTCTCCCAAAGATCAGAGCAAAAAAAATTCCATCCTTGTGTCTTTTACTCTCGGGGTCTTCTGCCTGCGGAGAAGAATTATACCATCGGGGACAAGGAGTTGCTGGCTATAAAAGTAGCATTAGAGGAATGGAGATATTTGTTGGAGGGAGCTCGTCATCCTGTGACAATTTTTACTGATCATAAAAAATTGTCATATTTACAGTCTGCTCAATGTTTGAATCCTCGTCAAGCAAGATGGACTCTTTTCTTTTCTCGTTTTGAACTAATCATAACCTTCAAACCAGCTGCAAAAAATAAAAAAGCAGACGCCCTATCTCGAGCTTTTGTGACATCCTCAGACGTTGAAGATGGTCCCAACCACTCTATATTAGACCCCAAATGTGTTTCTCTGGCTGCTTCTTCCACTAAGGTGCTACCATTTGGGAGAACCCTCCTGCTCTTAGGAAGAAAATCCTTTCGTGGTTTCACTCTTCTCGTTTTTCTGGACACTCTGGTGAACGCAAGACCTTTGAAATTCTTTCTCGAAGTTACTGGTGGCCTTCTATGAGGAAAGATGTCAAAGATTTTGTGGCTTCGTGTGATTTGTGTTCCCAGTTTAAGACTCCCTGCAGAACTCCAGCGGGTTTGCTTCAACCACTACCCATTCCTTCCTAGCCGTGGACCCATATTAGTATGGACTTTGTTACTGATCTTCCTCCTAGTAAAAACTGCAATACTATTTGGGTAGTGGTGGACAGATTTTCGAAGATGGCACATTTCGTTCCTTTGACCGGTTTACCTTCTTCATCTACTCTGGCTGATTATTTCATCAAAGAAATCTTCCGTATTCATGGATGTCCTTCCGAGATTGTTTCAGATAGAGGAGTACAATTCATTTCCAGATTCTGGCGGGCCCTCTGTAAGACCTTGGGTATCCGATTATCACTTTCATCCTCCTACCATCCTCAATCAAACAGACAAACCGAAAGGGTCAATCAAGATCTTGAGACTTTTATAAGGATGTTCTCTTCAGCCAACCAAGACAACTGGGTAGATTTGCTTCCATGGGCTGAATTCGCTCATAACAACATGTATCATGAGTCATCTTCTAAAACTCCATTCTTTGTGGTTTACGGTCACCATCCGTCTTTTCCGGAATTTCCTGCCCTCCCTCCCACCCAAGTTCCTGCTGTAGAGACTGTTTGTCAGACCTTCAAAAATATTTGGTCTCAGGTCAAAACCTGTTTAAAGAAAACATCTGCCAGATATAAGTCTTTTGCAGATAAAAAGAGACGGGCTATTCCACCACTGAAAATCGGAGATCGTGTGTGGTTATCAACCAAAAATATTCGTTTGAAGGTCCCATCTATGAAGTTCGCTTCTCGTTTTATTGGTCCGTATAAGATCATTCAAGTGATAAATCCAGTTTGTTTCAAACTTCTACTACCTAAGAACCTTCGTATTTCCAATGCCTTCCATGTGTCTTTGCTCAAACCTCTTATCATCAACCGTTTCTCGGTCCCTCCTTCAGCACCTCGACCAGTTCAAATTCATCAAGAGGAGGACTTTGAGATTACTCACATATTGGATGCAAAAATTTCGCGAGGAGTTCTTCGTTTCCTCGTTCATGGAAGGGCTTTGGTCCTGAAGAGCGGTCATGGATCAAAGCAGAAGATCTCAACGCTCCAGCTCTTCTTAAGAAGTTTTATTCCAAGTTTCCGGACAAACCCGGTTCCAGGTGTTCTGTGCCCACCTTAAAAAGGGGGGGTACTGTCACTCACCGGACTGTGAGTGCCATTTCTCCTGTGTTCAGGAACCGTGGCCGTCCGCCATCCTGAGGGTCTGCGCATGTGCAGCCCTTATCAAGCCTTCAATACCTGTTGCTTTTAATTGATTGGATGATCAGGCAACCCTCCCTATTTAAACCACCTGTGATCATTACCTGGTTGCCTGATCTTGGAGTCTCATTCCCTATGAGCCTCTGAAGGTGTTCCTGTGTTCCTCGTGTATTCAGCTTCTGCTGATTCCTGTTTACTGCTATTGTGGTTGCCAGACCACTTCAACTCTCCTGTGTTCATCGTGCCTGCACTCAGCTGATTCTTATCCGCTGCCTCCGTTACTACTACAGAGTTCCTGCTTTCTTCAACTCTCCTGTGTTCATCGTGCCTGCACTCAGCTGATTCCTATCCGCTGCCTCCGTTACTACTACAGAGTTCCTGCTCATTTCAACTCTCCTGTGTTCATCGTGTCAGCTCTCCGCTGCCTCCGTTACCACTACTACTGGATACCAGACCGCCTCAACTCTACCGTGTTCATCATGTTTCCAGTTTCACTTACTACTGCTTCCTGAGTATTGCTTCTTTGATTCTGGATTACCTGCCGTGCGCTGCACCAACCTGTTTACCGCTTCCACTCTCCAGTGGTCTCTCCTCCTGTCGGCCTTCAGCCTTCAGGTATCCCTGCACGTCGCTCTGATAGCCTGCTCACCTGAACCGCGGTATGCATACTTTCCATTGACTTTGCTTTTGTATTGCATATCCATCTGGACTGAGTTGTGTTCTTCTCCGGAGCCTCCTATCCACTGAAGCTATTGTTACCATTGACTTTGTTTTCTATTGCCTGGATTGCTATTGAGACTTTGTATACTTCAAGCAGCGCTGGTCAGTTATTTTTGTATTGTGGATATCATCGTGGGATCAAGTTCTGTGTGCCCCGTGTATACTCTGCTTTACATTCATCTCCTCGTGCCCCTCCTCACATATATATAGCAGTGGTACAACTTGCTGACGCAGACCACTGACTCCTGTTCCCTGTGACACCAGTTTCAAGTATCCTCTCACATAGCAGTGGTAGAACTTGCTACACGCAGGCCACTGACTTCCCCGTTACCTACCTTTACCTGGATTCCATTCCTTCACTATAGACAGCGGTACAACTTGCTATACGCAGACCGCTGACTCTCACTACCTCCTCGCTACTCCTGGACATTCCTCCTCACTATAGCAGTGGTACAACTTGCTATACGCAAACCACTGACTCTCCTCACGTTTCCTTGTCCATCTGGATCCTCGTGTACATTCATCTACTCATTACCAGTTGCTGCTAGTCATAGACTTTCCTTGAGCATTCTCTCACCATCTGCTGTTTCTCCTGTTCCGTTGTCACCCTGCTACCAGAGAACCATAATACCAGCTATATTACTCTGGTAAGTCCATCATCTGGTGATATCCTGGGCAAAGACTCCTAGTGCCCGTGGCAAATTATTTCTATCCCAATCCGGACAACAAATGTATTGCCATATGTAGCTTATGTAAAGCTGCAATAAGCAGGGGTAAGGATCTTGGCCACCTAGGGACATCCTCCTTTATACGTCACCTGAAGACCCTTCATAATTCTGTGTTTAGTTCAGGAACTGTGGCTAGGACCGTCAGCAGTCCAGGGACACCTAAATCCCTTGGTCCTGTTGTATCCACACCACCATCACCCTCCTCGTCAATTTCCTCCTCGACCCGGATCAGAGGTAGTCCTGCAGGCCATGTCACCGGCATGACTGAGTCCTCTTCAATCCTGGATTCTTCCGAGGATCCTGCAGCGCTACACCTACTACTGCCGCTGCTGCTGTTGCTGCTGGGAGTCGGTCATCTTCCCAGAGGGGAAGTCGTAAGACCGCTACGTCTTTCACTAAGCAATTGACCATACAACAGTAGTTTGCCATGAGGACGAAGTACGACAGCAGTCATCCTATGGCAAAGCGGATAACTGCGGCCTTGACAGCTATGTTGGTGTTAGACCTGCGTCCGGTGTCCGCCATCAGTGGAGTGGGATTTAGACGGTTGATAGAGGTGCTTTGTCCCCGGTACCAAATCCCGTCTAGATTCCACTTCACTAGGCAGGCGATACCCGGGATGTGCGAGGATGAGGAAGTACACACTGAAGGGGGCGAGGAATCAGAGGATGAGGATGAGGACGACATCTTGCCTCAGCAGAGCCAGCTTACTTTGTAAAGGGAGAGATGAATTGCTTTTTTTGTGTGGGGGCACAAACAAACCAATCATTTCAGCCACAGTAGTTTGGTAGGCCCTGTCACTGAAATGATTGGTTTGTTAAAGTGTGCATGTCCTTTTTTCGTAACATAAGTGTGGGTGGGAGGTCCCAAGGACAATTACATCTTGCACCTCTTTTTTTTCTTTGCCAGCTCGTTTTATGGGGGTCCAAACGAACCAATCATTTCAGCCACAGTTTTGTAGGCCCTGTCGCTGAAATGATTGGTTTGTTAAAGTGCGAATGTCCTATTTCTTCAATAATTCCATCTTGCACCCCAAGGACAATTCCATCTTGCACCTCTTTTTTTGGCATTATGTGCTCTTTGGGGCCTAATTTTTCAAACTGCCATCCTGTCTGCCACTGCAGTGCCACTCTTAGATGGGCCACGTGTTTGTGCCGCCCACTTGTGTCGCTTAGCTTAGTCATCCAGCTACCTCGGTGCAACCTTTGGGCCTAAAAACAATATTGTGAGGTGTTCAGTGTTCAGAATAGACTGGAAATGAATGGAAATGAATGTTATTGAGGTTAAAAATAGCGTATGAGTGAAAAAAAAGCAAAAATCAGGATTTTAGCAGTTTTTATGCTTTTTAAAAAAAAAATCAGAACCCAAAACCCAAAACCTTGAGGGGGGTGTTTTGGCAAAACCCATTAGAACCCAAAAGCTGAAGGTAATCAGAACCCAAAACGCAAAAAGTGGCCGGTGCTCATCCCTAATTTACAACAACTGGAGGGGGGCCTAGAGAGACAGATACCAAACTGCCTTTGTCCATTTCTTTACATATTTAAGTATAAGTGAATGGTGTAATATACATCCAAAGACGATGGCTGCATTGCCAATATTCATAGATGGAGAGGAAGACAATCTGTTTTGTGTGTAGAATTAATGGAGGCCTACCAGGAATTAAACTGTTTTTTGAATAATTTATTAGGTTTACAATTACATTACTTATCCTAGAAACAGGTGGAGCACTAAATTGGGTTATTTTAGGGCCAAAAACATTGATTTTTAATGAAAATAGCAAAACAAAACCAAACAAAACCAAAACCAAAACACGCAAGGGCGGTTTTGCAAAAACAAAACCAAAACACGAAGGTAATCCAGATCCAAAACCAAAAACAAAACCAAAACACGGGGGTCAGTGAGCATCTCTAGTCCAAACTCACAGTGTGGTTTCCACACATGCAATCCATATTGTATTTACTTGTTTTCTATATTAACACTTTTCCCTCGTTATGCTTAAATCCTGTTGTGACAAATCCAGCCTATCTTTTTGAGGGACTAAACTGTTCTGACACACTGTTTGGGAATCACTTTAATATAGTTTTGTTGCAGCAAATTTAGCATGGCTTCCTTCATGCATTGTTAGATGTGCCAAGTAAACATAGAACATATAAGAATAGATTATACATTCATACTTTCTGCTATGACATTATGAAGATCAATAAAATCCATGATTAGATAGTGAGAATTTTACAATACACAGCATAACACAATATTACCGAACATAAAGCAGTGAATCTCAAACTTGCCACGATACACCTGCTGACACAGAAGTTATGCAATTAAAGCACTTGGGTTATCAAAGCACTGTTCCATGTAAGTTTATGAATACTATTTAAATGGACACACGATCATCTATGTTATGTATAATTTAATCATACATATGGAAGATATATTTTTAGATATCTTGTGACAGCAACCATTGTTGGAAACACCAAACTTACATTTGCAATGCACTTCTAGTCAAAATACACAGCACTACTTGTAGCACAAATAGCTTAACAGTGAATTAATAACACTTATTATTGTTTGAATTTCAAACCCTTTAAGAACATTTACATATTCATACATTTTACAATATGTATTCTAAACTTTTTGTATCCTTAGTATTCCTTTAGTTTGCCATAGTGTATGCACTTTCTATGTGCTAAAAGGTGGCACAATAAATATTATATAAACAGTACCAACTAATGTTACAACGCCTTACTACATTTTGTAGACAGGTAAATAATCTGCTCAAACTGCATTGTATTGCAAAAAAAACACATACACATGGATTATCTAAATCCCCATCCTGCTCTAGACACATCTACGTAATGTTACCATTAATGTGTAAAAGGTTTTCCAGTCTGAAACATTTAGCCTGCTTAGTTTTAAGCATTGTTAGCAGATCTGCTTTAATCTTCTAGGTTCTAAATAAACATGTCCAAACTGAAAGCTGATAATCACTCTTCTTAATGGTTTTTTGATAGCTTTGAAAGTAAATTCATTTACTTTATCCTATTTTGCTTTTTATTTTTAATTTAAAGTCTCAAATTGCATAAATAAATTGTAAAGGCACGTTTTTCTTATTTTTAACAATTACTTTTTAATTGCATGCACCTAAACAAATTGTAAAAAGTAAGCAGACTGCTGTAGTATCACACATGGAAACATAAATGTAAATATTAGCATTTAGTTACTGTGTATGTCTATGCTTCATTCACAAAATACACAGTGGTTTTTAAGGTGATAATTTAAGTTAAATGTCCCTAAGACGTGCAGCACACAGGAAAAGCCCAAAAAATTAAGCAGGGGTCATAGCCTAGGAACACAGCAAACATGAACAGCAGGATCAGCAGCATGGACACAATAACTGGCAGTCAGGGACCGGATGGGCCAGGGGGCAAGGGGGCATATGGGCATATAAACTCTTTTGGGCCGTCCCTAGTCTCTAGTACTTGGTGGCTGGCCCCTCTTCCGGGATGCCACCTTCTCCCATAGGCCGCGGATCCTTAGGTTCTGACATCCCTCCCTTTCACTATGTGTGGCCTCTTATTGGTGTCACATGGGATACGCACCACGTGACAGGTGCTGTCCCATGTGTGAACATCACAGCACAGTGCACTGCGCAGAAAGTATAAGATAAATGCCGGAGGGGAGGGGGGTAGGTGGTATGTCAGTATATTGTGTATGTCAGTGTATTGTGTGTGTTTGCCAGTATATTGTGTGTATATATGAGGGGGCCAGTATATTGTTTGTATATATGAGGGGGGGCAGTATATTGTGTGTATATATGAGGGGGCCAGTATATTGTGTGTATAAATGAAAAGTCCGGTATAGTGCATGTGTGTGAGGGGGCCAGTATATTGTGTGTGTGTGGGGTGGGTTGTCAGTATAGTGTGTGTGTGTGTGTGTGTGTTTGTGTGTGTGTGTATTAGGGGGCCAGTATGTTGTGTGTGTGTAAGGAGGCCAGTATAATGTGTGTGTGTGCGTGTGTGTGAGGGGGCCAGTATATTATGTGTGTGTGTGAGAGAGGGCCAGTATACTGTGTGTGTGAGAGAGGGCCAGTATATTGTGTGTGTGTGAGAGAGGATCAATATATTTTGTGTATGTGAGGGGGCCAGTATATTGTTTATGTGTGAGAAAGGACCAATATATTGTGTGTGTGTGAGGGGGCCAGTATATTGTGTGTGTGTGTGTGTGTGTGTGTGTGTGTGTGTGTGTGTGTGTGTGTGTGTGAATGGGCCAGTATATTGTGTATGTGTGTGTGTGTGTGTGTGTGTGTCTGTGAGGGGGCCAGTATATTGTGTGTATGTGTGAGGGGGCAATATACTGTGGATGTGTGAGAGAGGGCCAGTATATTGTGTGTGTGTGTGTGTGTGTGTGTGTGTGTGTGTGTGAGGGGGGCAGTATATTGTGTATGTATGTGTGTGTCTGTGAGGGGGCCAGTATATTGTGTGTATGTATGAGGGGGGAAATATACTATGTGTGTGTGAGAGAGGGCCAGTATATTTTGTGTGTTTGAGGGGGCCAGTATATTGTGTGTGTGTGTGTGTGTGTCTTTGAGGGGGCCAGTATATTGTGTATGTATGTGTTTGTGTGTGTGTGTCTGTGAGGGGACCAGTATATTGTGTGTATGTGTGAGGGGGGCAATATACTGTGTATGTGTGTGTTTGTGGGGGGGGGGCAGTATATTTTGTGTGTGTGTGTGAGGGGGCCAGTATATTTTGTGTGTCTGTGAGGGGGCCAGTATATTGTGTGTATGTGTGAGGGGGGCAATATACTGTGTGTGTGTGTGTGTGTGTGTGTGAGAGGGGGCCAGTATATTGTGTGTATTTGTGTGTGTGAGGGGGGCAGCATATTGTGTGTGTGTGTGTGTGTGTGTGTGTGTGTGTGTGTGTGTGTGTGTGTGTGTGTGTCTGTAATGGGGCCAGTATATTGTGTGTATCTGTGACTGGGGAAATATACTGTGTGTGGGAAATATACTGTGTGTGTGTGTGTGAGTGTGTGTGTGTGTGTGTGTGTGTGTGTGTGAGGAGGACAGTATATTAACTTAATGTGTTTGTGTGTGAGGGGGCCAGTATATTAATATAATGTGTGTGTGTGTGTGTGTGTGTGTGTGTGTATGTGTGTGTGTGTGCGTGTGTACGTGTTTGCGTGTGGGCCAGTATATTAATATAATGTGTGAGGGAAGGGGGGAATCTTAATATAATGTGGGAGGTAGGCTCTTAATTTAATGGTGGAGTTCAGATCAGGGGCTAATTATGATTGCTATTTTATTTGTGGGGTGATGGTGGGGCAATTTAGTTTAATAGTGAGGCCTATGAACTTAAGTTGTTGTGATTGGACCTTTAATTTAATGCTGGGGTGGTTTGGGGAGCTATTAATTGATTGTGGGGCTGTTTGGGGAAAATGATTGTTGTTTATTACATGTGATTATGAATTATTTAATGCCCGGGATTGTTGTGGGAAATGGTTATATTTATTAAATGTAAATGCTATTTAATTTATTGCTGGGGCTGTTTGGAGGGAGGGAAATAGATTTGTTTATTTAATGGGAATACTATTAATTTAATGTCGGGGGGGGGAATAGGTCTATTTATTAAATGTGTATGCTATTAATTTAAGGTCAGGGCTAGTTGGAGGGAAGTAGATCTATTTATCAAACGTGAATACTATTATTTTAATGGGCTGGAGTGAGGCCTTATTATAAAACGTGGATGCTATATTGATTTAACACAGTTTGGTTGGAGCTTTCTAAATTTCATGAACCCATTTTTTTCCAAATAGGGCCTCCAACATTCCAGGGTCCAGACAACCATCAACTGATCTAAAGACACCAGCAGCCAAAGGTAATGAAAATGACAAGACAAGTAGGAGAGAGCAGGACAACCTGCCAACTGCCCTGAATCTGGTGGTGCAGTCCCGAATTTGGGTGACTGTCTTGCTTAGACAGGATTTATCTAACTACAAGGACAGTTGGGAGGTATGTTCTGCTTCACACTGTACTGCTCGTGAAGGCAGAGCTGCGTGCACCTAGCCGTAGTGCACACAGTTTTGCCTGTGTATTTGTCTAAAATGATAACCATGTTACATCATAGGGGCCCCCCTGTCTAAAGTACCCCGGGCCTCCCAGAGCATTAATCCAGCTCTGGGCCAGGTGTCAGATTGACACCTGGTGCTCAACTCCTACAAGTAGTACCGCTCATATTATTTGTTTTTGGTTATCCCTAAAACAAATAATAATCCTATTCGTAAATAGTACGAAAGCAAAAACAAGCCCTTTTCCTGGCAAAAACATCAGGTTTTTAAAGCAAAAGGGCTTTTTCATCATCATCATCATCAACATTTATTTATATAGCGCCAGCAAATTACGTAGCGCTTTACAATTGGGAACAAACATTGATAAAACAATACTGGGTAATACATACAGACAGAGAGGTAAGAGAACCCTGCTTGCAAGCTTACAATCTATAGGACAATGGGAGTTAGAAACACAAGGGCATGTGCTACATCATATTGCACAATGGACCAGCTAGAATGCAAAGGTAAAAGTATTGAGTGGGCTGTGTGTGTTGCAATGTTGGTCAGAGGGTTGTTGTCTTGCGTTAGCTGTGTAGAGGATGGTAATAGGGTAATCTAGGGAAATTAAGATGGTGGTTGAGGAATATCATAGCCTTGTCTGAAGAGGTGGGTTTTCAGTGAACGCTTGAAGGTTTGAAGACTAGAGCAAAGTCTTACTGTGCGAGGGAGGGAATTCCACAAAGTGGGTGCAGCCCGGAAAAAATCCTGTAACCGAGAATGGGAGGATGTGATGAGAGTGGAGGAGAGACGTAGATCTTGTGCAGAACGGAGGTGTCGAGTGGGGAAATATTTCGAGACAAGTGAGGAAATGTATGTCGGTGCAATTTTGTTGATGGCCTTGTATGTTAGTAGAAGAATTTTATATTGGATTCGTTGAAATACAGGCAGCAAATGCAGAGACTGAAAGAGTGGCTCAGCAGAGGAAAAACGGTTAGTAAGGAAAATCAATCTAGCTGCTGCATGCAAAATAGATTGTAGGGGTTCAAGTCTGACTTTGGGAAGACCAGTAAGGAGGGAATTGCAATAGTCGATGCGGGAGATGATGAGTGCATAAATTAATGTTTTTGCGGTGTCTTGTGTTAGATATGTTCGTGTTCTGGAAATGTTCTTTAGATGTATGCAACATGATTTAGATATAGAGTTGATGTGGGGAATAAATGACAGTTGTGAATCAAGGATTACACCTAGGCAACAATCTTGCGGGGTGGGATTTATGGTCATGTTATCAACAGAAATTGAAATGTCAGGCAGGAAGCTTCTGTTTTTGGGTGGGAATATTATTAATTCAGTTTTTGAAAGATTGAGTTTGAGTTGGCGAGAAGACATCCAAGATGAAATGGCAGAAAGACAGTCAGTAACGCGAGACAACACAGATGGTGAAAGATCAGGAGAGGATAGATAAATTTGTGTATCTTCGCATAGAGATAATACTGAAATCCAAAGGAGCTTATTAGTTTTCCAAGAGAAGTGGTGTAGATAGAGAATAGCAGAGGACCTAGGACTGAGCCTTGTGGTACTCCAACTGATAAAGGAAGTGGAGCAGAGGTGGATCCAGAGAAATTAACACTGAAAGAGTGATTAGATAGGTAGGATGAGAACCAGGATAGGACAGTGCCTTCAAGACCTAGGGATTGTAGCGTTTGTATGAGGAGAGAGTGGTCAACAGTGTCAAATGCAGCAGAGAGATCCAGGAGAATTAGAAGAGAGTATTGGTTATTATTTTTTGCTGTGATCAAATCATTGACAACCTTGGTCAGCGCAGTCTCTGTGTAGTGTTGAGAGCGAAAGCCTGACTGAAGAGGATCCAACAGGTTGTTTGCTATAAGAAAGTGTGTGAGACGAGTGTAGGCAATTTTCTCGAGAAGCTTGGAGGGGCATGGGAGCTGGGAGATGGGGCAGTAATTTACGAGAGAGTTAGGGTTAGAATTTAGTTTTTTTAAAATTGGAGTAATCACTGCATGTTTGAATAGTGATGGAAAAATAGCAGTAGAAAGGGAGAGATTACGGATTTTAGTTAGAGGGGGAATGAGAACAGGAGACAGGGACATACCAATTTGTGAGGGAATGGGATCAAGAGGACAGGAGGTAGAGTAGGAAGACGAGAAGAGAGTAGAAACTTCCTCTTCATTTGTGGGATCAAATGAAGAAAGAGTGTCAGAGGGTGCTACAAAGGAATTGAGCCGATTGCCTGTCAAGGGAGATGATACCATTTCAAGCCTGATCTTATCAATTTTGTCCTTGAAATAGGAAGCAAGATCCTGTGCACTGATGTTAGTTGGAGGATTTGGGGCAGGAGGATTCAGAAGAGAGTTAAATGTGTTAAAGAGGCGTTTGGGGTTAGAAGCCTGAGCATAGATGAGAAATCGGAAGTATGCTTGTTTAGTAGTGTCCAGAGCATTTCTATAAGAGTGGTAGATATCAGTATATGTGATGAAATCATTAGAGGCACAAGATTTACGCCAGTGACGTTCTGCTTTACGAGAAAGTTTTTGTAGAGTTCGTGTTACTGTAGTGTGCCACGGTTGGCAACGAATTCTACGCGAAGTATGTAGTTTCGCTTGACCCACTTGATCCAGGGCAGTTGCTAGGGTTTGATGAAAATGGTCTACTGCCCGATCAGGGGAGATGAATGTAGAAATTGGGGAGAGAATGTGTTGGAGAGAGGTGGAAAACTGTTGAAAATCAATAGCGTTGAAATTCCTGCGGTTGTGAGGAGGCTTGGAAAAGTTTGACACTAGGGAGAGTAAAGAACTGGGGGTGAGCGAGTAGCTAATAAGGTGATGATCCAAGAGGGGGAAAGGAGTGTTTAGGAAATGAGAAACTGAGCATAGTCTAGAGAAAACAAGATCAAGACAGTGGCCATCCTGATGAGTAGCGGATTCAATCCACTGGGAGAGGTCAAGTGAGGAGGTTAGAGAGAGTAGTTTGGAAGCAGCATTGGAACGTGGATTAAAAATAGGGATGTTGAAATCACCCATGATGATGGTGGGGATATCAGTAGTTAAGAAGTGAGAGAGCCATGCAGAGAAGTGTTCAAGAAATTGTTGGTGTTGTCCAGGGGGGCGATAGATGACAGCAACACGCATAGAGAATGGGTTAAAAATCCTAATAGCATGTACTTCAAAAGATGTGAACGTGAGTGATGGGACACTTGGTAGAACTGTGAATGTGCACTGTGGGGAGAGAAGTAGTCCAACCCCCCCTCCTTGTCTGCCTCCCGGTCTGGGGGTGTGGGTGAAATGGAGACCACCATGTGAAAGGGCTGCAGGTGAGGCAGTGCCTGATTGCGTGAGCCATGTTTCTGTTATTGCTAGAAGGTTGAGGTTGTTTAAAAGGGGGAGATCATGAATGGAGGTAAGTTTGTTACAAACAGAAAGTGCATTCCAAAGGGCACATTTAAAGGACTTTGGAAGAGAGGGGAGACAGGAGATGCGTTTAAGGTTTGCTGGATTTCTGTAGTGTTGAGATATATGCATGTGGGGGACCTGAGGGGGACCTGGATTAGGTGTTATATCACCAGCTAATAGAAGCAGGGATGAAGAAAGGTAGGTAAGATGATTGTAAGATGTGTGTTTTTTTTAGTTTCTGGTGGCATGGTGCGGCTGTTAAAGTTATTGAATTTAAATAGGAAAAGAGTTCATTAGTGTTCACTAGAGGTGAGTGAAGTAATGAAGGGGCAATGTGGACAGAGGTGTGTGTTGCAGGATGGGTGATGGATGATATAGTCCTAAGGATAATGCCATGAAAAGAGAGAAAGAAAAATATTTTGGCAAGCATTGGGATTTATGAGTCAAATAGCAAAACTGAAGGAATTAAGGAATTACCTAATTGCAATGTCCAGTGTAATCAGATAAGTAGTGCAGAGCTATGCTGCAGCAAATGTAGTTTATCCATGGATGTCTGGATAGTATGGAGTAATGATGTGGGAGTTATGTGGGGAAATGGGTGGAAGTGTTGAATGGAGAGTAATAAAGAGCAGGTGATTGAATAGCTGAGTTTTTGCAGAGTCATGAGAGAGGAGAGTGATTCAAAATCAGTATCAATTCTTCCTAATTGTGATGGCAGACAAAGCATTTAATAGAACTGAGAGCACAGTGATAAGATAGGGGACTGAAATAACTGTAGCATGGGTAGGGAGTGGTTGAGCAAGTAGTACAGAGGGCTGATTAAACATAGTGTATTTTGCAGTGAAAACAAACTGACAGATAAAACAAACTTTCATGAAATGCGAAGAAAATAAGATCAGAGTCCAAAACAGTCCTCATGCTGCATGGAGCTTGTAGCCAGTGTGAGTTGAAGACATCAGAGGTAGAATATGGAGTTTCAAGTGAATACTGACTGTAGTCCTTGTGTAGCTGAGTTAATAGGCAGAATGTTCTTTTCCTGTTTACTCCTGTGTAAATCCGGTATAACTCCGGATTGTGAATTTTAAATTTTATTTACACTTGTATCTATACACTTAGAGCTATACACACTTACTAAGCAGCCATCACTGGCTTTGCAGCCATTCTACTATGAATATATCTGGTTAACAGATTTTACAAAACAGATTTTGTATTTTGATAAATCAGCCCCTGTGTTCAGTACTGTAATAGAACATTATTATATAATCTGATGCTATAATATGATTTATGCCCCATTATAATCAGCAAGGTATGTAAAAAAGTGTTGTAGGGAGAAGGAACATATAAAATAAAATGCAATTTAAAGTAAGGTTTGTTTTTTGTTGCATTTTTTGTATTCATTATTTAAGATTTATCATTTATAATAATAAAGTATCGCTGGGTTAAGCAACACTAAAATAGGCTATTTTTATATTGATAAATATGTATTGTACCGAAGACCACACTTTAATGATGGGCTGCTACTTATGGACCAGTGCTATGTGCTTCCTCCCCGGCAGTAAGCATAATTCTCCCTGGTCTATAAAGGAAAGGGAGCCAATCCCTACTACAAGTTGTGCTCCCAGCAAGCCCATTAAGCGTTGTGGTCATATGTCCACCAAACTAGGCGGCTACTTATAATTGGGCTCAATATTACAGTCTGTGATGCCCTATAACAATCTCATTGAAAATTATTTTATCATTAATGAGCATATTGGGAAATACAACTGAAAGTTGACTACTTTTGGTCTGTGTGTGTGAAGTCAGCCTAATTGGCCCCAGCATTACCCGGAATTGATTTTGCCCACTCTTGTCTAATTTGTCCATGTATATATGTGGGTAAGTGAAACATTGATTATGTCAATGATATACTGTAGAAACAAAAAGCTCTCAATTTTCGTGTGGATTCATTAATCACTGAATTGATCATGTATCAAACAAGTTACAGAATACCATTATTGTGTTTTGGTTACCTGAATTACTTTTAGTGTCTGAATGGGACTTGTTGTACATGTCTTTTTGCCATTTGTTTTTTATGGTTTTTTACAAAGAACCATAATGACTTAATTAAAACAATGTTTAATTAAATCTGAGCATCTGATTATTGTAGTCTCACCTTACATCCTATGCCCTAAACATTTAGGGCCTGATTTATTAGTGGAGGTCAGGGCCGGATTTACCGCTAGGCAACCTAGGCACCTGCCTAGGGCCTAGCGTTTCTCAGGGGGCCCAGATTGGGGGGGGACAAGAAGAAGAGAAAAAAAAATAAAAAAAATTTGCGGCCCCTCCCCCGATTCGCGGCACCCGTCCCCCCGCGACTCAGGGGTTTGGGTGCCGAGTGCTGCGAGTCGGGGGAGGGGCTGGTGTTGTGGTTGCAGGTCACGGGGAGGGGCTGGTGTTGTGGTTGCAGGGTCATGTGACCGCAGCTACTTGGTATTGAAACTGAAAGCTGACTCATGCAAGAGCATATCAGCAGGGGCACGTAAGTTAAAAAAATAACTTAAAATCCATGCATATCGCTAGATACTGAATTGAGATTAGTGAAAGGTTAATCATAGCTGCTTGATCTGCCTGGCCAGAGAAGTGGAATGTAAAAGCGATCATAGTTTTAATCCACAATTGGTTGAGACTAAAGTTCTATTGCACTTAATGTCTCTGAAGGGATTTATTTCTGGAAATTAAACCATTTAATTTTTCATTTTTACCTGGAGGGGCCAGGGGCATTGAACACAGTTTGGGAAGAGGATATTTTAATTTGTGCATGGTTAAGTCCTTTAGAAAGGGGGTATGTGTGATGTTGCTGGGCAGAGAGGGGGCATGTGTAATGTTGCTGGGCAGAGGGGGGGGGACAGAGGGCAGAGGAGGGGGACAGAGAGCAGAGGAGGGGGACAGAGAGCAGAGGAGGGGGACAGCGTGACAGAGAGCAGAGAAGGGGGACAGAGAGCAGAGGAAGAGGACAGAGAGAAGAGGAGGGGGACAGCGTGACAGAGAGCAAAGGAGGGGGGCAGAGGAGGGGACAGAGAGCAGAGGACGGGGACAGCGTGACAGAGAGCAGAGGAGGGGGACAGAGAGCAGAGGAGGGGGACAGAGAGCAGAGGAGGGAAACAGCATGACAGAGAGCAGAGGAGGGGGACAGAGGGCAGAGGAGGGGGACAGAGGGCAGAGGAGCGTGACGGAGAGCAGAGGAGGGGGACAGCGTAACAGAGAGCAGAGGAGGGGGACAGAGGGCAGAGGAGGGGGACAGCGTGACAGAGAGCAGAGAAGGAGGACAGAGAGCAGAGGAGGAGGACAGAGAGCAGAGGAGGGGGACAGAGAGCAGAGGAGGGGGACAGAGGGCAGAGGAGGGGACAGCATGACAGAGGGCGCAGTGTGCCTGGATGCAGAGAGGGCAGTGTGCCCTGATGCAGAGGGGGCAGTGTGCCCGGATGCAGAGGGGGCAGTGTGCCTGGATGCAGAGGGGGCAGTGTGCCCGGATGCAGAGGGGGCAGTGTGCCTGGATGCAGAGGGGGCAGTGTGCCTGGTTGCAGAGGGGGCAGTGTGCCTATTTGCAGAGGGTGCAGTGTGCCTGGTTACAGAGGGGGCAGTGTGCCTGGATGCAGAGGGAGCAGTGTGCCTAGATGCAGAGGGGGCAGTGTGCCTGGATGCAGAGGGGGCAGTGTGCCTGGTTGCAGAGGGGGCAGTGTGCCTGGATGCAGAGGGGGCAATGTGCCTGGATGCAGAGGGGGCAGTGTACCTGGATGCAGAGGGGGCAGTGTGCCTGGATGCAGAGGGGGCAGTGTGTCTGGATGCAGAGGGGGCAGAGTGTCTGGATGCAGAGTGGGCAGTGTGTCTGGATGCAGAGGGGGCAGAGTGTCTGGATGCAGAGTGGGCAGTGTGTCTGGATGCAGAGGGGGCAGAGTGTCTGGATGCAGAGGGGGCAGAGTGTCTGGATGCAGAGGGGAATTTTTGCATACAACTAAATAAGTATTTCTGTGGTGACCTAAATACTTATTACAATTTTTTGACCCAACTACTTCTAAAACAGGACTGCTCAGTAATTATTTTGGAGGTGTGCCTTGAAAAGATTTGGAGACTCTAAGGGTGCCGCGAACTGCAAAAGTTTGGGAACCACTGTGCTATGGATTGTTTCAGGGTGGGGGGGGCTAAACTAATATCTTGCCTAGGCCCCATGAGGTCTAAATCCGGCTCTGGCGGAGGTATCAGCAGGTCTTGTGTGTATCGTGCAGAAAACCACACTGCGTATGGCCAGAACCAGGGGTGCTACGTACGAAAACCAGCGAGATACGGACACATTAGTAAGCAACGCACTAGCGAAAAATGGGAAGGACTACTTACCGAAGCCCTTGTCTTTGGAAGTAAAAAGGGGCATGGGATGGGCGGCCACAACTAGGAACTACTCAAAGTAGTCTTTTACCTCAGGATACGTCTGATTAATACTCTGCTAAATGCGCAATTTAATTAATACATCACGCAACAATTGCATCAGCAAGTGTTATGTGTTGTAACACTTGCTGATGCAAGTATTACGTGGGGGGGCAGGGGTTACTACAGACACATACACAAGCATCTTACCCCCAAAAAATGAATTGAAAAAATACAGATAAGAGATACACAAGCAAACCGCAAAGAATTAAATTAATAAAATTAAAATCAATGCAATGAAGCATGCGAAAAACTATTCAACAGGTACACAACATTTAAAATAGACAAGCATTGTTAATGTGGCAAAAAAAAATCAATACAGTTTAGACATTTAAAAAAAAATGCATAAGACATATATCTCATAAGAAAAAAAAACCAGTTAAATTAATTTGCTATTATATATAATCTTTTACAACAACCACTTTAAACTCCCAACAATTGTAAATGTGTGCATCAGTAAATGTGTTATAATGGTTTGTAGTGAGAGAAATGTATGCAGGTGTATGGTCAGCTGTGCTTATGAGATGCCGTGAGTGACAGAGCTGTGTTTATTCAACGCTGCCAATATTGCCGTGGACTTAGACATATCACTGACACTGATCCAGTGTCAGAGTACTGGATTGCTTCTAGGTCCTGTTTCTGGTTCCGTTTGTATCTGCACCCTTGTAATCTCACTTGAACTCCTCTTTGCCCCCTAGTTTGTTCCTGACTATTCTTCAGTTTAGCGATCCTGGTTCCGTTGGATTCTTGGTTTGACTTTGTTTATCTTAGCTATACTTCTGCTCATCTATTCCTGTCCCATTTGGGTTCCTGGCTTGATCTCAGAAACCACGACCACTCTTCAGCTTCACATTTCTGGGTTCATTTCATTCTCCTGATGCTGACCCAACTTGTTTACTATGATCTGGGCTTAGCTGCGTTCCAGGCAACCAAGACCAAACCTCCTTGTGGGGGTGTGCTAGACAACAGGGACATTTGACAATTATATTACAAAATATTACACACAGATATATAGCTTTATTTAAGAGTATATATTCTTTAGCCCCTTTGCAGCTTTAACCCCTTTGTAGCTTAAACCTCTCATGCAGCCATTAAACCCTTTATGCAGCCATTTAATCCCATATGCAGCCATTTAAGCCTTGTTTGTGAGGAAGAAGAGAAAGGGGGTGGAGAGAGCAGGAAAGAGGGAGAGGAGACTTTCACAGCATCCAGCATCCTAATTGAAGAAAGCTATGGATTTCCGAGTTTGGTCTTATAGAGTCGACCTGCCTTTCCAGCATTCTTAGTGACTATGTGTGTGTGATGACATCATCACACACGTGGACGCACTGTGTGTTGGCTTGGCTGGTCTACATTTTTGCGTACT
Organism: Mixophyes fleayi; assembly: GCF_038048845.1. Classification (NCBI taxonomy): domain Eukaryota; kingdom Metazoa; phylum Chordata; class Amphibia; order Anura; family Limnodynastidae; genus Mixophyes; species Mixophyes fleayi. Next base: position 174,054,400 of record NC_134404.1, read on the forward strand.
GCAGTCACAACAACAATGGTTGACCAATCCCCCTGATGTTGTCATCATGTGGGGCATATGATATGAGTGGGGATGCTCCTTCACAAACTGAATTTATAGAAAAAAATTGATGAAGCTGCTGAGTGATGCTCACCTGTCCTGTCGACCCTGACAGTTAATTCTCCATTTTGAATGGTCAGTCTTCATCATTCTGCGCATGCGTGTGAAGGTTTGTCCACATTTGGGCATTCAGTTCCACTAGTTCAAAAAAACAAATTACACAATATATGAAAAAACACGGACAAATGTCAGATGCATCATTAATTTTACATTTTGTACATCTGTAGAACTTAATCTATAATATCTACCTCTTTTACATACATTTCTAAAAGTCATTTAATTTATTTTACAAATTAAATTAGCCTTATTTAAACACTGCTGCCTGAAAAAATATTTATTCTTAGAATAAAACATTTTTCTTAATGCTTATGTTCTGTTAATGCTAGCCGTAGGAGAAATGCACTGCATGATGTTGATTTAAATATAAGAAAAAATGCTACCCACTTGGACAATGGTGGCATTAAAAAGTGTAACTGATAGTTTTGCACATTTCTGCCATGTGTGGTGATATTGTTATTGACTAAATGCACAACTTTTCTACCTTTCAAGACTTTAAGGTGTAAAGATTTATTTAAATCTGATCACTAGGCTGTCTTCTTTAATTCAAATCTTTCATCTAAATGGCACTGTTTCAGCATATGCTTTTACTGCAACATGGCATTGTGTTTGCAGGTAAATTGGCTGCAGTACAGTGCTTAGGCACAGCTTTAGTGAAGGTCAGGTGACCTATTACAATATCCACCCACCCCTGCTTCCACTCTGTAGAAGTCAGGGGACCCCTGCCTACGCGTGCATGACCTCAAACTTAACAGGGGAATCAGCTTTACAAAGCAATAGGGTCAGAGGAGCTTCTATCCCTATCCCCTCTCGTGAGCTTGTCACAGGGCTTGGCTAAAACGCAGGCACGTGTGCCCCATGGATAGTGAGATTTATTAAATGAGTAGCACTTACCGCCCACAGGAAAATACATGCCAAGCCTCACCCGCCATGGCGGCTTATGATTAGTGGTGGCCATTAACCCAATCCAGGTCTGCCTGGTAAACCTTAAGCCAGACCTCCACATCCTTGAAACCAAGTATAAGAATTGGCCCATAATTCCTCATTGTCGTCCTGCCATGTACCGGGCTTAGACATTATATACATGTTGTGAATAATGTGCATGTATTTGAACATGTCCATGTACTCCTGGGGATGGGCTGCAAATAGTATGCGAAAAAGCACAAGCGCTGCTCAGCCAGATTTAATAAGTCTAATAACTGGCTTCACCACCGCCCTGTCTAGCAAAGCGCCCCAAACACCAACTGCTTGGCCATCTCTGTAATGGATAATAGATATAGCTGTACCACCCCTTATAATTCTTGTCATGCACAGAAACCTGAAATCCGTTAAAAATTGCCGCTCTCATACAGCTCAACATTTCCTTCCTGACAGAGGGGGCCGCCGCATACCTGTACCATCCGTAGCCATAAAATGTTTGCACAAACTCTTGACCAACTTGCTGGGTCAGGCGCAGGAACCTGAGGAATCCGCACAAGAACTATGACAATTTAAAAAGTCAGGCAAAACTTCATGCAAAAATATAACTTCAATGGCAGTTCCGACTGGATAGGTGATGATGGAGTTGGAAGCAGAAGCCTGACCCTGCACAGCAGCAGACTGCAGAGCACAGCCCCCCACAGCCATCAGACTTTTTAACAACCAGGACACGGAGAGTGGAAACAACTGCTAAGAGAGAAGGGCTACTAACAGTGTCACTGTGCAGTCGATAGTCACCCCTGTACAATGAAGGGCCGGAGTGGGATAAACCAGGGAAGCCCCTAGATGACTGACCCGGAGACAGAAGGTTGGGCTCAGGAAGGGGCAGATAATACAGCGGTTATGACATGCCTGGTAAAGGGGGGGAAGCATATGGTAACGCCCAGGGATAATCCTAAAAAAGCTGCTCTCACTGTGGAGGGACAACACCAGTTGGGAAAGGCTGAAGCTGCAATATGAGTTGGTAATATAGTCTGAAGCGGAACAAAGAGGTTCATCAGGGCTATATCTCATGATGAGGTCAGAGATGTAAGGTGGGGAAGCATTGTAGAGGGTATTGCAGTGTGTAAGGGAAAGATACTGCTGGCATGACTTCTCATTAAGCTATGAAGAAGGAAATCAGGAGCCTGTAAGATCAGGCAGAAACCACAGAGGAGAGGGCAGAAATAGGAGAGAATAGATTGTGGTAAGAATACCCTATGATTTGAGCAGGCATGGATAGGGAAGTGGCTCTGGAAAATATTCGGAAAGTGGCCTCACCAAAGAAACTGTAGATGTAGGTTGGGCAAATACAAAATACAAAAGGCGTGTTTACTGAAAGATGCAAGGGTTGCACTGGTAGTTGGAGCAAACACAAGTAGGCAGAGTCAGCATTGTACAACTTCAAAAATATTAATAAAACCACAAATCTAGGCAGAACTATTTGGGTTCTTTGAAGTCTGTGTGGTTTACTCCGCCCACTTTGGAGGCACGGAGTTTAGCGAATTGAGGGTTTTCACCTGGGACCCCCACAAGGAGACTTGGGCTTCACTGATTCACCCAACAGGTCACGGTTCTACGGATGATTACCAGGCAAGACCAACAGGAAAGTATGAGTTGCCCACAAGGAGTGTTCAGAATATAAAGGAACCCCAGATACAAGGAAATACTGTATAGAAGATGCATCTTGATACCAGGGTTAGCTGGAAGAAGCTGGATGCCAGGATCAGTAGAACAGAAACAGATACAGGATACCAGCATAAGCTCAGAAGCATATGATGCTGGATACCAGGTTCAATAGAACAGATACAGGATACCTGGATACCAGGATTAACTCAGTACCATATGGCACTGGATACGAATACTAGATACCAGGATACAAGGAGACTATGATACCAGGATAGCTGAATACATGGGAGCCAAATATTTTATCAGCTAAACAGGCTATAAGACTTGAAGATCTGGCACAAACTAACCTGCCCATATGCCTTAAAAAGTTTGTGGAATGAAGGGTAGTAAAATTCATTCGGAAGTTTACAAAAAGACATGATCACTACCGAATCCAAGATGGTGACATCCATCGGAGCGAACACGGTGCATCAGCACCTGGAGATTCGGTGGAGGAGGCCAGGTATACATGCTGGACCCCGGTAGGCAAGCCGGAGGGTCCAGTGCATGAAAAACAGTAAAAACATAGACAAAATCTGTTTTTCTCTCTTACATGTTCTTGCAGCTTTGACTACTTGCTGTTCTCTCTTACCTGTTCTTGATATTTTTTGTCGTGTGGCTTGCTCCTGGAAAGTCTGAGTCTTCTTTTGGAAAATTTGCCTAAATTCTATTATAAAACCTGAACGATTAGGCACTTTTGTTTAACCACAACACTCTACCAGCAAAACTACCCCATAGCAGTCCTTAAGAGCTGCCAACAGTACATGTTTTTAGGACTTCGCTAATCATTTGAGTTAATCTATTAGAACTCTCCACCTGTTTCTACAGAAAGAAATCCTGAAAACATGACCTATGGGAAAGCAGAATTGTGACCACCACTTCCTCCATTGGGAGACATAATAGTAGTAGAATAACTCTACTTGTTAGCCAATGCAGCTGCAGATAAAGACCCAGGCACAGCGGAAATCTGGAATCTGTGGCACTATAGCCCAGATGATAACAGGAGTGATGCAGCAAAGGCAGGTGTCTGCAACAGGCTTCCTAAAGAGGAGACAGGTATTTAGCTGTCAATCTGCAGATAAAGACTGTAGAGTTACAAAAGAGTCTGATTTAATTTACATGTTTTAAAGTGGTTCAAAAAATCATTTCCACAGCAAGCAGCAGCCTGACAGGGTGTGTCTGCAATCAAAACCTGCAACAAACTCCCTTTTAAAGGCAAGGTGGGAGTGTCATATGTCCATCAAGTTAGGACTGTGGAAGTAGTGTAAACTATTTAAACATGTCTGTTTCATTGCTTAGTTGAGACCTATGCCATATAGTGGCCGGTGGCTAGGGAGTTGGTCTCTGCCTATATAGCATTAGGGTCACAAGAAAGAGTGTGAAAATCTAAAATGTCAACATCCTGACAATAAAATTACAGTAAAAAGCAAGAAGGTTTTCATGTGTGCATCACCTGATGTGTGCCTGTGAAACAATATACAGTATATACACTATTAACACTTTTGGCCTTCTACTTGTCGTTACCCTGCACAGGCCTCTTTTGCCTCTCACGCGTGCTCTCTATTCATCTCACCTGCAGTTCCATGAATGAAACGTTGATATCTAGCTTCTAGTGAGCACTAGTCTCTAATTTAGTTTTAGTTTTTGTTTATAGTTGTAACTGCAGCTTTTAGATTTACTATTCGTCATCTGCTCCAGTTTTCAGCTGGATTGTTTGCCTATATATATTCTGTTTCTATCTTAATAAAATGTGGATAATTGTCAATAGCTTGGGACCCAGACTGACCTTGTGCTCATACCAGTTTTGAAAATGCTCAGTATATTTTTCAACACTCAGAAAATACTCCATTCCCTATTGTACCTGTTATTTACTTGTTTTTCATTTCAATAAATGGAATTTTCCTCTTTGTTTGTTTCAAAGTCACAATAAAAATATTTTGAAAAATAAAGTAAAAAAATATATAAAGTTTAAACGAAATTAAACAAGAGCAACAATAATGCAAATTGAGTATAAGGTAAGATAAATTAACTTGATGTTAATGGATGGAGTAATTTCTTTACAGGGGCCTCATATAGAATTCAAACAAAGGGATATATTTAATATTGTGCAGTGAAAAGTACCTTGGTCATATAGGAATATGGGAGTGGGTAGGAGAAATAATAATAAAGTCCAAATATTTACTGAATGAAAGGCCCAATAAGAGTGAAGTGTCCGCTTGACTGCTCCAGTCTGTTTGATGCCTGCTACACAAGTAGTTCTCCTCACCGTGTGCCTGTGCACTTCCTGGTTCGCAGCCTATACAGATGCCCAGTGTTGAGAAAATGGCTTATGTAAGTTGGCTGCTGCTTGATAAAAAATGTGGTTTCCTTGTCCATGCTGACTGCTGGGACTGCCTCCTTCAGTCCATGGGTAGCTCTGATGAAACAGGGAAGTCCCCCTGCTGGGCGAAAAAAGACAAATAAATATTTTTATAAAAAATTACTTCAGGCATCCACATTAGACCACCAGTCTTCTGAAAAAAGTCCCGTTAAGGCCCATAGCCAATCTGCCCATGAATCTAGGGTTCTGTAACTTGTATCTCCATGTACTATGTGCACACCACTGATTAGTGGGTTTCTTCATGACACTTAGTATTAGTGCCTAATACTAGTATTGGTGTGGGTAGCCCAACAAGGCATTCAGTTTTGAAAACTTGCCAAACTACTGCATCAAATTAATGTCCCTGAGTTTATTGAAGTCAAGATGCGGGAGATGAGGGCATTATATTATCTCCTTTTCTGGGCTTCTTAATGCTTTCTGTAGTATTCAGAGCCGTAACTTAAAATTTTAGCACCTGGGGCGAAAAGGAAAACTGGCACCCACCATGTCCTCCATTTTAATCAAATTAACCTAAAATATTAATAAACTGCGCCCTTTAGCGTTGCACCCTGGGCAGTTGACCCTCTCGCACAGCTCTAGTTACAGCCCTGAGAGTATTATTGTCTTGTGAAATACATACATTTTAAGAGGGCACATTATTTCAAGAGAGTGTGCCCGTGAATATCTAGGTGCCAATATTGGGGAGATCTGTGCATTACAAAACCTCCACCCGATCCTGGATTCCTTAATGTTGTGTAGGGTGTTATTGTCTAGTGATCACGTGATCACCAAACAATAACTACTTAGGGGCTATATAATTTGAAGGAGGGGACTTTTTTTTTTTCAAATAAGGGTGCCCCTGATTGTTTTGAGGCAATGGAGGAGGAGTTCTGTGCCCTCCTCCTCCTCCTCCATCACTGGATTTCTAATTATTTCTGTGGTATAGTTTATTATTGTCTGATGATCACCAGATGATCACCAGATAAGTGCCCCTGATTTTCTAGTTGTCAGGATGAAGATAAAGCACTTTTAGTGCCCTCACACTTTTTCCTTGCTCTCTATTATTTTTCTGTTGGCAGTGGATAAGGCGATGGAACTTAATGACATCATTCTCCTTGTCACATCCCCTCCTCAATCAACCACCAAAAGAAAAAGCTGTAGTGCACATGTAAGTATAAGTTTAACGTCTTTGAAACTCCTTTTTCACTCGTCCTTAGCACTGAAAGGGTTAAATTACTTTTAATATAGATTATTTCTGCCAAGGTTAATGCAATTGGAAAGTATGTGGGGTAAAAAACGAACAGTAAGTTATCATATTATTAGAATGGTTTATATGCACCCTATACTCTCTGAGGTTTTTTCTTCACAACCATAGGCATGCTAAAGCCAGGTACTTGTGTGTGATCTGTGCTGTAAATACCATATAGCTGTTATATAGTGCAACCCGCAGTTTCATTTTTTTTGAGGGGGAGGGGGATTTAAGCCTTAACGGGAAATGCCAATACTGAACTTATTTCAAAGTTTTGACTTGACTTTTAAAAGACCCTGGCCACCACAAGGCCTCTGAGACATTTGGTGGTGCATGCACGGGTGAAGGTGCATCAACACAATATATTGATAATGAATTTTACAAGCAATTTTCAACTTTTTTACCAGGAATTCTCAGAATTTTCCCGCAATATATCTGTAGCAGACTTTATCAGTTTTGATAAAGTCTGCTACAGACAAAACATGTCAAGGAAATATTGAGATTCTGTTATCGGTAATCGCTGATGAGAAGGAGGCTCCTGTTATCTGTGGCCAGAGAGGCTTCTATAAGGACCGTTGCAAGCACTACCTAAACAGATAAGCGTGTTTTATTTTACCCGATGTACGGGCATTTTATTGTCTTTTATGGATATAGCCTTGATTAAAATGGATTTTATCCTATGAATGTGTCCTACTTGTCATGAACGCACTGCACTATTTTGCTATCTCTCTCTTGAGTCCTACTATGAAATCTACTGAGTAGAAGGTGTAATCTACACAAGAAGGGGATTGAAATCTTGGGGGAATATTCCTCAGAAAAGCCATTATATGACATACTTCTGGTATGTGGCCAATTTGAATGTTTTTGGTCATGACTCTCACTTGATGTTATCACACTATGTTTGGCGCTTCTCTTTCTTTTGTTTGTGTATACATATATATATATATATATATACATATATATAATTATATTTACATCTATATATATATATATATATATATATATATATATATATATATATACATATATATGTATATATACGTCAGTGCAGCTTACTTAATTTTACAAGAAATTGTTTAGAATATTTAACTTTCCTTTGTTTAAACAGGAATGTCTTACAAATATGCACTGTTAGTGGTCTTTGAGCAGTGCAGGCACTTTGCATTAGATTCAAGAAACAGCTCAATTTACAAAATAGTTTTAAACAGTCTTCAAGAGATTTTGAACATGCCACTAATTGAGCAAGTGTCAATGAAGATAAATGAGTTACTGCTTCACATATTATGCTCAGGGGGACATAGTTAAAATCTTGCATATAGGTGGCCTTGTAGGCATCATAATGATTTTTAATGTAATATAAATTAATGTTTAAAAAGAACAAGCAGCATAGCTTTCAAATTTGGATAAAAGTACCTGCAATATATATCAGCATACTTTACATTTCAGTATATCTCATTAATTATGTTCACTATAAATATTGAGAAATAGGGCTTAAAGTGCTTTAGGCTACATTTATAAGTCACACTTGAAAACTTTGAAAACAGCTTAAAGTGCTGCAAGAGAAATACAATTAATATATTATGACTTAATTAGGGAAGTGGTTTCAATTGAACATTCAGACAGTGTGTAATATAAAAGGAAGTAGGGTTTTATTGTAACCTGCTTCTCCTTCTTTATAGTGTAAATAGTGCACTTGCAAACTTTTAAACAAACTGTTAGTTGCCAATCAAAATATCGTATAGTAGAAACCAGAGACCAATGAATGGTTTTCCTTATTTAAAAAAAAAAACAGTTTTAGCTTAACTACTGAAAATTAGGCACATATAGATCAGAGCACAATATTAGTAGAGTATAAGAACAATTATTGCATTATTTAATGCAAGTAATTACCCATGAATTCGACCTGAGCAACAATCCATTCACAAACCCATATTCCACATATGGTGCCTTAAAAACATATTGGGCTTGATTCATTAAGGAAAGTAAGGCAAAAAAATAAGTAATTTTTTTCCTGGACAAAACCATGTTACAATACAAGGGGTTGTAATGTAGCACAAAAATACTTGATAGCTTTATTTTTAAACTGATATTTAAAGCTGATCTAGGACATTCCCTACCACAGCTATAAATTTGCATCACATTTTAATTTGCCTCTCCATCCAATGTAACATGGTTTTGCCAAGGTGCAAAGTTACCCTTTTTTTTTTTGCTTTCCTGTCCTTAATGAATCAGGCTCATTGAGTCCTCATTACATTTGTTTGTTGCTGGATATTCTAAATTGTACATAGGATTGAAGTATATTTTTTGGCACTCATCAACAAAATACTGAATCAAAATACAATATATTTCCTAATATTCTTCCACAACCTATTAAAAATGAAAAACAGAAATTATTGATTTAAAAAGTATTCATATACAATTGTTATTAACAGTTCAAATGGTGCAAAATTGCCTCATATAATTCATATATTTTGTTCATCGATTCCATCTGTCAAAGAAATTAAAGGATTAACTGTTGTCATTTATTTTAATGAAAATAAAAAACCTCTCTCAGAGGTAATACAGCATGGACATTTTTTGCCAAAAATAAAGACTGGAAATGGACATAAATAAGCATTATAAATATTAAATATTAAATATTTAGGAATTATCATTGATAAGGATATCCCACAACTTTTTCAAATCAATCCAATCCCGTTACTAAGTAAAATTCTTGAGGATTTAGGAAAATGGCGAAGGAAGGGATTTTCCTGTATAGGGAGCATTAACATTATAAAAATAAATATTCTCCCAAGATTTTTATACTTTCTTCAAACTCTACTTATAAATATTTAAAAATCCTGGTTCTCAACACTAGAACAAATTACAAAAAATTTTGGTGTGGGGAAAAAACACAGTTTTCATCATGATACTCTCTATAGACGTAAAAAAGTAGGTGGACTACAACTCCCTCATTTAAATATATACTGTAATGTCATTATGTTAGGTATTGCAGAATAGACTAAACTACGTTGTGGTAAACAATGGGTAGCTATTGAAAATAATTTCCTTCAATGCCCCATTGAATTATATTCTTGACTCTGTAGATTCCTCATCATAGAACATCCTACTATAGGCCCAACATTAATTAGTTGAAACAGATTACGGAAATTAAATTTTATATCTTCTCCAATATCACCTCTAACACCCTTATTTACAAATCCTGACTTCTGTCCAGGGCTTGCAGAATATAGCTTCCCACAATGGAAAAGAATGGGGACATTATGTGTCGACCAGTTGGTGTCCTCATCGGGTGTGTCTTCATTTGAAGATATTCAAACTAAAAGGCAATCACCAAATCATGAGATATGGTGCTATCTCCAATTGAAACATTTTCTAATATCATCTAGCAAACATAAAGATGTTAATAGGAAACTTACACTTTTTGAATCCATATGCAATTCTACAACATATCGATCACATTTATTATCCCAGATTTATAAATTGCTAATAGAAAATTTGTTTAGATCCCCCCTGAAATTTCTGAAAATTGGGGATGGGACCTGAATGAAGTAATTGAAGAAAATGACTGGAAAATAATTTTTTGTGCGACACAAGTATCCTCAAAAAATGTAGTAGTTGTTGAAACTCAATATAAAGTTTTACCTAGATGGTATCAATGTCCAGATATGTTAGCTAAAATTAGTAATTGTTACGGTTCAGGTACCTTAGTCAGTATTTTCGCAGGCTTACCTAGGGCGCAGAGTCTAACGGCCTCCCGGTCTTCACCAAGAAACACTGCAAGGTAGGATGGGTTTTGCTGCCGGAGAACCGCAGGTCGCGACCCCCAGGTTAGCCTACTGACGTAAGGAAAAAGTACTAAGTGATGGATAGACAGGGAAAAATATAACAGGTGGGTGCAAGTAAATTAAGCACACTAACCGTGAAATCCGGGGAATGGTAGTCTAGAACGGAAGCCGGTTCGGTGCACGGTATCTATCGTATGCGTAGTACTGGGGATGAGTCCAAGGGGTAGTCAGGTACACAGCCGGGTCAGTACACAGGAGATGATCCAGTATGCAGTGCCAGGGAAGAGTCCAGAGGATAGCCAGAAACACTGCCGGGTCAGTACACAGGAATCGGTCCAGTATGCAGTGCCAGGGATAAGCCAAAGGATAGACAGAACACAGCCGGATCGGTACACAGGAGTCTGGAACAATGCAGGAGCACACAGGAAGCAGGAACACAGGGATCAGGTACACAGGGAGAGGGAGCCAGAAACAGGAAACACATTGCTCTGACACAGATAGTGTGTCAGAGCAGAGAAGATATAGAGTTTCAATTCCCCACCCAGGAGTCACATGACCTGCCTCTGAGAGAACCCAGAAGTGCGGGGAAGCGAACAGAGGAAGCACTGACCCACCGGAGAAGACAGCTGGCAGACATCGCCGACAGAGCAGCGGAGCAGGGAACAGGTAAGTTCATGACAGTAATGGGGCTTCTAACCTGTGTTGGAGGTGTGCAATTGAAATAGGTACACCTATTCATATATGGTGGAAATGCTCCAAAATACGCAACTTTTGGAATAATATAATTACTCACACAAAAAATATATTGGGAAAGGATATTTTAGACTCTTCATCATTTTGGTTTCTGCATAAAAAATTAGATACAAATTTCCCAATGCAAAAAAATCTCTTTTAATTAAATTAAATTGTGCTGCTAAAGCGGTAATCCCAATTCACTGGAAATCCCCCATACCTCCGACAATAAAAGAATAGTTCACCAGAATAGAATAGAATAGAAAACATGGATGAAATCACCCTTTCCTCAAATGACAAATTTGATTATTATTATACTACTTGGTGTAATTGGTTAAACTTCATTGACTCTTGTTCTTTATCTTAAATTAATTGATTAGTATAGATTAGTATAGATTCTGAGATAAGATCACTATGGACTCGGATCTGGAGCTATCCATTCCAAATCCATCCTTTCATTCCTCTTCCCTTATAGTTTATATTTAATCATCACTTATGTATATTAAATTATTCTTAATATTCGTGATAGATAGTTGAATACTGGATATAATTGATTTTATACATAAATAATTTTTAATTATTTTACTACTCTTTAAATTAACATAATAGATAAATAGAATACATGGTATAAATGAATCATTTAATTTATTTTTATTATACCTTAGATTAACATTTGATATGTTGTAAATAATTTATATGCTATTCATTAATAATTAATTTTAATGTTGTTTCCTATTTCTTTTTCTCTCTGAATAATCTCCACTTACTGTTATGATATCTAATATATAAATGTCTAGTGGCATGTGTTAGTCTGTCTGTCTGTGTGTGTGTGGAAAAAATAAAACCAAGCTGCAGCGCCACCTGCTGGGCGGAGTTATACACTGACCTACTAAATTCTTAGTGTGTGTGGAAAAATAAATTCAGAAAGGGCTGAAATTTGGTATACTAAGATGTTTTTAATTTGTTAATTTAATTTGTTAATCGTTAAAAGTGTTTATAAAGATTTAAAAAATATATATATATATTTCTTGAAGGAGAAGTGACAGTTGGGAGTGGTTGGTGGTTGCCGGGGGTGACAGTGGGGAGTGGTTGGTGGTTGAGGCCTGGGCTATGGCCCAAATGCATGACAAGAACCTTTTTAACACCTTAAGTAGCTTGATTTGACTAGAATGCATGAGTATCAAGCACGGGTTAACTTGTATTTATATATGTTACATGAGTGGTTTTCAATAAAAAAATATATTTTTAAAAAAAGTAAAAAAAAATAATATAAGCATTTTTAACAAGCTAGTGATCATATCATAGAGGCACACATCTTGGCCAGGGTACAAGACCATTGCAAATACATTGATCATCCCTTAGAGCATATTGTAGCCCATTGTACAGACATGGAAAAAGTATGAAACTACAGCCACACTGCCTAGAACAGGCAAACCCGACCCTGAAGTTGTCAGAACGAGATTTGCTTATAAGAAAAGCTACAACAAAGAAAACTGTGACATTGAATGAGTCAATGGCTATGATGGAAGACAGTTTACATAAGTCACCAATACCAAAGGCATTCCACAATAAGAACCTTTATGGGAGGCAGGGCCGGATTAACCATAGGGCTAGCTGGGCTACAGCCCAGGGGCCTATGGCATCCAGGGGGCCCTTGAAAGTGCTCAGCAGCAATATTGATCGGTCGGGAGCGGGGGCGCCCTCGGCGCGATCAGTGCTGCTGAGCACTTTCACTGCGGTCCTTTCCCGGCGAGCTGTAGTCTCCTTACTGAGGAGATCTTGTGAGTCTCACTCTCACGAGATCTCCTCAGTAAAGAGCGTACAGTGCGCCGGGGAAGGAGGTAAGTGCCGGGGGGGGGGGGCAGGGGGCGGGTAGCTCGGATCACAGGGGGGGGCAGCTCGGATCACGGGGGGGTGGGGGGCCTCACAGGGGAATGGAGGCCCCCTTAGCCCAGGGGCCTCCATTCCCTTAATCCGGCACTGATGGGAGGGCAAAAGAAGCAGCCCTGTCTGAAAAAAAATCCATATCCTTGCCCACAAAGAGTTTCTACAAGATACCACAGAGATGGAAAAGAAAAGCTTGTTTGATGACATCAAGTTGGATTTTTTTGGCCTGAATGCTAAAACATATGTATGGCAGAAAAGCAATTATTTAGGATACCATATATTGACATCTCATTCCTGTAGCAGTATGCCCACATTGCCATAGCTTGTACAGGAGCATACCGTCAGACCAGTTGGTTTGTAATATTTTTGCTATTCATGTTAAATTTAAGTGACATCTGAAAAGCTTTTCATTTGTTTTTGTGTTGTGACCTTTTAATGGTTTTGCAGCATATATATTAATATGTCTTTGTCAATGCCTACAATATCATGATGCCTGGAGTCAAACTTCAGGCTGTGAGTCCTCAAGCATTATGGGACTGTAAGCAAGTTTTTACTGCACCAAGAGAGTTTCGGACATGTGACCCAAGCAATTCTGCTAGATAGGTGATAAATCTTTCTTTTCTTTCTTTTCTTCTACAGTGAAATGCATATTATCATTTATATCAATCATTCTCCTTTTTTTACATCAGTTTGTTCACCTCTATTGCAAATCTTCTGTCAGCGCAAGTCTTATGTGTACTGACCAATGCAATTTTCTGCTATCTTAATGCCTTTTTATTAGTTTATCTTTTCAACGAAATATAACTATGTTGTAATGAAAGAGATAAAAAGTAACCTGTCCAGTTCCATAGGTAAAGAATAGCAATAAACTGTCAGCATGTGTTTTGTTTGCATTGTTTTACCTACATGGAAGATACTAGGTTCAGGATAATACCTTGGTTTAACACACAAAGAAGTTTTAAAATGTTGGTTTATGTTGTCTCGCCTCATTTAGTACTTCTTAAATCTTTTCTGCTTCCCTGTGATGAAATAAATGACATGTGTTTAAATATGATTGCTTACTTAAAATGAGACTATTAAGAAACACAAGACAAAAATGTATCTATAAGTTACAAAATGTACATTTGAGTTCCTTTGTTCCCAAAGATGAATCAATAACTTTTTTTTTTACTATATGAGCTGAGTAACATTACATTTTTGATGTTTTGCACCATTATTTTAGTCAATCAATCATATTACAAACATATAACTGATATGATGCATATAGTACAAAAAGGAAAATTAAATTAGGATTAAACTGTAATTAAACTGTAATTAAACTATTCATTTAAAGGGAATATATTATATAAAATAAAATAAATAAATAGTGCATTATCGAAATAGTTTACTTTTGTAGATAGATTTATTATTATTGTTATTATTATTATTATTATTATTATTATTATTATTATTATTATTTTGTGAATATAGCCACTTACCTAGCTTAAACCATTGGCTAGATACTCTGTCTAATGTATCTAACAATACCTGAAATGGATAAAATAGTAAAGTTTTCTCTTATCACATGGAGAGCATAGAATCCAGGAATGCATATATACCCTCCCCTATTCGTATGTTAGTAGCCCAATATTCACAGCTGTGAGTTGTACAGTACAAATAGTTATACAATTTTTTTTTATATAAACATGGTTTCTTCCTATATTGTTATATATTTGTGTTTTGTTAAAGCCACTGAGCAAATTTTGGGCCAAAACCTAGTTTTACCAACTATCAATGTGATTTTTTGTGGTTGTCTTATAAGAAAAAGAAACATGTTTTGCAATCTTGTAGGTAGAGAGAAAGTAAGTGGAAGGGGTTCTGAAATAGTGACATTTGACACAAGATGATAAGCTCGTCATCTCAGACAATAATAAGAGCAATGGAAATTGTTTAAATAGCTGAGAATCTGGATTTTCTGCTGGACAAAGCAAAGGTATGGCAAAACTTGCAGTGCAACCTTAATGCTAAAATAACAGTAGTTCACGAACCAACATATTGTGGTAAAAAAATCTAGTCAAACACAAATATACACACACAGCATCCATTGTGTACAGAGCCCTCATTGGCAGCTGTATTGTGCGGAATCCCTCATTATATAGATCCTGATTATTTTGTCATGTAATGTATAATTTATCCCATGACCTCCCCATATATCACAGACAAATTAAAAATCAATACTGCATTATATGCAACCTCAATATTTCAAGGATTTCACATCTTGTCCTCCGCTACTTGTTCTGGTAAGGCCCATTGTACCTGCTTCTAGCTACGAATAGATGACAGCCAAATCCTAAATTACCAGATCGAAGTGGCCTGCTAGATTTACCATACTTATGGTTGACCACGGGGAGGTAGTGTATGTCTTCCCCTAGTCATCCTCTAGTCCATACCTGGCATCAATTAAGGCTGAATTAAGTGGCAGTGCATGGATACTAGGTAAACATTGGCATTGTGCACTGCTAGGATATGTGTAATGAGAAAGTCCATGTAATGAAGCTGCCACAGGGGTCATCATCATATCAGCTATTTATATAGTGCCACTAATATTAATATATCATGTTTAACACAAACATCTGCTTATTTACAGATATTCATCTGGTTCACAAAAAAATTCCTGTGACTGGGAATGACACAAAATAATGAGTTATATAATGATAGCACAGATCATGAGCAGAGCAGAGCAGAGGAACTGAGTTTGGAGATACTTTGAGACAACTGAAGTAATGTAGGTTGCTGCAGTTTTGTTAATGACTTTGTTAGTAGAACTATTTTATATCAGCTTCTATAAAGTATAGACAACCAATGCAGACATTGGCTGATCAGCAGTAGAAGTATATTTGGCAAGGAAAATTAGTCTAGCTGCTGCATTGAAAATGGATTGTAAGGATGAAGTCTGATTAGAGAAAGGGAAGAAAGAAAGGAGGTTGCAATTGTCAATGCAGATTGAGTGCTGGATTTAGTTTTGGCACTGACTTGTTGGAGACGTGTGTAATTTCTAGAAATGTTTTTTGGATACATGTAACAGTTCTGAGGATGACACAAGGTGGGACAGTTCTGTTTTCTGGTGGATAGATTATTAGCTCAGTATTTTAGTTGGCAAAAAGACATCCAAGATGCCCTCTCACCATAAGACAATTAGTAACAAGGCCCATAACAGATTGTGAAATCTCTCTTGAAGAGCATTGAAAAATAAATAGTACTGAGGTTTCTGTGTGTACGAGGAGGTTTGGTTGAGTTGGTGTTCCAAGAGGCTAGTGTGCTAGGAGGTGATTGTACAAAAGTGATTGAGGGTGGATTGGTGATGGTCTGAAAAAGGGAAATAAATTGTAAAGAAATCAGAAACTGAACAAAGTTGAGAGAAATAAGATTATGGAAGATTATGGTTGTGGCCATCATGATGAGGAGAAGAGTCTTCCACTGGCAGAGTCCAAGAGAAATGGTTTAGAGAAAGTAGTATAGAGGGAGAAGCAGAATGCAGAGAATTATCAATGAGGACCTTAATATCACCCAAGACGAGGATATGGATCTCAGATGATAATAAAAAATGTAACTTACAGGGCACATATAAAGCATGATGAAATAGGCAGGAGACAAGTGATATGTTTCTGTAGTGTGCGGAATTAGAAAGAAGTGAATGGGAGATCTGGGGAGTGACCTAGATTTGGTGATATATCACTGACTTCTAGAAGAAGGATTGAAATGTAGAGAAGATGAGTGTAACATTTAAAAAATTTAAACATATTGCAAAAGTCTTATTTTGAGGTTGAGGATTCTTAATCACAGAAGAAGATAGTAGTGAGAGGCCAATATAAATAAAGTAGTGTGATATATAAGGTGGGGGGGCTGGCAGATGTTGCAATTGTAAGGAAAATGCTATAGATAGATAGATAGCAGTTTGTTAAATTTGTAGGTTTGGATAGTAGGTTGAAACTGAGTGGCAAATATACAAAATATTAGTTGTGAGAAATAAAATCAGCAAGTTACATAGTCTAGGGCAGTGAGATGGTGAATGCAGTTTCTGGATGTAGCAGATGAAGATTGCTGCTTGCAGTCCTCAACTGTTCTTATAGAGAAGTGCTCAGACACCCTTGTTTTGGATATGATTCTAAAACCATCTTCGTATTTTGGTTTTGGACAAAAATCTTCATGTTTTTCGATTTGGGTTTTGGTGTTTGATCTGGATTTAATAAAAAATTGTTAAAAATAGGCAAAATCACGTGAATTTGATCTGTTTTTGTTCCTACATTACAATTATAGCATTAACATTCATTTATAGTCATTTTCAGTCTATTTTCTAATGATCTCTTCAGAACTGCCACTGAAATGGTTTGAGAAAAGCACTGAAGCATATTAATTGTGGCATTCCTCCTTGTTACTACCTATTGCTGGGTGTGATACATATGTTCCATGATCGACAATTATATGGATGACACCATAATATAGACAGGAGTGGAAAGTCAATAATAATGACATTGACAGGTTTATTAGGTTGACAAGTGAAATATAGTATATAGTACAGTATTAGTAGGAGGAGAACTTGAATGTAGACAGTATTATGAGGTTGACAATTCAAATGTAGACAGTATAATTAGGCCAACAATTCAAATATCGACATTATTTAAGATTGGTAATAATATCCCTAACACTAACCATTTAATACTGTCAACATTTGAATTGTTGGCCTAATAAATCTGTCGACACCTGAATTGTCGACCTAATGTTGACGACTTTATTAATGTTGACCAATTAAATTGCAATATACACAAGATGATAGACACAGGCTATAATGTAAATGAGTGCAAGATGGAGTTGTCCTTGGAGCCACCCACCCATATGTTCAAAATTACATGCATTGTTTAATAAGCCAAGCACTTCAGCAATAGGGACTGTCACTGTCGTGATTAAAGTGCTTGATTTGTTTGGGCCTCCACAAAACAGAACACGTTGGTTGATGTACTGGAGAATAGATATTTTATCATTTAGCAAATTACTAATGGGCATTTGGCTTACAGTGGTCATCCTCCTATATGTTGACAATGTCATTATCATAATAACTGATGTCAAGATCATCATCACACTATATTAGTTCATCCCCACTGGAATCTAGCATTACAGATTATTTTTGTAATTATTGGCAAGACTAGTATTCCTCATACAATTTGTAGGTCAGTCATTTTGATGAACACCAATTTTTATACATTTTTGGGAAGTAGTCTCCTCCGACGGTCACTTACAATGTTCCTGGCTGTGCTAAACACTCTTTCAGAGAGTTCACTGGAGGGTGGGTTGCTTAAGAACACCATAGCTAGTTTGTACAAGGGGCTCCAAATTGCCTTTTATTCCTCCCATAATTCAAATGGACTGTCTGAGATGCAAATTTCTACATTCTCATTAAAGAAATTCTCCACCATTCTATTAATACAAGGTGTATCAGATTGAGCATGGTGGAGGTGTGAATATATTTGGGCATTTCTTTTAAGCCTGACTAGATGACATAATAACTTTTCAAATTGGTGTGCTGTGTTGACTCATCATCTGTGTGACTCTTAGGGGACATATTCAATTGTTAGCGAGTTTAGAAGTTTGATCGCGTTAAGTCATTTTTTGGTTTTATTTCCTTATTTTCGAGTTGCGGAAACTTCTTGCGCAATTCAAATTTTTTTTTTTAACGAAAACGGTCTTCTCGCGCTCCAAACGTTTGTCAATGTTAAAGTATAGGCTGGATGCGAACCCTCAGCGGAAAAAGCTATTCAATTGTTTTTTAACGCTGTGGGTGAAACAGGCAAATCTGCTGTTTCATCTCGCACCTCCTTGGTCTGCTCAAAGAAAAAAAATTTTTTAAGTTAAGAAAAATAGAAATTAAACTAAAAAATAGGTGTAAAAGTTCATTAAAATAACATGAAAACTGAAAAGTACTATTTTTAAAAAAAAATAACAGAATAAATTTTTCAAAGTTCCCCCTTTAAAAAAAAATCCATTAGTGGTGCAGTCCTATGTATTTAAACTTTTTTTTTTTTTTATCTTATTTTTGGGGAGGAGGGGGGGGGGGGGGGTGGTTGTGCCTGACCTCAGTCAGCTCTCAGAATTGTGAAAAGTAGCATTTTATTTATTTATTTTTTAAAACCAAAAGCGTTTGCTCCCCACTCTATTTAGTATTAACCCTAGTGCTGGCAGGCTATTGCTGTGTGTGTTAAAATCTTTGAAAATTTTTGCGTAGGGCTCCCCCTATTTTAATTGAACCAGTGCTAGGCAAACCAGCCTGGGTGATAGGCACTATAGCAGGGGGGGGGGGGAAACGCAGTTTGGGTCCCACGGCCATAATGACTAAACACCCACAGACTGTTCAGCGCTGGCCTGGATTCCCTAGGGAGTGTGGTCCGCTGAAAAATGTAAGTGGGCCACCCCCCTAGGGACACCCAGCCCAGTGCCAATAGCACTAGGGCTCTTCCTACTACCCCTGGGCTGTGGGTAGTAGGGTAATAAATGGGGATTTTGTATGAAAAAAAAAAACAAAACACAATTTTGATTTGTGGAACTACATGTCCCAGCCAGCCATGTTGGCCTAAATAGTGTGGGCATGCTGCTACTTGTCTAACTACAAGCACCAGCGGTACGCACCCAGGGAATGTTGGCACTTGTAGAACCACAAGTGCCAACATGCTCTTACACCCACGGCTGGCTGTGAGGCTGTGATCTGTAGTTCCACAAAGCAAAATGTTAAATAAAAGCACAACACCCTCATTCCAACCACAAATCTTTATTAAAAATAATAAAACCCCAAGAAATACAGTAAACACCCTCATGTACACCATAGATTTTTTATCAAAAACAAAAAAACCAAAATACTCACCATGGACGAAATCCTCAGTTTTCTGATGGTTTACCTACGCATTTACGCAAAGTCCCAACAAATATTTGTACCTTCCAAATGTCCGGCTTGCCCACTGTCCCACAAATATTTGTACTTTCCAAATGTCCATGCTTGGCCAGTGTTTAAGAAATGTTTGTAAATGGATTTTTTTTTTCCTGCTTGTAAAATCTTTAAATCTGCTGTCCAGGGGGGGGGGGGGGGGGCATTGTTGCTTGCAGTGCTGGGGTCCTTGTTGATTGCAGTGTAGGGGCCCAATCTCCTTTGCAGTGCTGGGGCCCTTCTTGATTGCAGTGTGGGGGCCCTTCTTGATTGCAGTGTGGGGGCCCATTCTCTTGTGCAGTGCTGGGGCCCTTCATGATTGCAGTGTAGGGGGCTCAATCTCTTTTGCAGTGCTGGGGCCCTTCTTGATTGCAGTGTGGGGGCCCATTCTCTTGTGCAGTGCTGGGGCCCTTCTTGATTGCAGTGTAGGGGGCCCAATCTCCTTTGCAGTGCTGGGGCCCTTCTTGATTGCAGTGTAGGGGCCCAATCTCATTTGCAGTGCTGGGGCCCTTCTTGATTGCATTAATTTGCATTAATTTTTTATACTAAAATGGCTGCCTTAGCCACTCCTCATTTCAAACTCGCTAGGACCAATAGAGCGCGAGGGGGTGGATGCAATGTTAACAATTGAATTGAGGGAGTTTTTTTTTTAAAAATAAGCGCTCTCGTTTTTTCCTGTTCGAGCGCTCGTTTTAAAAAAAAACTCCCTCAATTCAATTGTTAACATTGCATCCACCCCCTCGTGCTCTACTATTGGTCCTAGCGAGTTTGAAGGGCAGGAAATTTCTAGGATTTTATGGCATTCAGCTTCCGCATGCAGATATTTTATGGACACCGCAATGCCACTTTGTATCATAGGGATTGGATCATTTATAAAATTACCATGTTTTTGTGGTTATGCTCTGTCACTAATTGTAGCCAGCTTGCTGCAGTCATTGGCCAAAGTTGGTGAAAATGTTGACAGTTTTGAAGAGACCATTACAAAATAGATGCAAATTAATGTTAATGTTATAAACAGTAATGTAGGAACAAAAGCAACTCAACATCACATGATTAAATCCAGATCCAAAACCAAAATCAAAACACAAAGATTATTTTAGACCCAAAAGCAATACCAAAACCAAAGTGCGGGACTCTGTGCACATCTCTAGTTCCTGATGCTAATCCTACACAGTCCATTAAAACTACCAGGGATATATATTTATAAAGGCTATAATTTTCATAATTTTCTAAATGTGGTCTTATTATGGGTGTATGTGCAATTGAACAGTACAGATACTCTTGCTCAGTATATTTGTGTAGTTTTTTTCTACAGTTGTAACAGTATGGGGATGTCATCTATTATATAAGCACAGGGATACAATAGTTGGTCCCTTGAAAATTCATGTCTGGCATGTATTCACGCCTAAAAGTCCACAATTTTGAATGCAAGAAAAGCTGAGGCTTATATTCCATAAGAACTTCATCATTTTGGCTTGGTCTTTTTATAGACTCATACAGGAAGCTCCCAGTATCCTAACAAAAGAAGGGGCTCCCATAATTTGGGAAAGGAAACTGGTATACTCACGTGACCTGAAGTTTTGATTCCACATCATGATATCAAAGGAACTGGAAGATAATAAAAAAATATAGGCTTTATGTAGAGTTGGATTCAATTCCATTTGCATAGTGCATAATATGAATTTAACTACAAAAAAGACTTAAGCTTAAGTCTATATGCAGAGTCTGTTGCATCTTGCGTATATCACTCCTTACTCTTGTAGATGCAGATTGGCAGAGGCAATGGCTGTGTCTTCCCTGACAGAAAACGTATCTGTTGATGGTCCACTACCCCTGGTGTAATTTACAAACTGCTAATGATGACAATCAGCTGACAAATGTCTGACTCGGCACACTATGTAGAACACATCTTTTTTTGGACTCAATTTACGCCTGGATTTTAAGCAGAAATTGCATCCAACTCTACATGAGGCCCTATGTGACTATGGATGTTTATAGCATCATTCATATTCAAAGAAATATAACAGGTAAGATTCATGCATTTTATTATGTCTTTAAGTTGGAGTCAACATCATTAATTATCCTCATGTTTTATTAAAATACTAACCAGAATAAAGATAAAGGCGTACCAGATGTTTTTGTTGTTTTTACTTCAAATTAATCACAGTAGTTTATTTTTCTATTTTCTGCACAAAACACACTAATATAACAATGTAAATTTTCATTTAATGACTATATGATACTATATGATAAGCTTACACTTACTTGTGAATTATTAAGTATCATTTTATAACATTGTAAAGTTTAATGCAATTGCTATTTGTTTTCTTTCAGCATTAAGGAGCATATGGGTTGGATAATTAAGTGACACAAAAGTCACCACATAGTGTGACTCACTAAGGGAGGTAGATCTTACATATAAATAGCTTCTGTGACCCTTGTGAGTTTCCATAATTGTACTTTTTTTGTGTGCTCTCAATTCCCATCCCACATTATTTAGAGGATTAAATTTAATCCATGATTATGTGCAACATCAAATTAATATTCAGACAGCAATCCGTTACCGTATTAGCTTTTCTCTGGTCTTTTCCCCAAGCATCAGCTTTTGGAAAGTCACAGACCTCATTTTTACAGGTAAGATAGAAAGTTTTAACAGATTTATAGAAGCACGTAATTTATATTTAATATACACAGTGTGTATGAATATGTACATTTGTGGAAAGATACACCATCTACATTTATCTTCTAAGGTCATGTTTTTGTACAAATATAGTAGACTGCATAGGAAAGGTAATCCTATTTATATTAAAATATACAAGCTGTAAATGACAACTTGAATTATGGAAAAGTAATTTAATTTAAAATGTCGTGGCTCTGTATAGACATATCATGACACATTACATACTACAAATTCTGACTTCACCCAATTAAGCTGCAATAACACCTATAAACTGCATACTGTTGATGCATCTCTTTATTGCATAAACCATTCTACTTGTTAACCCTTAATACTCAAATACAGAAATAAAGACACTGATACCAGTTTAACTATTTTGGCAAAAGATCACAGTTTATTGAAATATAAATTATGGTGGTGGTGGTGAAAGCCTTTGCAGGTCAGCTACCAACTAATACCCAAACCAAAACAGTGCATGGCCATCCAACACTAACCACTGGTCACAGGATACATTCCTTTACGTTTTGACTGGTGTTAAATTTGGCGTCTGGACTCATAATGATGTGCCTATACAATGCAGGTCAAGGGATTCCCCACACAAAGGGACCAAAGGTCACATTACTGCCAAAGGGGCAGTGGCTTACGGGCAATCTGCTATAGTACTGTAAGTACTAGTTGCTCACTACAAAAGCTTTCCTTTCATAGCCGGAGTCCTTTAAGGAACACCCAGTCTGCCACCAAGTGACCGCACTAGACCCCCATTTAGCCGATAAAACAGACAAATGCCCTCATCAGTAAGATAAACCCCATCAGCTTGAAACAGCTGAGCCTACTCCACCATAATAAAAGTGTGGTGCACCGTTACAACCCCTCTTCCTGCTCTGAGGGACCCAACCACATGGGTTAAAGACTGCTTGACCTTTTTAAGCAGGGTCTTCATTATAAGGTCCTCCAGGATCATCTAGGGATATTAGACCAGCACAGGTCAGATGGACTGTATAAAATACAGAACCTCCCTAATAGAGATCAACAAATCCAAAGATTTGCCCTTAGCCAAGTCATTACCACTCAAAGGAATGGCCAGAATATCAAGGTGACCCCCATGACATGTTTCAGCAGCCAAGAAGGGGAGAAGAGCTGCCTAAACCAAACCTCTCCTACCCAGCCATTGCCCTTCCACCAGCCAGGAGAAGCCGGACGAGTCCGGGGTCAGCCTGTGTCTGGATGCCCTGTACACATAAGAGTGTCCGATTACCCATATCTGAATCATCTTGCCAGGTATAGCTAAAACCAAAACAAATGAAGGCCTGCATCAAGATTGGCAAGGCCATATCCACACACACCAGCCTCCAGGCCAAGGCGGGAAGGGGGGCAGGTAGATAGTAACCCATCTGAAGTTAAAAAACACGAAAACCCCCAGAGGAACATAGCTAATTAGGCCTTGATGTAAGGAGAAAACGGAAAAAATACCTTCATGCCCTCTCTAAAAGCAACAAGCAACAACGCCCTGGGTTACTAAACAAATGAGTTCAAGTGCGTTCGGTTTATGGCCTCTCTTGTGAAGGAGGTGAATCTTTTTTGTGAATGTGAGCAATAGGACTGCTGACAAACCGCAGTGTGTTTCACTGTAGATTTTATTGGTCCTTGTGCTCCAACCACCATCTAAAATGTCACACAGGGAAGGGGACAGAGCTATAATGCTCTTCTCACTTCCTAAGGGGTATTTCAGCTTAACAACAGGGGTGTTCAAATGGCTGTCCTCCTTGAAATTTTGCAAGTAAAACTGCTAATTTAACGCTCCACATAGTTAGGAATAACTTACATATGTGTGATATTTTTGCACCTTTTGCTTTGTACGGTTGCTTTTAGTTTGACAAACCTGTGGTCAGATCTTTCAATCTGTTTAGCTTTTTTCATTCAAGTGTGTGAGTGGTATTGCTGAAAGCATGTTCTCAAGCTGTAAGTCTATACTCACTGGAATTTGAGATGCATTTTTAATACAAGTAAAAAAACTTGTAAATACTCATATCCCCTTTAGGATGTAAGTTCTCATGTGCAGGTCACTCTTCATCATGTTATCTTTCTACTATTACCAAGTTATCTGTGTGTAATTTGTTTTTTACACTGTATTATGTAATGTGTTATGGATTGTTGCTGTCTGCGTATTTTATTCATACATATTTCATCTATGGCACTGATGATCTTGTGTAACGCCTTATAAATTTAAAAAGATAATAATAATAATAATAATAATCAATTGTGGATTTCTAAAGCATTAAAAAAAATACATAGCTAAAAATCACACAGCATCACAATGCAAGTTAGCTGCATATAAAAATGCAAAATAGATATGGGCTTACTTGACAGTGATTTTTAGTGTCATATTCATTTACATCTGTTTAACTTGCATTAAAAAGAAGTATGTAAAATGCATAATTAAGGGAATTTGTACCCAAAAGCAGACTTTATTAGTGAGGCTTGTCTTCATTTTAGATGCAATCCACTTACTCAGTTAGATAGACGGGCAAAAATGGAAAGAAAAGCAAAAATGGGGAAAGTCAAAAACATGAAGCAAGAAAGACTGAATGGGATGTTTATTATATGTATATTTAGTGTCAATGGTTTATTTTATATATTTATTTTTAAAGAAAACAAACTATTTTTGGCTGTAAAGTTATTCCTTAGCTATTTGGACATTACTGCATTCTTTATAGAAAAAAAAACTCTTAGCCAATGTCATTACTTTTTCTCTAGGTGAATCTTAGTTCCTGCTGCTAACAAGTGTGAACCTCTCTAGAAAACATTTGTGAATCAGTGACTTAAATAAATATAATATAACATAACATAATATATATGATTGAAAAAAAATGTCAGAAAATGTTAACATGTAAACATAGGCAAATCCTGCGTTTGCCCCTGGTAAAAATAGAATCGTTCAGGACAATAAAAGTCAAAATTGTCCATCCTGTCTGCTACCAATGGGTTAATGGTAGGGCAGGCCTGTGTACATTCCAAGCTTCTTTTCTGTTGTTTTTAAAACAACATCTACTTAAAGCGTAATTCAGTCTTTCTTCTACTAAAGAATCATTCTGTAGTCTGTGGCATTCAGTGACCTGCAATAGTGTTAATGTTGTCTGTATTGTGATATCTGATAGGTATATGCTTAGATCTGCAGCTTTCTACTTATTACTGCTTGTTATTGCAGACAGAAGCCTGTGTCTGGGAGGAGCTGCTGCAGTCCTAAGGATAAGATGCTGAAAAACAAATTAATCTCATGAACCGAGAATTTATTGAATTTTTAGTACAGTTTTATAGGCTTTGAAAATGGCCAGACAAAAGCTCTGTTATCCATCATCACTTATGTTTTTCTCTCGTAAAAAAAATCCATAAAAATGTAATATCTGCACATCAATACTTCAGCGTTCAACTTGCAACTTCACTGATATTACATTTATGGTAGGTATTGTTTTGTTGAATGATATACTAGGTCTACCAGTTACAGATCAGATATACTCTTCACTCTTCTTAGATTGATATTTTAGGAAAGCAAAAAGTGGCCCTATATCTTGCAGCATATATTATATTTTCCTTTACAAGCTATTTTTTATACTTAACAGAAAACACTCCATTTAGAGATTAGTGCACATAAGTCAGAACTACAATTAAAGTTTACTTTCAGGAAGAGTTCATCATGGTACGTGCAATTAAAAAAACATCTATAATATTTATAAGGTAACATACGAGGTTGTACTTAATATATAGTAAAGTAAATCTGCTTAACATTTCAGGTTGAAATGTAAAACCAAACCAGTTTGGTCTTAAATTGTGTCATTTATATTTAATTTACAAGGATATTGAGTTATGGCCATTAACATCTTTTTACGGTTATTGCTAGTTCATATTTTATATAGTTTATTGCTGATTAAGTAAAAATCAGATAATCAAAGAAAAGGGCATGTTGTTATTTTTTCGCTGTTTAGATGATCTGCAATAACAGATCATCTAATCTCTCACAATGTTGATTGCTGAGTCTTATTACAGAAGTGTGCATAACTGTAAAGCTAGGTACATACTACAGAAAATTTCTCTCGATGCAAAATCATTAAACGATTTTGCTAACTACTGAACACACAGGCAGTGGCGAGTGGTAAGCAGGACGTGGGTTAGCTCGAACATATCCCATTTAAGGTGTGTTGCCCAGATTCCCTGGTCCTTAGAGCTTCCCTCCGATGTCAGCCGCACGCTGTTGCTGCCCCCTGATGTGTTTACATTCCCGGCTTAGCTGGGTCTCCTACTGAGCATACTGCGATGTGAATGAGTCAGTGCTTTCACTCTCGTCAATTGTTAATGCGTTGTTAATGCGTTCCACAGACAGGAAGTTCGGCATTTGGAATGCAAGTTTGCGTTCCAAATGCCGAACTTCCTGTCAGTGGAATGCACATGTGTTCCACTGTGGAAGTTAAAAGCTGAGGGACGGGAGAACAGGAGTTCACTCGTGTATAAGCCGAGAAGGGCTTTTTTCAGCACAAAAAATGTGCTGAAAAACTCGGCTTATACACGAGCATATACGGTATATATATATATATATATATATATATATATATATATATATATTATATTGTGACTGTGTGAGGGAAATAGGTACTTGGGTACTATCTTCCAGGGAAGATGGCAGCAAACAGCAGCAGTACAGTCTTACAAGTTTATTATATTTGGTGTAACTGACGTCAGCACATTTTATTAGCACATTCAAATAAACAATACATAAATAAAAATGCCTTGCCTGCCTGGCACCCACAACACATTTCATGTAGACCCTCTCTCAAGGCTGAAGGACCTTATGTCCCACACACAAATCAAACATGTATTATTGCTCACCACAGCAGAGTCTCTCAAGAGGCAAGTAACATCCTCCCCAGGTCTGAGAGAGAGATTGAGGGAGAGCTGCAGTCTTTTACAACCATCACACAGGTGCAGCTCCTAATTAGTCTGCTGTGAACCTGCAGACCAGAAGACCCGGACTAGGCCTTCTGCATGGAGCCCACCCTGCTCTCTCCATACAGAACACCAAGGACCCTTAACAGCTTTTCCTGAAGCCGAACACACTCTTTTGGATGCTGCATCCTATACAGAGTAATCTCCCTGGGTTTAAAAGCATGCAAGCCAGACAGCCTGGGCCATGGATACCTGCCATTCAAACCAATGACTCTGTCACAATGTATACATATATTATATAGTGCATGTGACAACTATCTCACAAGCCTTGCAAAAAATATTTGGAGGATTCTGACCTCCAAGCACTATATTATGTAACATTATGTCGTGGTGGGGTTTCTCTTTAGTAGTAACTGGGCAATTGGTCAGGATTGAATGGAAGATGGATGCTGCCATGTACACCAAAATTCTTGAAAACCTGCAGCCCTCTGCTAGACAGCTGAAGATGGGCACATGGATCACCTTAAAGCACAACAATAACCCTTAATATACTGCCAAGAAAACCACTACTGGCTTAAGGATAGAAAGTTGAATGACCTTGACTGGCCAAGTCAAAGCCCACACCTAAAATCTGTGGATGGACTTGAAGAGAGCAGTCCATCCAAGTTCACCACAAAATTTGACTGAACTTAAACAATTCTGCAAGGAAGAATGGGCAAATATTACCCAATCTAGGTGTTCAAAGCTGGAAGAGACATATCCAAAAAGAATGATGGCTGTAATTACAGCAAAAGGTGGCTCTTTAAAGTATTAAATCAGAGTGCTGATCCCTTTTCCAACCCTATTATTCTAGTTTTTTTCTTTTTTATTAATTTTCAGAACCATTGCCATTTCTTTCAGTTAGTTGAATGTTGTAAGGTACTGGAAAAAGTTTGATGTAATTTATTTTATCCATTGTGTAAAAGGTAATGATTTTGACAGGGTATGATGATTTTCTATAGCAACTGTATATTTGAACTGCATATTGCCATTGCCCTTGCTGTGAGCTTAATATGTAATTAAAGAGTGTGCGTGTTTTTAGTAGATAGTGAAACTATAAAACACTGGATGTATAGCATAAGCCATGGGTATAAGATCCAGTATGCAATTTTGTTCCATTTATTCAAATATATTTTAGCTTTTTAAATAAGACTATAATATGTACTTTGCATAAATGTTTTGTGTGAGTTTCCACTAAATTAAAATGGTGACCTTCCATTCTCAGATAGCGGACAAGATACTGAAATAGCAAAGGAATACATATTAGTCAGTCAAACTTGCATAACACTGATATCATGAGCTATGGCATTGTGTTTGAATACACTAATCTGTACAGAACATTTCTATTACCTAAACAACTGTAACCCACAGCTCATCAACTGCCTGTAGCCAAGAACTAACACAGTGCCTGTAATCACCAATTGCCCAGGGCCAGTAACTAGCAAATCATTGTATATGCATAATTTGAACAGTACCATCTATAGCTTCTATTTTATGTCATTGTATGTCATTCGTTTGTAGTATGACCCCGCAATGTACAGTGCTGCATAATATGTTGGTGCTTTATAAATAAAATATAATAATAATAATAATAAAAATACTAATAAGATTCATTTTAACAATAATAATACTAATAACCCAGTCACTCATATCTGTAGAGGTTTAGGGTTTTTTTCCCTGACCGTCCTTAACATTTCTATTTCAAACTTATACAAGGTAGCTAATCACCACTACCTTGGCACAGAATTACATATTTAATCTGGACAGATTTAGGGGAGCATAGCTAGGTAAGAGCATTTTGATCACTAATACACAGGCAGGGTAGGGCTGGCAGACTTTGGCCCGGGGGAGCAAACACGCCGCACTGGCCCATAAGTAGCGGCCCATCGTTAAAGGGTGTTTTTTTGGTACAATATATATTTATATATATAAAAAGAGGCTATTTTAGTGTTGCTTAATACATATATATATTTTTATGCCCAGGCCCAGAGCTGGATTAAGGCTCTGGGGGGCCTGGGCACTTTAGACAGGGTAACCCCCTGTGATGTAGCATGGTTATCCATTTAGACAAATACACAGGCAATACTGTGTGCACTACTGTTAGGTGCACACAGTTCTGCCTTCACGAGCAGTACACGGTGAAGCGAGACATACCTCCCAACTGTCCTAAGCGAAACAGTCACCCAAATTCGGGACTGTCCCACCAGATTCAGGACAGTTGGCAGACTGTCCTTCTCTCTCCTACCTGTTCTTGTCACTGTCACCACTTGTGGCTGCTGGTTTCTTTAGCTCATTTGCTGGTTGTCTGGACCATGGAATGTTGGAAGCCCTATTTGGAGAAAAAATGGGTACTTAAAATTTAGAAAACTCCAACCAGTCCCAGTTTAAATCAATAGCACCCACATTTTATAATTAGGCCTCCCTTCAGCCACAACATTAAAATAATAATATTCACATTTGCTAAATAGATCTCTTTCCCTCCACCCAACCCTGATATTTGATAGCACCCACATTTAATATATAAACCTATTTCCACTCTCCAAACAGCCCCAGCAATAATTTAAATAGCATTTACATTTAACAAATATAACCATTTCCACAACAATCCCAGGCATTAAATAATTCATAATCACATTTAATAAGGAGACCTCATTCTCCCCAAACAACCCCACAATCAATAGCTCACCACCTCAGCATTAAATTAAAGGTCCAGTTACTCCATCTTAAATTCATAGGACCCACTATTAAATTAAATTTCCACACCATCACCCGACAAATAAAATAGCACCCAATATTTAGCCCCCACCTGCACTCCTTGATTAAATTGACATTCTACCTCTCACACACAATACGTTCATATACTGGCCCCCTCTCTCACACACAATACGTTTATATAGTGGTTCCCTCACACACACACACAATACGCTCATATACTGGCCCCCTCTCACACACACAATACATTTATGTAGTGGTCCCCTCACACACACACACAATACATTCTGTAACAAAAGGAGGCATTTAGCTGGCAATATGCATAGAAAGCAGGGAAGTAGAGTAAAACATTTGTGCAGTAATGCACCTAGATTGAATGTGAAGACTTATGTATGAAAAGCAATAGTTTAAGTTTGGTTAAACTTACATGATTTGAAATCCTTTCTCTCAGCAAATAGACAGGGAGGGTCTGTTTGTGAAAACAGAGCCAGGGATGGGCGTTTCCTTTTTAAAGAGAAGGTGGGTGTGTCACCTGTCCATCAAGCTAAGGCTTGGGGAGGAGTATCAGGTATAAAAGCTTGTTTGTATCATTTGTTCACTGAGACCAACGCTGGGTAAGCTGGCTGGTCCTGAGATAGAGCTGAGCTATGTCTAGCTAGCGTTTAGGGTCTCCAAGAATTGCTGTGAAAACTGTACGGTGTCAAAACATTTACCATCCTGACAATAAAACTACATAAAAAGGAAGAAGTTGTTCGCGTGTGCTTCTGCAGTAGCGGGTTCTTTCCACAAGTGGTGTCAGCAGTGAGATGCTCCAGGAAGCAAGTTTCCGCTACCCAACCCGCGCAGATGTCAACATGGAGGAAGTACTGAGAACCCTCGTGAATGTGGCCGCTCCGTGGTAGAAAGGTTTTGTGCGCTACAGCAAATGACTAAAGAACCTGCATTTGTGCCAAAGCCGCTGCCACGCCAAAAGCCAGGTTTGACAATCCTTGCTACAGGGCCCAATGGCAAAACTGCTACGGACAGAGGGCCAGGTGCAAAGCTGTCTAATCTGAAGTGTTTTGAATGTGGAGAGCCAGGCCACTTTAAGGCAGAGTGTCCTAAACTACAGGAACCCATGGACTGTTCCGTGGCACATATTGGGCCTGCATTTCCAAGCTGTTTTACCATGAGTCCCACATCAGGAAGTCCTTGTTTGTTCCGGGTGACTGTGCTAATCAACCAAAACCTTGACCTGGCCTTGGTTGACTCGGGGAGGGAACTCTCATTGGTTTCCAGCTCTGCCTTACCCGAAACCATAACTTATCGGTTGCCCAAGGTGAAGGTTCTTTGCGTACATGGCACGACAGAGGAGTATGAAAAAAGAATACTACCAGTCACACTCAAAGACAAAACTGTTATGGTGGTAGCTGCCATAGCACCTAAACTCCCATATCCACTCATTTTGGGGCGAGACTTCCCACTGTTTAATGATGTCCTCGGTGAGCGGATCCGGCCGGACATGCCGGCAACTGATGCAACGGTCGGAAGCCCAGTCTGAAAGGAACCACCTAAGAATCCACAACATCTGGACATCGATCTTTAAGAACTGCCAAACCGGAATGCCATCCTGGGAGTCACAGCAGTAGTTCCACAAAAGCATCCACCTGCAGGGAAACATGGACAGTCCAAACTAGCATTGGTCGGTGATGTCACAGATGAGCCCACCCCGCCTGTCAGTGAGGATACGGACTGGTCCACAATACCAATTTTGTTTCCTCTGCAGGACTTTGCTCGAGACCAACTTAATGATGCCACTTTGGAACATGCCTTTAAAAGTGTGACTGAGGTAAATAGGGTAGTGAAAGCCGCCCAGCCTTCAGAAGGTATACCATATTTTATTGTTAAAAATAATTTCCTATATAGAGTTGCTAATGTACAGGGGGAAAAAGTAGAACAATTAATGGTTCCTCAGGTCCATGTAACCCTAGTGTTAAAAGCAGCACACACACATGTCTGTGGGGGACACCTAGGGGAGGATAAAACACGGGAACAAGTTCTGCTTAGGTTTTACTGGCACGGGGTATACATGGCAGTGAAAAAGTATTGCCGGTCCTGTCCCATTTGTCAGAGAACCTGTCCCAAACCCTTGTACAGGGCACCTCTCATTCCAATACCAATAGTACAAGTTCCCTTTGAACAGATAGCTATGGACCTTGTGGGCCCCTGGAAAAATCTGCACGTGGGCACCAATATATACTAGTTGTGCTTTACTATGCAACCAGGTATCCAGAGGCAATTCTGCTACGAAACATAAAGTCCAGCACCATAGCTAAGGAACTTGTATTGATGTTTACACGCTTGGGAATACCCAAAGAAATTCTCACAGATCAGGGTACTCCATTCATGTCTAAACTGATGAAGGACATGTGCCAGTTGCTAGGGGTTACGGCGCTTCACACCTCTGTATACCATCCACAAACAGATGGCTTGGTGGAACGCTTTAACCGCACATTAAAGCACATGCTCAGGAAAGCAGTGGCTCAAGAAAAAAAAGATTGGGACACTCTTATTCCCTATTTGATGTTTGCCATCTGTGAGGTACCTCAAGCTTCAACAGGGTTTAGTCCCTTTGAGTTATTGTTTGGGAGACAGCCCATGGGTATCTTGGATATGTTAAAAGAGGGGTGGGAGCAGCAAGGTCCCAGGGAGCCAAATCTAGTCCAATTTGTTTCTCAAATGTATGAGAGGCTAGGAAAGAGATAGGGCCCATTGTGCAGCAACATGTAAAAGAGGCTCAGGAACGACAGAGAAAAAGTTATGATAAAAGTGCTGTTGTTCAATCTTTCAAGCCTGGGGACAAGGTCCTAGTCCTGGTTCCCACCCAGGAAAGCAAACTTTTCGCCCATTGGCAGGGTCCATATGAAGTTCTAGAGGCTCTCGGTCCTGTCAATTACAGAGTCCGCCAGTTAGGTAGGAGAAGGGAGAAGCAAATATATCATGTTAACCTCCTTAAACTTTGGCATGATGAGGAAACCTCTCCTCAGGTAGTGAGTACTGCCATTGAAAAGTCTGAAGTGCCCATAGAGCCAACTTTGTCCACTCAGCAGAGACAACAGACTGAAGAAATGATTCGCCGGAACAGGGATGTCTTCTCTTCCATTCCTGGGCGCACTACCTTAATCAAACATGACATTGTCACTGCGCCAGGAGTCATTGTAAAGCAGAAGCCGTATCGTATTCCAGAAGCCAGACGGGTGGACGTGAGAAAGGAGGTCGAGAAGATGCTCCAGTTAGATGTGATTGAAGAGTCCACTAGTGAGTGGAATAGTCCCATTGTGCTTGTCCCGAAACCCAATGGGACAATTAGATTCTGCAATGACTTTAGGCGCCTAAACAGTATGTCGCAGTTTGATGCCTATCCGATGCCACATGTGGATGAACTGGTGGAAAATCTGGCTGGTAGCAATTATTTGACAACCCTTGATCTAACAAAGGGTTATTGGCAAGTTCCCCTGACTTCCACGGCCAAGCCAAAGACTGCATTTTCCACCCCTGATGGTCTCTATCAATATAAAGTCCTACCCTTTGGGTTGCATGGGGCACCTGCCACCTTCCAAAGGGCCATGAATAAATTGCTACGACCTCACACAGCTTATGCAGCCGCTTACTTGGACGATATAGTGATTTATACCTCAGACTGGGGATCACATTTAGCCAAAGTTGAGGCGGTCTTAGCTTCATTAAGGTCAGCAGGGTTAACAGCTAACCCAGAGAAATGTGCCATAGCCATGAGAGAAGCCAAATATTTGGGGTACATTGTTGGTCGAGGGCATGTAAAACCCCAGCTAGACAAAGTGGAGGCAGTCAAAACTTGGGCAAGACCAGAAAAAAAGTCGCAGCTAAGAACCTTTTTAGGCTTAGTAGGATACTACAGGCGATTTGTAAGCCACTTCGCCACTAGAGCTGCTCCACTTACGGACATATTAAAAAAAAGTTGTCCAGATAGATTAACCTGGTCTGACTCTGCAGAAACCGCCTGGTCTGATCTTCGGTTAGCTCTTTGTTCCTCTCCAGTTCTACAAGTACCAGATTTTACCCAGAGGTTCTTCCTCCAAACTGATGCTTCTGGTGTTGGCTTAGGTGCAGTCTTGTCACAGGAGAAGAATGGAGTAGAAAACTCTGTCCTATACCTAAGCAGTAAGTTGCTTCCAAGGGAACAAAAATATGCCACTGTGGAGAAAGAATGTCTCGCCATAAAATGGGCTACAGAAGCTCTGCGCTATTATCTCCTAGGCAGAGAGTTCACCTTAATAACAGACCATGCACCATTAAGATGGATGCAGAACAACCGAGAGGTAAATGCCAAGGTAACCCGCTGGTTTTTGGCACTGCAACCTTTCAAGTTCTCAGTAGAACATAGACCTGGGATTCTACACAAAAATGCAGATGCGTTGTCACGAAAATATGCGCTCCTCGCGAAGTCTGCGTCCCCCTACTTGGAGACGCTAGGGGGAGGGATATGTAACAAAAGGAGGCATTTAGCTGGCAATAGGTAGAGAAAGCAGGGAAGTAGAGTAAAACATTTGTGCAGTAATGCACCTAGATTGAATGTGAAGACTTATGTATGAAAAGCAATAGTTTAAGTTTGGTTAAACTTACATGATTTGAAATCCTTTCTCTCAGCAAACAGACAGGGAGGGTCTGTTTGTGAAAACAGAGCCAGGGATGGGCGTTTCCTTTTTAAAGAGAAGGTGGGTGTGTAACCTGTCCATCAAGCTAAGGCTGGGGGAGGAGTATCAGGTATAAAAGCTTGTTTTTGTATCATTTGTTCACTGAGACCAACGCTGGGTAAGCTGGCTGGTCCTGAGATAGAGCTGAGCTATGTCTAGCTAGCGTTTAGGGTCTCCAAGAATTGCTGTGAAAACTGTACGGTGTAAAAACATTTACCATCCTGACAATAAAACTACATAAAAAGGAAGAAGTTGTTCGCGTGTGCTTCTGCAGTAGCGGGCTCTTGCCACAATTCATACAGTGGCCCCCTCACACACAATACATTCATATAGTGGCCCTCTCACACACACAATACATTCATATAGTGCCCCCCTCACACACACAATACATTCATATAGTGGCCCCCTTATACACACACAATACATTCATACACTGGCCCCTTCTCACATGTACATACATTCATATACTGTCCCCCTAACATACACAATACATTCATATAGAGGCCCCCTTACACACACAATACATTCATACAGTGGCCCTCTCACACACACAATACATTCATATAGTGGCCCCCTCATACACACAAAATACATTCATACACTGGCCCCTTCTCACACGTACATACATTCATATACTGCCCCCCTAACATACACACATTAATTTATTATTCTGACACAAACATACACTCACCTGGTTCATCGGCACGCTGTGCAGTTCTTCATCTGTTCGCACATGTGACGGCACTTATGACGTGGTGCGCGTCTCATGTGCCACTAGGAGGAGGTCAAAGTTGAAGGGACGGAGATCTGCGCCGCAGACATTTGGAGAACGTAGCTGGCCCAGGGGAGTCACTATTACAGACACCCGGCCCAAATTTATCTTTTTTGGCCCGGCCCGGGAGACATGTGCCCCACTGCCCCCCGGGCCAGCCCGCCCCTGTACACAGGTACAGTGATCATCATCAGCAGCAGCAGCAGCAGCTATTTATACAGCGCCACTAATTCTTTAGTTCCCTAGCAAAAACAATTGTTATATTACTTGACCAAACCTCAATTTGTTTGATTTACAGTATAAAAAAAACTGTTAAGTAAATTATAATGACATTATTTTATTTTTCTAAAGGTATTCTGTAGTATAAAATATAATTATAATATAGAAGAATCATTATAGGCACTCTGACCACAAAAATGCTATTTATTTAATTGCAAAGGGAAATATGCACACATGCCAAATTAGGAGTTTGCCATTGCCTCCTTTGCCTCACCTTTGTCTGTTCTCTGTCATATTTTCAAGCTCTCTGGAACCTGCCAAACCCATAATGATATAATACCATGCCAACCCCATCAATAAACCATGGCCCTGGCAGGCGCCGTCCCCGCACTTCCGCTGGGTGCCCGGGACTGCCGCCTCCCCTCTCTGTACAGCTGTGTCCTATTGCCTAGCAACGGGACGCTTCCTCTATTTTCAGGCCGGCGCCCGACAGGCACATGCATGCATCCGCGTACTGTTGCTAGGCAATGGGAAGCTATTAGTCTTAATTATCGGCAATCAGCTGTGCTCTGGTCAATCAGGGCCTAACATCCCTTATTTATAGGAGACTCTGTCTGCACCATGGTGCTAGAATATCAGGTCTTCTCATGCTCCAACATTCCAGGTTCTGTTCCTGGTTTCTGATTGACCTTCCGATTTCTGACTTGGCTACTCCTGAGCCTGATTTTGGATACTCCTTTGGGCTTCATTCATATCTCCTGGCATCTGACTCCTGGCTCCCTAGCTACTCTTTTTGTTTAACCCTTGGTACCTCGCATCCCGCATGGCTTGACTTTGAACTGTGCAACTACACCTGTTCACCTGCTACTTCATTGGTAGCTGACTAAGAGAACCGCGACCTGCGTGTCTCTTGCAGCAAAAACCATACCTCCTTGTGTGGGTCCCTGCTGAAGACCAGAGGTGCGTTAGACTCCTACCTCCAAGTTCATCAGCGTCAATACCAACAAGTAGTCATCAGTTACTTCAGTTCATGACAGGCCCATTGGATTGTGAGAGTTACATGACATTAAAAAGATTAAGAGAATGGCTTTTGGGAGGATGAAAAAGGGTTATGAGATAGAAGGAGACCAAGACAACCATATCGTAATAAATGGTAAAACATGAGCTGCAGGAACAGTGACATTTAACCCTTTTACTGGCAATAAGTAGATTCTATGTCACAGAGAGCCAATGATGTAGATTTTATTTTTCTTGACAACCTCAGCTTTGAATTACTGAAAGTGACCAAACTCACAAAAGAAATAGTAATTGGGTATCATATTGGAGACTGCTATCCCCATTTGACGCACAGAACATTCTATATTACTAGAGTTTGCAGAACAAAATGTCATTGATCATCTGCACTCACCAAAGACATTACTATTTCTATTCTAGCTACATCAACTTCTAGATATTATGACTGAGCAGAAATGGAAGACTTTGGTATGAGATGATCAACTTAACATGTATTGCAATATGTGGAACTAACAGTTCTTGTTTTGATATAGAGTACAATTTGATGCAGCTAGAATACTAATGTCTTTGGTAAATGCAGAGGATCTGTGTCTTTTTGTTTATACAATGTGGTCACTCCTCCTTCACTCCAATTACATTTTTTTATATTCATTAAATACTTGTGGAAAAACACAATAATTTATATTGTTTTTAGACCAATCCCTTGTCACTCTCCACCCTATCCAACTTGAATCAGATGATTTCCTACATGTCTAACAGATGCCATTGCTTGTGAAGCACTTGCTTTTAAAAGTTGTGTGCAGGCAACATTCAGACACAGTTAAAAAGCATAGCAATGATCTTGTTAAAATTCATATTGAATTCATGTTTATATTTAGTGCAGCATTGGCTAGAAAGAGAAGACTTTGGTGTGAGTTGGTGATCTTACCATGTATTGCAATATGTGGAACTAACATTCCCTGTCTTTAATACAGAGTACCACTTGAAGTAGATAGAATAGCATTAATAATATATAAATGCAGAAGATCAATGTCTTTTTGTTTATACAATGTGGTTACACCTCTTTTGCCGCCAGTTTTATTTTTTTTACATTTATTAAATTCTTGTGGTAGAGCACAATACTTTAGATTTTTTTCATTTTAGAGAATACATATTTTGAGAAATAAACTTTTAATAAATCCTATTTATCCTGCATATTCCATATTGTGTCAGTGGTTACATTTTCCACTCTACAAGATTTTACAATATATATCTATATCTATCTATCTATATATATCTACTATATAAATGCCTAGTGGTGTGTTAAAAAAAAAAACCAAGCTGCAGCACCACCTGCTGGGCAGAGTTATACACTGACCTATATATTTCTTGAAGGAGAAGTGACAGTTGGGAGTGGTTGGTGGTTGCCGGGGGTGACAGTGGGGAGTTTTTAACACCTTAAGTAGCTTGATGAAGGATGTGACGATGAAGATGAAGGATGAGGTGATGGAGAAAAATGATGAGGTGGTGACATGTGGACAAAACCACGTTAAAAAAGGGCGCTTGCGTCGGGAAGTAACGCTCTTCCCCTGAGGAGGCCTGTGCTAGGCCCAAATGCATGACAAGAACCTTTTTAACACCTTAAGTAGCTTGATTTGACTAGATTGCATGAGTATCATGCACGGGTTAACTTGTATATATATATATATATATATATATATATATCTACATTGTTTTACCTTACTATTCACAGGCAGCTTTGTTAAGTAAATTAATAAATACAAGTATAATGAGTTTCTTTCTCTCTGTCACATCACAAAAAATAAAGAATCATGCACTGATTAGACATAGTCCAACACACTGCTGATTTGAGACAGATAGTTGAAACATTATGGGCTTAATGGCTCTTTTACTTGAAAAGTCAAAGGACATAATAATGCCAAATTTGTACAGCCTGGATACATGAATGCAAAACAGTCAGTGGTTACAAACAAACAAAAATGAATAGATTGATAAAGATACCCAATGCACTCAATCAATAGGTCATCCAATGCAGTCATTTTAGATACAGATTGCTATGAGTGTAAAATTACTAATCAATCAGATGTTGGTCAGGACTGGTAAAAAATCCAGTTGTCCAATGACAGTAATTTGCCAGTGTGCTGTCATTGGTAAGTATTAAATGGGACCCATTGTATTTGGTTATTCGACAAGTATGAAGAATGGCCAGATATTTCCGGAATCTGTCCAGTTCAGCCATACACATGTTCCCTATATGGACACCTTTGCATTTTTACTTCAGTCTTCCACTTTACTGAAGCACAGACATTTTCAGATTTATGATCTGTGTTTGTCCCAAATTGTACATTTAAGCTGAGTATTAAAAGATGCAAACGATTTTTAAAAATTTGCTTTACAGATCTCATAACCTGAGTAGGTGGCGGTTACATATGCTTCTTTTTATTCCTGAAGTATTGTTTATATATGTATATATTTTTATATATATATATATATATATATATATATATATATATTTATATGCATATATATGCATATGTTTAAAGTAAGCCATTTATCATATAAGCATGCGAGCACCTGGTTTTTTTTCATGAAATAGACTAATAAATTAATAATATTATTATATTATAATAATAATTAATAATATTTTTAAATCATATTGAAAAAACATATATATTGTGTGCAGTATACCTTTAACATTAACATGGACTACTTGGGATTTAGACATTTTGTTCTGCACACATTCAATTAAATCTGTACAGAATGGTGTATAATGTATTTAAGAAATTCATCTTTCTCATTAACATACTAATTAGACTAATTTTAAGTGCCCAAATGCAGAGTGTATTATCCAGTAATATTTCTTTCACACAAAGACTCAGAGTGAGGTCAAGGGATTAGGGCATCTAACATGTTGGTCACATTGCCTCACTAAAAAGAAACATGCAATCAAATCCAAATCTTTCTTCTTTATTTTTGCTGAAAGGGAGGGAGGGCACAAGTTCATACAATTTAGCAAATCTCCCACAGCTATTGCATTTGCTACCGTTCTATGGTGACTCCCTGGGACCAATCTATTATGCCACTAATAATTATTGATATTTTGTGCACTACACTGCAATTCCTTTCAATACCAAAGAGTGTTCTAAACATGTTTAAATCATTTTAATTCTTCTAGGAAAGTTAGAAAAAGAATTGCATTGCATGTGTAAAGAAATCTTTTTTTTATTAAGTCTAATTGCCTTCAATGGAACACCTGTATACCATTGTGTTATCAATTGCAACATTACATCATAACAAAAACATATGGCCTAATTGTTGAGATACAGGCAGAAGAAAGTTTCTCTATGTTTCATTTAATTGTCTTATTTATAATTGTCTTTAAAGTACAGAACTTTGTGAAAAAATAACCTGCATTAACTGAACATTCAATAAAACCAAGATATATCAATACCCGAGGTTGGATTACTCTACTGGCAAGCTCTTAGGTTAAACTATCTTTATTTATTTCATTGAACAAAACACATTAAGAGGAAAGGATTTGCGATATGATCCCCACAGCTTCAGAGATTTCTCTTTCTATGTTACATTACCAATTTAATTGACAAGACAGCTTCTCTGCCACCTCCAATGGAGACAAAATCTCCCTATCTTTGAAGCTTATGATATTGATCTCCAAAAACAACCTGGAGCCAAATAAATAAAAGCTGCTTATTGACATATAATCATTACCACCTACTAAGTAGCTTCTCGTTTGAATTTTAATATAATTCAACATTTCTTAAATGCCTCTCTATGGTCCAGATACTCTAATCTCCATTATTAAATTTAAGGAGACATTAACAGATTGTCAATGCCTTGAATGTCTCCTTAACACGGTTGTGCTCTAACATAAATAAGCTTCCCCCATCTAACACTTGCCTATGTAGTTTTTGGCATTACTTAGAATTTGAAAGACCTTAAAGATACGTGGATGCAAATGATATGCCAAAATAAAAGGACTAACACATTTGTAGATATTCTCTAAACTCTGTTATGCTTAAGGCAGGGGGGTTACAAATTTAAGTAGCACCTTTTTATTTAAGCAATTCCAATACTATTTTGTTATTTAAGTAATGGAACTGAACGTATACATTTTTCAGTCCTAATGTGCATCTCTCCCCATTTTTATCACACCCCCCAACCTTCCTCTTTCCCAATCATTATTAACATTTTTCCCTGTCATTTCTATCTTCCTCCTTTGACCTTTTTTTCCTACTCTCTCACATTTATCCCTCTCTCATCATCACCGCCTCCCATCTTTCAACCCAATTATCACGCCTTCATCAACACCCCTTTACCTACCATCATGACCCTTCTATTATCACCCCTTTAATCATGCCTCTTTAAATAATGAGCCCTCTTTTTCATTTCCCACTTTTATTCATTTTCCCCTTTACTCATGCTACCCTTTAATCATGGCCCCTTTAATAATCACAGTATCACATATATGGAGAGTGTAGCGGAATAGAACTGTGACATCCTGTTCAGAGTGAACTGACCAACCCCTCTGAGCAAGATGTATTTACTGCAGTGCACATCTAAGGTATGCACTCAGAGGGGCTGGGTACAGTGCTATCGAGATGGACATAGTGCTCA
Source organism: Mixophyes fleayi (assembly GCF_038048845.1). Classification (NCBI taxonomy): domain Eukaryota; kingdom Metazoa; phylum Chordata; class Amphibia; order Anura; family Limnodynastidae; genus Mixophyes; species Mixophyes fleayi. The sequence goes on from NC_134404.1 coordinate 174,095,860, forward strand.
GAGGGAAACTCCAGTCAGTTATCTATGCCCTGAGCCCTGATTTATTTAAAATAAGTGTTTTGGAGTGGCAAAAGGACATGTGATGTCAGCGATCACAGCAGAGAGGTAATTAACTCACTGCTGCACCAGCACATCACAGTTCTAATTTTGAGTGTTGCTTTCATGTCATTTGTATGTTTTTTTTAACTTGTTTTAATGTTTATTATATTGCACTACTAAAGCTGCAACTTGACCAGCCTTGTCCAGACATGTTCTGAATCTTTATGAATCAATATAATTCATAATACTCATAAAATTTTGTGTGAAAATTCCAATTAGCTGGCCAAATGCTTTAGTGAACCAAATCTTGGCAGATTCACTCCTGTCTAGATTTACCCATTGTCAACTTTTCTGTCTGACCTTTGTTCTTTGTTATCTGCCTTGACTGTAGTTTTGACTCTTTGCCCCGCTTCTGTCTTCTGCTAAATTACTTCATTGTCTATTTAGTATTGAATCAGCTTCATTGGCCCTTTGCCTGCTCCTTTCACTTCATTCTGCAGTCTGATCCTTTAAACACAGACCTGATAGCTTTTTAGTATCTGCAAGTGTAATGGAAGAGTAATTGCTGCTTGCAGAATTCAGAAGACTCAGTAAGTCATCTTCCTAGTCCTGGGAAGCGTTAGTCTGCCAATCTGTTTAATTATATTGAGGTTATAGAGACTGGGCTAATCTTAACTTCCTTGTCAGATTAATCATAAATTCATTCATTTGGAGGAGATTCAAAGACAGGCAGTTGATCAGAAAATTCAGAAATTGTTCCCAAAATGCCTTTTTAACCTATTGGAGAAGTGAAAACAGGTTTGGTTGTAACTTTTCTTCAAGGAGATGCATAGTGTGTGGATCAGCCAAAGAAGCAGACTCCTTTGGAATAAGGATTTTGGATCTTTCCTGCATATTAAGAGTATTTACTATCTGTTACGACTCTGCTTGTGTTTTTGTATGTGTAAGCAGTACCTTTAATCCTCCAGAGGTGCTGCTGTTCTGCTCCTGAGCTTGCATCATGCCTGATGGGGTTAACCTCCTTGCCAATTAGAACTGCACCTGGCTCTCAGCTTCTTATACCTGCCTCAACCTATGCTCAGTGCAATTCATCCGTTTACTCCTGGCTGCTGCTCGTTTTCCCCTGTTCCTGTGTTTGCTCCATTGCTGCTTTATCTTCTGTTGTGACCACTCGGCTTGATTCCAGGACCCTACTCGTTTGCCTGTTGCCCTAACCTTTGGCTTGACTTCTGGACTTTTCTTATTCACTTGTGACCTTGATCTCTGCCTGACTATTTGGATTCTGTTAAGCTTATCTCTGTTTGATCCCTGGACTCTGTCTGCTTCCCTGGACAGTCTCGTGTCTCCTGGACTGGGGTAATTTATATTACCTGTTCCTGCCATTTAACTGTGCAGTCACTATTTGGAACCAGTCCTGAGTCTCCTGCCACTGTGTCCGTTACTGTGTCTCCTGCCACTGTGTCCGGTCCTGAGTCTGCTGCCTCTACTCCCGAGTCTTCAGCCACTGCCTCTACTCCCGAGTCTTCAGCCACTGCCTCTACTCCCGAGTCTTCAGCCACTGTCTCTACTCCCGAGTTTTCAGCTCCAGAGGGGATGCTGCCCTTAAAGTCTGCTACAGAGGGGGCGCTGCCCTTAAAGTCTGCTCCAGAGGGGACGCTGCCCTTAAAGTCTGCTCCAGAGGGGGCGCTGCCCTTAAAGTCTGCTCCAGAGGGGCGCTGCCCTTAAAGTCTGCTCCAGAGGGGGTGCTGTCCTTACAGTCTGCTCCAGAGGCGGCGCTGCCTTTACAGTCCGTTCCAGAGAGGGCCCTGTCCCTCCAATCCGTTCCAGAGTTGCCAGTCCATGACGGTCAGCCTCGACTTGCCTGTCCATTTCGGTTCAGTCCGAGTTGCCTGTCCATGCGATTCAGCCCGAGTTGGCACTCTATGTGGTTCAGCCCTAGTTACCACTTGGTGCTGTTGCTCTGAGGCATCTCACAGTGCTGTCTGCTCTGAGGCATCTCACAGTGCTATCCAGTCGGAGTGCTGTGCCCAGTCTGGGTGTTCCGTCAAGTGTGCCCTACTTGCCGTCCCAGCCGGAGACTCCTGCTCTGCTGTACCAGCCGGGGACTCCTGCTCTACCGTCTCAGCTGGGAGCTCTCCAGAGAATGCTGCACAAGCTGGGAACTTTTCAGAGTCAGCTATTGAACCTGAACGCCCAAAAGCTTCTTCCGAATCTTCAGACCCTCCTCCAGCCTTCTTTAACGTAGACCTGAAATAATTTTCTTTAGTCTTTCAACTTTGTATGAAGCAATTTGAAGAATTTCCAGGATATTTCTCTGACCTATTTAACCAAATTGGTACGATTATCATGAATTTCAGAGGGGAGCCGCTGACTTGGGCTTTTTCCCTTCTTAAATCTGATGATCCCATTACCCACAACACCAGAACTGTGCTTTTCATCTCTCATAACCATCTGCTAAAAAGATTGTGACTCTGCACACTCTTTAGAGATCTGCCTACACTGGTCATTAGTTCATACACACTTCCACTTTGGCCTGACATCGTTCTATCGTTGGTCGTGATTTTTAGGAAGTTTCTAAAATCAAATCAATTGATGCAGTGTGCTTTGGTATGATAAAACATAATCGTGGGAGTGTACACATTAATATCTTAACAGTCTTTTATCATTTGATCAGCATGATATTTGGATAAAAAACCTGTAGTGTGTACCTAGCTTAAATGAGGGTTAGGTGGTTACAGATGGCAGAAAGCCCACCAGAGAAATTCCCTAATCCTGGAATTTTTCAGCCTAACAATATTTCAGCACTCATAGTTTAAACTACATTGTATCAGATAGGATTTATAAGAACATATATGCTACCAAACAATGTAGATTTTATTGCTAGTTCTTCACATGTTTATTATTAAGATTTCATCCGGACTATTAAGATATATACCGGTAAATTGGATGACCTTTACATACTATTAACAAAATGAGCCCTAGGTGATACTGGTAGGATCATAGGGTTTGTGAAAGACATGCTTTCAGTTGAACTGTATAATGAAAAAAATGTTTTGTTCCGGAATATATAGCTGTCTGTTAGATGGATGAATTATTAATTAAAGTTTAATTATTAAAAAGGCACAGATGGCATTATTTTGTAGGTACCTCCCAGTGTCAATGTTAAGAGCTTAGATAATAACACACCTATTTAAAATCATAAATCCCAGGAAAATTCAGGAGTAATAAAAATTTATTTTCTACTATGCCTTTAGGAGCATAAAGATGATTGTCTGTTGGAAACAGAAGATATTTCTGACAGGGGTGCTATTTGAGTGTTCCATGACATGTCAGGATATGTGAAATTTGAATAGTTATCTACATTATGGGAAATAAATTAGAAGGGATGTGTCTGTAAGATAGCTAAAACATTATCCCAGTTCTACAGACACAGTGGAGCGTTATATTTTAGACACCTACTTGAAGCCAAACACTCCCATCCACAGTCTATACTAAAAACACTAATAATTAGGGATGTTCACTGACCCCCGTATTTTGGTTTTGGCTTTGTATTAACTTTGTGTTTTGGCTTTCAGCAGCCACCTGTAATCTTACTCTGATCCACTAAGAGTGAAAAGATAAAATTTGACAAAACAATATGAAGTGATACAGGTGGCGCTATAGACTGACACAAAATCATCCATACTTATATGAATACCGCCGCAAGGATTCAGTGGATGAGATTTAACAAAGTGGATTAGTCTATAAAGAGGAAAAGATACCTTATTGAATGCCTCACACTATAAAGACTAAGAGTATACCCATTAGAGGACATGTGTAAAGATATCACTGGGAAAGGTCTGATGTTGCAAGTTCAATTCACAGAGGATTATAGACATTATAGAAGTGCTTATATCAGTCTGCACTATTGATTGTCTTTTTTTTGTTTTCTTTTCATATTGTTCTGACAACGGGAGAAGAACCACCACAATCTAAGTAGGATGAACTTATCTCAGATTCTACGTTCTTTGCAAGAAATGATTTACAGATTGGATCATTATTCATTAGTTTGTGTACTATTTATTTACAGAAGTGTATTTTGTGTCAGTCTTTAGCACCGTCTGTATCACTTCATATTGTGTTTTGGCTTTGGATATGTATTTTTTTTATTTAAATTGCTACAAAATGCTAAAATCACATAATTTGGCCCTTTTATTGTTCCTACATTATTATTAACCTCAATAACATTAATTTCCAGTCATTTTTTATCAAGTGACAAGAATACTGCTTCCCCTCCTGTTTCTGTTTGAGCAATGGCACTGAATCTGCTGGGGACCGAGGTATTATGGAATCGAAAACCTACGAGATCCAACGACACAACAATGATTTTTTGCCTCAATTCAGATACAAGGAAGTGGGAAAGTACTGAGCCAGCTTGGCTTCGTAATCGGACTGGTGATGTTCGGGGGGTCGGTTTTCGGAAAACCGAGCCTGAGCATCTCTACTAATAATGCCTTCAAGCTTGTGGGAGGGTGGTAGAGAGTGATACAGTATAAAATGCTTTTTGAAAAATAAATTATCAATGGAGTACAACAAGCAAAAACAGCAGGGGCCAGTGGTCATTGTCTAGAGAAATATAAATAATCTATGTTACATTGCCATTAATTAAATTAAAAGAACTATATAAATTATAAAGATCAATGGAAATGGAATTTATTTTCTTGTTCCAATAAAAATCTACTTCAATGACATCTGTCCCCCCCACTGACTTTAATGACAGAACTTTCCCTGGGAAAGTAATGAGTTGTGCCTGGTCTGAGCTGGCACCATTTTCAGTGAAAAAAATGGTCCAAAAGGTGACATTAACAACACAATCACTCTTCTTAAAAGTTAAACATTATCAAAATATATCTGAACATCTGAATTTGTGGAAAAGCATCGACACTCCTGACACCCCCACAGCGATTATGTAATTGCAGGGGGAGGGATAAACTGGCGGATGTGCAGTACTGCACCTGATCTCCATCATCACAAATGGCTGATAAAAGGACAGAGGCATCCAAGTATTCTCTCCATTTTCACCTCTACCCCAATACCCCTGTCCCATCTTCTTTTTATAATTTTATGTTTTTAATTACATTGTTTACCCTGTACATTGCTTGCTGACTGTTTTTATTTTTTAAAACACTGTCCCATATTCAATAATGACACCTTGTAATTACACCTGTAGCAAGATCATGACCTCTTCCATGGTAGAACACCAATGTGAAGTGCAAATCACTTCCAGGTTGTCCTACCTTCTCCCCTTGAAGCTCATTTATTATTCTCTTTCATACAACAAAATATAATTTTACTAATACTGTAATGGAGACAGATACCCAGATCTCTTTTTCCCCACTATGAAGAAATGATATGTAGTGTTGACACATATTGTGCTATGGGGAATATATATGTTATGCTGTAGGGAACATATACACCAATCAGCTACAACATTAAAACCACCTGCCTCATATTGTGCAGGTCCCCTCGTGCCACCAAAATAGCTCTGTCCTGTCGAGGAATGGACTCCACAAGACCTCTGAAGGTGTCCTATGGCATCTGGCACCAAGATGTTAGCAGCAGATCCTTTAAGTCCTGTAAGTTACAAGGTGGGACTTCCATTGCTCTGACTTGTTTTTCCAGCATATTCCACAGATGCTCAATTGGATTGATAGGAACAATTTTTGTAGTGTTGCATGGCAGATTGAGAAATTGGCAGGGCATATTATCCTGCTGAAAAAGGCAACTGGCTTCAGCTAATATCAGTACCAAGAAGGGGTGTGTTAGGTCTAAATCAAAGTTTTAGGTAGGTGGTATGTGTCAAAGTAACATCCACATGAATGCCAGGACCCAAGGTTTCCCAGTAGAACATTGCTCAGAGCATCACACTTCCTCTGCCGGATTGCCTTCTTCCCATAGTGCATCCTGGTGCCATTTCCTCCCCATGTAACTGATGAACATGCACCTAGCCATCCACATGATGTAAAAGAAAAAGTGATTTATCAGACCAGGCCACTTGATTCCATCGCTCCACAATCCAGTTCTGGCACTCATGTGCCCATTGTGGACAGGGTTCAGCATGGGCACTCTGACCGATCCGCAGCTACACAGCCCCTTACGCAGCAAGCAGTGATGCACTGTGTGCTCTGACACCTTTCTTTCATAGCCAGAATTAACTTCTTTAACAATTTGTGTTTTAGTAGCTCTTCTGTGGGATTGGACCAGACAGGCTAGCCTTCGCTACCAACGCACATCAATGAGTCTTGGTTGCATATGACTATTTCACCAGTTCAGAAGTTGTCCTTCCTTGGATCACTTTTGGTAGGTACTTACTAGTGAATACCAGGAACACTCCACAAGACCTTCCATTTTGGAGATGCTCTGACTAAGTCATCTAGCCATTACAATTTGGCCCTTCAAAGTCATTCAGATCCTTGCAGTTGCTCCAGTTTTCCTGCTTCAAAAACACATCTACTTCAACACTGACTGTTCACTTGGGTGCTATTTTGTTTTTTGGGGTGATGGTGGGGCAATTTAATTTTATAGAGGGGACTATTAATTTAAGATGGGGTGATTTGGGGGCTATTAATTGAATGTGGGGCTGAGTTTGAGGAGCATGAGGTCTATTTATTAAATGTGAATATGAATTATTTAATGGCAGTGACAGTTGCGGGAAATAGGTATATTTATTATACGTAAATGCTATTAATTTATTTGCTGGGGCTGTTTGGAGGGAGGGAAATAGGTTTATTTATTAAATAGGAATACTATTATTTTAATGTTGGGGCTGGAGGAAGGCCTAAGTATTAATTGTGGGTCCCATTGATTTAACGCCGGGGCTGGTTGGAATTTTCTAAATGTACCCATTTTTTTTTCCAAATAGGGCCCTTAACATTCCAGGATCCAGGCAAGCTGTAACTAAGGAAGCTAGCAGCCACAGGTGGTGAAAGTGACAATAACAGGTAGGATAGTCTATCAAATGTTCTGATTCTACTGGGACAATCCCGATTTTTTTATGACTGTTCTGCCCAATCTATGGGGCAGTTCAAGACTGTGTATTCTTTATACTCTGCATTCTTTATATACTACACTATGATGCTATCTGTCCTTTGTGGGCTGACCAATCCCCCTCTAGTGTCTGGTCTCGCTTCTTTGATGGCTGGCCACACCCCCTCTGGTGGGACCCTAGCGTTGCAGTCCCCAGGTGGGCCCTTCATGCGCCAGTCCTGCACTGACTGTATGGGAACATTGCCTCTATATGGGGACATTCCTGTTATAAGGGATTGAATGCCTGCATAATGGGTTAAACGGCCTGCAAATAGGAGTAGGTGGTTGCATATGTGGAGTAAAGTAAAAATATATGGTTGCATATTTGGACTAATATGCAACCACATACTCTTATATTACTCCACATATGTAACTATATAGTCCTATGTGAATAACATAGTAATATATAGGGATGTGCACCGGCCACTTTTTGTGTTTTGGGTTTTGGGTTCTGATTACCTTCAGGTTTTGAGCTCTAATGGGTTTTGCCAAAACACCCCCCACAAGGTTTTGGGTTTTGGGTTCTGATTTTTTTTTTTAAAAAGCATAAAAACTGCTAAAATCCAGATTTATTTTTTTCACTCCTACGCTATTATTAACCTCAATAACATTCATTTCCACTCATTTCCAGTCTATTCTGAACACCTCACACCTCACAATATTGTTTTTAGGCCAAAAGGTTGCACCGAGGTAGCTGGATGACTAAGCTAAGCGACACAAGGATCAGTGAACTTATATAGCAGTACCACTGGACTTATACGGCAGGATCAGTGGACTTAAACAGCAGTACCACTTGACTTATATGGCAGGATCAGTGAACTTATTTAGCAGTACCACTGGACTTATACGGCAGGATCAGTGAACTTAAACAGCAGTACCACTGGACTTATAAGGCAGGATCAGTGAATTTATATAGCAGTACCACTGGACTTATACGGCAGGATCAGTGAACTTATATAGCAGTACCACTGGACTTATACGGCAGGATCAGTGGACTTAAACAGCAGTACCACTGGACTTATACGGCAGGATCAGTGGACTTAAACAGCAGTACCACTGGACTTATACAGCAGGATCAGTGGACTTAAACGGCAGTACCACTGGACTTATACGGCAGGATCAGTGAACTTATATAGCAGTACCACTGGACTTATACGGCAGGATCAGTGGCCTTATATAGCAGTACCACTGGACTTAAACGGCAGGATCAGTGGACTTAAACAGCAGTACCACTCGACTTATACGGCAGGATCAGTGAACTTATATAGCAGTACCACTGGACTTATACGGCAGGATCAGTGGACTTATACAGCAGCACAGCACAGGACAGCACCACTGGATTTAAATGGCTGTACCACTGGACTGGACACAGGACAGTACCACTGGAATTATGGCAGCACCACCACTGGACTGAGCAGGACAGAGCACAGGACAGCACCACTGGACTGAGCAGGACAACACCACTGGATTGAGCAGGACAGAGCACAGGACACCACCACTGGACTGAGCAGGACAGAGCACAGGACAGCACCACTGGACTGAGCAGGACAGCACCACTGGACTGAGCAGGACAGCACCACTGGACTGAGCAGGACAGAGCACAGGACAGCACCACTAATGAGCAGGACAGAGGACACCACTAACACACCCTCCCTCTTCCCTCTCCAATGCCCGAGTGAAGATGGCGGCTGCAAGCGGGGGAATAATATGAATCCGGATCTCGCGAGATCCGACGGCGGGATGATGAGGTTTTGCCTCGTTATGAGTTTTGCGACTGGCATGAATACCCGAACAGTGCTCGGATCAGGCTCGGATAGGCACTGTTCGGGGGTGTTCTGATTTGCCAAATCCGGACCCGCTCATCTCTAATAATATATGGTTCCATATGTGGTGTAATATAGGAATATGTGGTTGCATATGGTAACATTTATGTTAATAATGACAGTTGTAATGGGAATTGTAATGGAATTTGAGATATGCATACATACATGCAAACATGCATTCATGAAAAAGGCACTTATATACATACTGTATATATAACACAGATAAAAAAATCAGAGCAATGGAAACTTGGTGATGTATTATACAATCCATGCTAAACTGATGTGTATTATGTATAAGATAATTATTCAAGATTGCATTTATGAGACTATACATTATGATAAATGATGTTAATGTGAATATATCACAAATATGACTGTAAATGGCTACAATGGTTGCTATGTTGTGTTTGTGGCTATCAAATATATATATATATATATATATATATATATATATATATATATATATATATATATATACACATATATATAGTGATACGTACTTCTCAAGATACAACCACAATAATATGTATTGGGACTGGAAACAGCATTTGTGAGTGGCTAAATTATGATTTTAGTTAATAATTGGCCACTAATGTATTTGCCTTGCCATTAGCCCCCCATTGCTATTTGCACAACCTTTTGCAGATGTTGATGATATTTTTAGGAGCAACACTTGTAAAACTTTGTTGATGCTTACAAAGCACACTGCCATGCCATACACTGTTAGAAATAAGCAAATAACAGTCTCTGCATTATAGGAAGAGGAGATCCAGCAGCAAATGACTCCCAACAGCACAGTTGATGTACTGGACTGCTAAGTGAGCTGTAGCCTTCAGCTGGATTTGAATATACATTTTATTTTATACCTGATAAAATGTCCCCTTCTTCCTAACGGAATAGAGGGGAGGGATTGTTAAAACAGTGCAAATGGCAGAAAATGAACAGTTTCATAAAAAAAAGAAAAAGAAAGAGAGAAATGAAAAAGATTCTCCAGCACCTGTCAGAAAAAGTATTAAGAGGATGGATGGAGTGTTCACAAGAGAGGAATATGTGAATGTCAATAATTTCTTCACAGTTTCAGTATCAGTGAGGATGAATAATATTGAAAATGAAGAAGACAAGAAGAAGAAAAGAGAAGAAATAAGTAAAATTCAAATCAAGAACAAAAGTAATGTAGTCCAAGCATTTCATAATTTTGTTTATGCTTTTTCTTTTACATGTAAGGCTGAAAAAGATTTGAGTGGACACTATGTAACATTATATTTATTCAGTTTTACATTGACATGATGTTTATCACATATAGGGGCGATTGGAGGTATTATGGTCCATAAAACATTGCTTATAAGCATCCTGCAGTAACTCATCACTTGAGGTTCTTGTGGAACATAATGCTTAATTCTACCTGTCCCATAATGTTCTCACAGTTATTTACAATATTCACCGCCATAATCATGTTCTTTCTTGTTAACGCGGCAGGATGGGAGTCACATGTGAGAAGGGAGTTTACTCCTCCAAAAGCATGGAGTAATCTGTCCCTTTCTCACACTGGCAGGCATATGCCCTTTTTAATGCCTAACAGGCCTAGTATGAAATTAGCTGCTCATTTTGTGCTTCCTTCTGCCAATGTGAATATTGTATATAGCCCATTTCACTCCTGTCCTTCACCTTCTTCAATCATGTTCCTGTAAGATGTTTTAGATATTTAATATGCCTTTCTCTGACGTGACATCTTCCTTCCACAGTTATATGGATAAATGTATACAGAAATCTACTTCTTTTTTAATCTGAAAAGACCTCCAATTTCTTTTTCAATTATGTGGTTAAGTTGTTTTTTTTCTTTGAACCACAAAGGAAACTTAAATAATTACTGATCTTTGTATAAGCAAGAACTTCTTATAGGGCATTTGACAAGAGGAAAGCAACCAATTCATCTTCCATCCTTCACAGCTTTGTGAAGTGGGAGGGTGTTCTGTACCTGTTTATCAGGTGTGGTCCTCTGTCCAACAGCAGCAAGTACATGGAGAATTATTTTGCTTAAAAAACAACATAATACGATGAGTACTCAGCTGTCATGGAGGGATCCCCGTTTCTCAACAATATTCAGATATCATGTGACATTCCTGTGAGATTTGAACAATGGTCTATTCAAGGAACACAATTATTATATTTAACTAAGTATATTTGTGCACATTGAATCATGTTATTCAGTGAGGCCCAATTAATGAGGTGCAATTTCTATGATCTGACTAATGTCCTATTGAGGACGTACTAGCAGAGATAAGAAAGACTATTAACAAAAAGTAATTGATTAATTTCTCATAGGAAGGATTGTGCTTTAGTTAGATAGCATGACTGACTCAGAACAGATAGCACATTCAGAAAGAATATATTTTTTTCCACAGAAACCACTAATTTATGGGTTGTTAACTCCTAAATTTCCTCTGATTTCTTTACATCGATTTTGAAAAATCATGTATTATATCATCAATTTCCAATATTTCACTGTTCAAGGAGACATAGTTTCATTTGTCAGCATGTCTCCAGCTTCTAAGGGGCTAATTCTACTTCTTTAATAACATATTTAAAAGTAATACATGTCACAACTGTAACACTGGAGAAGCCACTGGCTGGTATTAGCGCAACTGATCAGAGAGGCGCAGAGTCTAACGCACACCCGGTGTTCACTAGAGACCCCCGCAATTATGGTCTTTGCTGCAAAAGGTGCAAAGGTTGCGATTCTCCAGAATAGTCACCAGTGCAGTGGCAGAGAAGGATAGGAGTATTCAAACGATCTGGGTCAGAACTAGTCAGAAATACAGGTACACAAGGGTTATCCAAGAATAGTCAGAACTAGCCAAAGGTCAAAGCAGAGTGAGTGATAAGATGCAAAATTGTGATCCAAAGACAAGTCAGAAAACAAGCTGGGTCAGGAACAATAACAAGCAGCTTACAATAACAAGGAGAATGCTGGAGTAAGAGGTGATCCAATACTCTGGCACCCTACTGGTGTCAGATGCTCCTATATATTTATGTAAGTTATCCCTGATTGGGCAAGGAAGATTTGGTGGTCAGACACAGCTGAATGTCGACAGAACGAGCTGGGAAGCATGCCATTGCCTAGCAACGGGACGCGGCTCCAACTGCGCATGTGCACTCATTGTCAGGCTTCAAGGAGAAGCATCCCGTTGCTAGGCAATAGGACGCGCATATACGGATGAGGCAGGCAGCCATCCCCAGTACCTAGTGACAGTGCGGGGACGGTGCCTGACAAGAGGGTGCCTTTATCTTTTAGAAAAATTAAATGATCTGGCGTTCCACGAAGCATGGTGTGTGCAGAAGATTGTGACGCAATATTCCAACTCCTTCATTGGATTTCAATGTCCATGGCAGAGGTTGAGTTTAAATGCAAGATAAGATACACAAGCTGTCAAGCAGGTTTTCAAACAAGCTATTTGCCTAAAATAAATACAATTCATCTGTAACTTTTGGTGCTTCAAACATAGGCAGCCTGAACAGCTTGATGACACAAAGAGGTGGTTTATTACAGCTTATTTGCAAACTGGCCCTCCTTCGTGGATGTTGTTAATAAGTCATAAATTATGTTCTGTAATTCTAATATACAATTAAAATATATAGTAAAATTCACCCTGGAAAAAAAATCTTATTGGTTACAGATTATTATGATTTTTCCAAAGAACTTTTTATGCTCTAACGGAAGCACGTAGACTATTATTTATGAGGATCTGCAAAAATCAGTTATAAAAGGTTTTCAGAAATGCTTCTGGTATTACATTCCATGGCCTCATGTCCAGGAAACACAATTAGATTTTTAACTTCAGCTGCACTAAGTGGTTGCATCCCAGGTGACCTGTAAAATGAGCTTTTCTAAATAATTTAAATCATATGTATCCTTGAAACTACTTTTGCAAGTTAAAACTACTACCATAGATGTGTTTTTCTGTGAGCGTAATTGAAGAAATTACTGCTTATTAAAATATTTATTCAATCACATAAATATATAACATGGTGTAATTAATCTGATATTGTAACATTCAATAACATGTTGTTTATCACCTATCTAATTTCTCTCACTTATTTTTACATTTCAGGCGAAGTTTGCCTTAATTTTTTTTAATTAATTTTATAGCCTCTTGCATGTGCATACAAATTTCTGGTGAACGCACAATATTTGGAGAGGAATTTAGAAGTAAGCTTGAGATCTCAGTGGCCATGTTTACTCATACCTGTTCAGAGAAGGGATGGATCAATAGTAGAGATATTTTTTTTGCTTACTCCAGAATTATTGATTAGTAAGGGGGCTTTAAAAAAAACCTTACAGTGTGATGAAAGTGAGTGCCCTATAATTCTCAACTTCAATTAATGTAAAAAATCAATTCATTGCTCAAAATTCAGACACAGTGGCATGGCCTTCTAGCGGAATGTGTGAAAATGGAGCTTCAGCCATAGCATATGATAATTAATTTAAAAAAACTGTACAACTTCTAATGTGGACAAAAATGACAAGTCCCCTGGCTCAGGTAAATACCAGAGAGCAAGGCTTGCAAGATTAAGGCTTTATCCTTCTTACGTGCGATGTAACCTCACTGTACACGATCATTGACCGTGAAAAGGGCTGTCAGCATGTGGGATCCATCCTTAGGGAGGAGTCTGACCTTCAAATGGAACAGATAGTGTTTCTTCTACATAGTATACAATTTGTTTTACAACACAACTACTTTTGGGCAAACAGTGGATATTACAAACAAATTCGCGGGACAGCAATGGGCGCGAAATTCACGCCCAGTTATGCAAATTTGTTTGTGGCCCATTGGGAAAATCTGAATATATGGACCAACAACCCTTTTGCAAAGTACATGCACAAATGGTACCGATTCATAGATGACGTACTGTGCGTGTGGACGGGTACCATAGAACAACTAGAGGGGTTTCTACTTCATATTAACAGTAACGATCTCAATATGAGGTTTACGGCCCATTTCAGTAGAGAAATGGTTGTGTTTTTGGACTTGGAAATATACATTAAGAAAAACAAAGTTGCAACAAAAACGCATTTAAAGGAAGTAGACTGTAACTCGTACATTCCGGCCTGCAGCAGCCATCATGCCAACTGGCTGCGGAACATCCCCAAAGGCCAGTTCACTAGGATTAGGAGGAACTGTTCCACTTTGGAACAATATGACGTTCAAGCCGACCTGATAAGAAATAGGTTTCTACAAAGAGGCTATGAAAGCACCATTGTGGATAAAGCCTTAATTGAAGTTAGAGAAAGAGACAGGGAAGACCTTTTGATTAAGAAAACCATCACGCCACCTAAACAATCAGATGCTCCCTCCTTTATCACCAGATACAGTCGGGATTCCAGAAAGATAGAAAAAATTATTTGCAAACACTGGAACATCCTTCTGGGAGATGAGAAGTTGAGGGACATTCTGCCAAATAAACCTAGATTTATTGATAAAAAGGCCAATAACCTGAAGAACACCCTTGTTGAGAGCAGTATTCCAACTACTACACAGATACCTACAAATACATGGCTAGGGGAAGACAGGAAAGGGTTCTTCCACTGTACTAGATGTCTAGCATGTAGAACCAGTGGTGTCAGGGGCATTAAACCCGTCAGTTCATTCAATGCAACTGCCACGGGTGTTATATACACCATAAAGGACAAGATGACATGTGACACTAAGGGGGTGATATACATGCTAGAGTGCCCTTGTGGCAAGCAGTACATAGGAAGGACTGCAAGAGAACTGCACACCCGCATCAGTGAACATCAGAGGAACATTAAGAAAGGCTTAACTATGGATCTTAACCGTATTTGTTCCTTTTGGGGGAACAGATGTCTCCATCAATCTATGTCTCCAAGATGGCATTCCTACCACCAAGCTCACCTCTAGAGTATTCAGAGTTGCTGAGGAGGCAGATTATTTAGAGAACCTGGAAAACAATGTAAAAACTTTGGTAGCTAAAACAGACAATAGAAATTCTATTTTGTTGTTTCTCTGCTGAGATGAAATCCCAAGTGATGGAAGTCAAGAAAGAGTTACAAGAGTTTAATGCCAAGTTAGTAGAAATAGAGGAGGGATGAGATAATGTTGAACCTCTGCTGACTTAAATATCGCGGTTAGATCTCAGGCTTAGACCTGCAACTTAATTTAGATGATATTTAGAGTAGAGGGAAATTCAATAATTTTAACATTAGAGGGCTGTCAGAGACAGTACCAACATCAAAGAATTACACCACTTTGATCATTCTATTTACATTGACTCTTCCAGGTAAGCCAACAAGTGATATAGTGATGGAATAGGCACACCAAGTCCTATAACCTAGAGCGACACCAAATACAAAGCTGCTGGATATAATATTTTGTTTGAAAATAGCTAAATCTTTGTGCCACTAGCAACTAAGAGCATTACTAGGGAAGCTGCGGTGTTCCCTTGTAAGGGCAGGAGCGGGTCATTTTTGGCCTCCCCATGACCCAACCGGGGCACATTCCACACCACTGTACCTTTCAGGCAACAGAACTAGGGTTCTAAAAGGAACCTGCCACATAAGTGTAAGTAACTTTTATGCTACTGTATACATTAATAAGTTTATCATCATAATGAACATTTATTTATATAGGTATAGAGGGAACTGTTTAGTCAATAACGAGGAGACAGACAAATTCCAAGTTTGTGCATTTTATTGTCAGAAGTACAGAAAACACAAAGCAGAAGTATATGCACAGCAATCAGAACACAGCAAGAGGTGCAAAATGAACAAGGACACAGCAACAAATACCATAAGTGATGTTGGGATTCTAGTTGTTCAGGCCTCGGTTATCAGCGCTGGTTCTCGCAGAGGTTTTGCACTGCTTCAATACAAAAATTCTCTTACCACCCAGTAGACCTTTTCAGACTGCGCTGTCATGCCTTATGAAGGACAAAACCACACTAGATTTTGAGAGGAAGGGGCTACACTATCAAACTTTATGAGGACTTTGCCCCTTTCTCACATGTGAATGATAGCTACAATATGTTGTTTTTTTCTTACAATAAGTTACCTCGTTTTAGTGGCCTTCTTTGAACAATTGTAGGATGTGACCCCTAAAAATGTCTATCATTGGTTTGGCTGACATTCAAAAGAAACCCTAGGGTCTGTGGTTCATGAGCTGGTCTATGTTTTATTTCCTGGTACTCCATGAAATAATTTCTGATTCCAATCTCTTTATATAAAAAGTGTGTACTGTACATTGCCATGTGGATCATAAAAAAGTAAACTTAATCAGCATGTTATATTAGTTCTGGAACATCAGTACAGAAAATTCAGGCTTGAAATGTGTGTGTCGTGGTGACTATTATGTTCACATTTATGGAATTTTACTGTGTCCATATTTAATGTTGGACCCCATAATATTTTAAATTTAGGGATTATTGTGAATGTCCAGATATAAGGCACTGTGGATTTTGATTATGAATTTTTGGAAATACCTAACACCACTTTTAAACTATTGTGTTCCAAAATTGCCTGCAGGAACTAGACACTGATACATTTTTTTAAAAAATTGATTGAGAGTAAAATTAGTGACATCATTGTCCGATCCAAATACAACCCTAAATAATGTTTGCATCTGGAGGTACCTACACACAAGTGACATTGTTGATGTTAGTCCACTTTTTTGATAAATTAGTACCACTGTGTGCATACATACAGCATGGTGCTGTGTACCTCAAAGCACATGGCGGGGAGAAAAGTGTGGTGAAACTCATAGTTAGGGTAATCTCACCTTTGCTTAAGTTCTAAAATGCAGTGCCTCTACATGAGTCATGTACTCTCTTCAGGCTGTAGATCCTGGATGAGTCCACTAGAGGTTGACATGGGAAACCCCTGCATGACACTCTCTAAGTGACTTGTGAAAACTCATGCACACTCCAGGTAAAGGTGATAAGGCATTTAGCACGTTTGTTAAAGATTTATGTGACTTGTAAACCTGAAACTTGATAAGTAGTAGGTCACATACAAAATCTTAATGAACTAGGTAGTGTATTGGATCCATGTTTATAAATGTACTTTTTTGCTTACATCACAGTCTAGCATGGATTTAAAAAAGGTGTCACTCTTAATTTACCTACGAGCACACATCCTGGTAAAATAAGTTGATTACAGGAGAAATGGATAGAATATACAAACTACTCCTAACAATTGTACATTCAGGGCTGTAGCTCATGCTGTAGCAAAAGTTAGTACAGGCAACTGTAATATCAATGAAAATTGTAATAACTCTGAAGAATAGCAGCGTTGAATAAAATAGCATGCAATAATAAGAAGACAATGATGATGGGAGCTGTAGTCTCAACAAGAGTAAATATGAAAAAGATTCAGAGATGTACAGTAAGCCCAGTTCTGCAAGCAACTGAAGATTGATCACACGCCAGAAAACCCTTTGGGTGGGCACAGGTAAGTGCAAACTGAAAAGACAAGCATGGTGGCACAGTGTGTAGCATTGCTGCTTCACAGCGCTGAGATCAGGTCCTTATCTGTGTGGAATGTGTATGTTTTCCTGTGATTATGTGGGTTTCCTCTGGGTGCTCCAGGTTCCTCCCACACTCCAAAGACAAACATTGTAGTTTAATGGGTTGCTGGCTAATAAGTCTTAATGTGTGTGCTTGTGTGTTAAGGAATTTAGACTGTAAGCTCCAGTGGAGCAGGGACTGATGTGAATAACATAATCTCTGTACAGTGCTACACAAAATGGTGGCGCTGTATAAATGTATAATATTATTAACAAGGGGCAGAGTAGTCACAGCTATATTTCTGATAATTTTATTTGGATTGCATATTTATTATTTATATTTTATCTTTAGGTTTGCACCTAATTTAAGGACAAGCATTTTTCTCTTTATATATATCTCCAATCCTAATGCAGAGGTGTCTAACTCATCCCCACCTATTATTAAACAATAAACAATACTCTAAACATGTTAGGTGGCTTCACAGCCCACCTGTTGTGAGGTCAGATTGTTAAAATACCCTAACCACTACACTGGCACAGTAGGGAAGAAAGACAATAAAATATCCCCAGATTATGTGCTATAAATCCTAACTTGGTTACTTCATGTATAAAGAAGTGACAGTTGCTTGACCTCCTACTCGTGCATGCAAGTTGATGGAATAAAATTGTCTTTAGTTTAGTGCTGTGGGCTACAACCCAAAACACAATATGAGCCAGGGAAAATACAATTATGAATGATAAGGTGGATAACTAAACCTCATACAGCTTGTTGGGATTTAGTACAATATCAGTCAGTGCTTAGATCATTGCTGCAAGATATAACCACTGTGGACCTGGAGAACATTATCAATAATCCCAAAGGTGGCATTTCAATTTCTTATATATGAATGATGCTTCCATTGCTTGATTTACCAAAGTGACTGGCCCACCATCAAAAAATGTTTTGATCTGATTTTCCATCCAAACTTTAGATATATTCTGAATCATGTTGATTTGGAAAATTCAGAACATGGCATTTCTGAATTAAGGAGTTTTTAGCATATCTAATATTTGTAGACAGCATAATTCCAGTATTCACCTAGAAACTAATTTCCTATTAGCCAGATTGCAAAAATATAGCCACCAATATCCTCCTGTGGGAAAGGAAAAAAGAAGCATAGATTTGAAAAGGCCTTTGAAAAATTACATATAGTTGTGATGCTACCAAACTTTTGTCAGCAAAAAAATATTATAACAATATGTCATATTTGCATATATCCCACTGCAATAATTTTCCTCCACCTGACTTTCCCACCATTTCCCACACTAGCCTTACAATTGTTCACCTCACATAATACTTTTGGTCACTGGAATGATGCAATATATCCTACTTCTCCCCCTCCACAGACTTGAGCGTGCAATAAAGAACACAATACAAGGAGCAGAGAGATGATAATAATTACCCTGCTGAGTGTGTTATACTCTTTGATAACCAAGTGTGTGACTTTGTCAAAAGACTACATGACTTGCACAGAAGCCAATGAGCTGTGAATGTTTATGGAGATATCCCCTAGAACTTTTGGTTTAGTTGTGACATATTTAATTATGAATTTCTTCTGCTGATTGCACCTTACAACAGTTTCTTACATGGGAACCTGCTTTATAAGTTGATGTGGACAGGCCTGGCTTTGTGAAAACATGATATAGGCTCAGATCAAAGGTCACAGATGTCAAGGAACAAAATTGACTGTATTTTTTTTTTAACTCTAGAGATTAATAATTCATCATTTACATGTTATGAACATTTAATCATAGTCTTGGAGCAGGATTTTTTCCATGCTTTTTTAGTTATAAAAATGGGAAAGAGTAGGAGATGGAACCAGTGATAGGGAGGGCTGTAAGAGGTCATCTGGTAAAAAACTATAAAAAGTGGCAATATGCAGAAGGGGTAGGGTGAAAATCCGACCTCAGATGTGTGAGTGTTATCAAATGATTGTGATATAACGGGCAGGACTAGTGTTTGTGTGGCAATAATTTTAGACATTCCATACTTAACTATTTTAATGTGTTAATGTGTGCAATATACAGAAGCTATATAATGCTACCATATAACAGTGACTCTTAAATGTTTGTTCTTTATTCCTTCTTTAATATAAATTGAAAAATTCCAGGTGTTACCCAATGACAGATTTCCTGTCCAGGAGCCATAAATTAATAGGTGTATGGTCGATTTTTTTTTAACCCTAAACCTGGAGCAACACACTTTTGAGTATAACAATAGTGATGGAGAAAGAAGATTTGTTATCTAATGTTCTTGGCCCATGAGACTTGGAATCTGAGGCAGTGTGGGAGCTGAGAACATAACTGTAACTTACAGTACAACCAGCAACATTGATTCAGTTCTTTGTTGTATACAGTCTATGTAAGACTGGGAGAAGACTACAAATACTACCATATCTCCCTGTTAGTTAGATTTCTAACTTGGTATTATGAGCAATGTGGCTTATTTTCAGTCAAAGTTGTAGTGGGATGAAGAGCAAATAGACTAGTTAACAATGTTGAAATTTTGTTCTTAGTTTATGTGCCTTATAATTGGTTTCCGCACACTCTGGCTATTTATCGAACCGTGAACATAGTAACTTCATGTTTTCTGCTTAGTTTTGCACTAAACTTGGACAATGTAGATGTTGCATTTCCAGCCTTTACCAAACCCCCCAAAGTACTTAATACCACTTTCATGTTATCTTTCTACATAAAAAAATACTTTGACTTTTCAGACAGGTGCAAACTATTATTTCATGTGGAATGCTTTAGATTCACAGATGCAAAGATAAAACATATTTTTTATCTCACTCTTTTCCTTTACAATGTAATATATTTATTTTTTAATATTTAAATGCTTGCTAATAGTTTGGAAGTAACACGTGCTTACAAACTGGAAGCTCATGACGGTTTTATTACCTGTTACATACATACAATATATTTTTCTGACAGGTTTATGGAATCAGTAAAGAATGGTTTAAGCAATGTGTTGCCACATGCCAAATGTAACAAACTTTTGACACTTTGTGATTTCATGTGGTAAAATATCCTAAGGTTTAACTAACCTAGACAAGGAGTGATTTTTTTTTCTCCAGGGGAGCAAACCAATGATGACAACATGTAATAATTATAAACAAACCAAGGGGTAAAACATAAACAGCACAATGTCAAAGCAAAACTATTTCACAGAGGCAAACCTCCCAAAAGGCCAATACTGTCAGGTAATCTAAAGTGATGCCAGAGCAGAGAAAATGGTTGACATTGCTTGTTTTGGTTGACCCTTTGTCAAGTTCAAAGGTGAAAGATTAAGAAAGGGAAAGTTAACATAGCAGATGGTTCGATCTTGTATTTGTTTTTAAGCTTCTTTTGTTCAAGCAAAATATAATCTGTTTCTGTTATTGATATTAGAATGCTAAATAATCACTCTGGAAAGGAACCAGCGGTATGGTTAGGAATTAATGATTCTAGCAGAGGTAAGGTTTGTGAAATAGTAAAATGATAATATTAAAATCCCAGTGTTATGGGAAAGGAATGTGAGTATATATATATATATATATATATATATTTTTATATATATATATATATATATATATATATATATATGGCAGATATATAGATAGTGGGTTTTGGAAAACTTCCTCATAGCAAAGAGTAAGAAGTCTATTCTCACTCAGAGGCTCATTTGTAGGAAGCTGTGATGAGTTACATGTATCTACCTTTCAAAGTGCTGGCAACAATTCTAAACTGGCATTACTCTCCACATGATGTGAGCACATATTTATTCATGCTGTGTGTGGAATGGACATTTTGGCAGCCAAACAACTCAAGTGAACTGGAGTAAGTCTGTCCATGATATGATAGCCAAGACAGTGGGATTCAAGGAGAGACTGTGAAAACCATCTGGCTTGTGTTCAAACAAAATAATCCCCAGGCATTATTTTTACAAAACAAAAAAAAAAATTGTATGTTCAATTTATGTTTTCATCTTGCAAGTTCAAAGTCACAGTAGGGTCAGAGGAATGACACTTCCATGATAATAGCTGGTTTTCTAATCTATTCGTGAATAATTCTACAGACATTTGTACAAAGACGCACCAATCTCAAGTGAAAAATAAATATAATAATGTCAGAATTTGGATGAGAGGTGTAAAACAATGGCATTTGATATGACCTATATTAAAATGCAACACATGCAGAATAGTAAAAAGAGACTTCTGATTCCACTAGAAACTTTAGAATGGTCTTCATTTGTAAGTGTTATTAAAGCAGTAAGTATTGGTAGCAAAAATCAGGATAGATACTAATACACTGAACCTCCTTAAAGAGTTTGTACAGAAGGTTCTCACATGCAATAATCCTTAAGGGTACATTACCCCTATCACATACTGTAGTGTACAAAGCTTGAGTCTTATAAATAGGGCATACATTTACAACTGAACTGAGTAGTTCTCCAGACTGGCAACACATGGAGAAATTCTGTCTTGACTTTTGCACACACATCACTCCATATGTGGAACAAAAATAACCAGAAATCATTCCTGAAATATGGTCAAAATCAATCAGGAATTTATTGGTTATGCCAGGAAATCTTGTTGTTTGATGACCATAATCTGTATATTGTGCAATAATTGTCCAACCTCACTAACTGGACCCCCATGTGTGGTCAAATTGGACAAATATTTGGTCGTTTAGTACTCAGGCATCTTCTACTTCCCATAGTCATATCACATTCCATGGTAATCTGTCTTAATATTTAAATAAAATTATAAACATCTCACAAAAGAGAGTCTTGCAGGTGCTGACGACAGGAAAATCAGAGAATGTTTGTAAGGTCAGGAAAACAGAGGGCATGTATTGGCTCAGAGTAGCATAAACGCTGAGGTTGTTTATATTAAAGAAAAAAGTATTGAGTTAAGCAAGTTAACTTAACATGGAAGGGTTTGGTAATCATTAGCCAATCAGTTTTAGGGCTCAGAGCGGAGCTACGCTAGGGAAGGCTTATTAGTGGGGTGACAGTTAGATTTCTCTTGCCTTCTGGAAAGTTCCCCTCCCACCTAGCCCCCTTTTGTTCTGTGAAGTAATCTTGCTTAGGTTGGTTGCATATGGTAACAGACCCTGCATCTTTAAGACTCTCTGGTATGACCCATCCTGCTTCGTGCAAGTCAATTTCAAACATTAGCTGCTCCAATCAAACTACAGGAAGCTTGTTGATGTTACAATGATTGGCAGATAACAAGTAACATGATGGGTTATCAGGAAAAAAATACATTAATCATGTACTTCAAGTGTGCGGAACATTGTAAAATAGTAGTAGCCACAACCCTCTTTTTACTGTAAATATCAAACTCTGCTGGGTAATTTCAGTATCTGCAGTCTTTTCTACAGCAACTTCTGAGTAGTAGCCAGAACAACATGCTGCAGATGAATAGGTGGCAAATTCCTTTACAGATACCTTACACTACAAAATAGGCTGTAACTTATTCTGTCTGCTTTACATGAGGGGTTTCAAAATATATATGATGTTTAGGAAAAATGAATAGGTGGATCTGGGGTGCATTACGTAACAAGTGTGAATAATATTGAGTAGAAGAGAAGACAATCACATTTTATGTTATATTAGAATATTTTTTTAAGACAAGTTTTGTCTTAAATAAATAAACATATTTGGGCTCCTACTGTCATGTGTATGTACTCAAGAAAGAGGCCACTTCAGTGATGATTCATTGTATGCCCTTATTGTTATTGAACTTAAGCCCCACCTATACTAAGAACAATTATAGAATTATAAGTAAAAATGCTGGTGTCCTATTTTAGCATTAAACATATATTTTGAAATTGCTTCCAATGATGGGATCGTTAGACTTATTCCATATTTGAAGCCACTTTCCCCTCCTGCTGGCCATTCTCCCACATGTGGCTCACTTTGTGAAAATGATTCTGCTGCCAAAATTAAGTTATGTGTATGTAACAGTGTATATATAGATTGCAATAGTAAGGATACAATAACTCTGGATTTTGTTTGTTCACCAGTGTTCATCCCAAATATACTGTTCAAACAAATACAGAACTTTTACATTCTGATGGAACAGATCCAGCATGCTTACTACTTGTAAGAAACATCTCCAATGACCTCAGCAGTAACACTGGAAACACAGCTGGTGGGATTGTTTCATACCCTGGCAAACTTATTGTTACAAAAACATTTGAAACTCCATAATGTTACAAACTTAATTTGCACAGTATACCAAGCTTGGAGAGAAGCCCATAATCAAGGTTGCGAAGTTCACCATACTTCAACAAGAGGGAAATAGTGTCTAGAGAAGTGAGACTAGACTCACAACAGAATGGGTATTTCCACATATTTATAAGCAGTGTTTTTGGAAATTTAGAAGTGGTGGCATGGAAAATTCTTTGTACAGCCAATCGATAATTATGGGTGGCTACTTAAATTAGACTTCTCTATTGTAAGTATTAGGGCAGTATCTAATTTGCAAGTCTATTTAGCAGACATCTTTGTAACTTTACTATTACATAATTGAAGAACGAATATGATGAGAATTAAATAGTAAACAGAAGTGCATATCTTATTACCAATTACTTGCCTTTATCATGGGAGCTAGCTGAAGTCTCTCTGGCTTTGCTGCATCATTCATCAGGTCAAAGCGTGATGTGCATGTGCCAACATGAGTCGGTAAATAGGAAAAAAAGCATTGTGGAGGAGATGGGTTTTAGCATAACTGTGGGTTTGGGAGAAGGTATCACCACCAGAGATTTAACTGCTACTGTCCCATAGCTGAAAGCCCAGCAGAATCTGAATCAAACAGAAGCAGAGCATGAGTGTAGGTCATGGTCAACATAAATCCACATGTCTGTAGAGATAGCGGACAGGAGGCAGAGATACCCAGCATAGAGATCTATGTCTTAGCTTCTCTGTGCATGGCTGAGCCAACATGTCACCAAGTGTAGAGACAGTCCCAGCACAAGGATGGGTAGCACTAGCATTGTCATATGAGACCGCTATCATTTACTTCATATTTAGCATGGCTTCTGCCCCCAACAGGAACATGCTGTGAGGAAAAGTAGCAGTAATTATGTAACAAACAGATGATGGGGAGAAACAGAAGGATGCAGTAAAGGTGGAAAGCAGTATCCCCCATCTAAAGAATGCTTTTGTGGCAATATAGCACACTGGCTCGCCTGTGACTGTCACTTTACATTCTGATCACTGTATATCACATTGAGAAGGGGCGTAAGAAAGGGGACAGAGCAAAAAACTTTACTCACTAATCAGTCATTTTGGCCGTACAGCAAAAGTAGTGGGAGAAGTATAACGGCACACTTCGACCACTGTTTATAAGTTCTGGGGAGATATATGAAGTACTTTAAAATGATTCTTTAGAAAGATTGAGCATTTACTCCAAGGGTATGTTTCTTAGACAGAAGAGTTATTTTTTAAAAGACCAATTAATTTATTTATTCAATTCATGCATTTACATACTTTGAGATGACAATAAAATGGTGACAACCTAGTTACTCTCTCATCCAAATATTATTTAGAACAAATAAATATAAAACTTACATTTTATCAGTTGCTATAACTTCACAGGAATAGGGTAGCAAAATTTGAACAAATATGAGTAAAGATCCTGCAGACTGTAAAATTATCATGGAATGTAGATATTATTATATAATAATAAAGGGTCATACACAAGGTGAAATTACAACCATGTTCTTATTATTAGGTGAATCAGGTATATGTATTGCAAAGCGGAAAATAATATGTAATCTGTATTCTATAAAATGTGATGTTCACTTGTAAACCAGCTGTGATATGTCTGTATCTTTCTGTCATCTCAAGAGCAACGTGTTCATTTCTACATGAAATTATTACACAAACAATAAGTGGGAGGAATAACCTTTTAACTTTTCCAGCAAATTGACACAGTATACACTATTTTCTTATTTATATTTTCATGGTCCATTCTCTGTCGACAGATGTTTTTTGCTTATGTCAAAAGTTATATTATTGGGTTACTGACTTACATTGTTTATATGAAAATTCCAAATGAGTGTATGCTATCCTACAGTTGTATACGTTACTCTGTATTGTAAAACGTTGCTGTCTCCCAAAGAAAAACTGTATTTTTTGGTACTTAGTTGTACTTGAAGATGCGATCTACTCTATTATTCTATATAATTCTAATATTCTGCATTTCAAGGGGTCTGACACACTTACATGTATGCGGACTTAACTTAAAGAAGCTGCCCTGCCCCCCCCAGATCTACCTCTCTAGATGTAGGGGGGCCAAAGCTGCAGCTTAGACATTTCTATGTTGTTTTACTGTGCAGTAAAACAAAGCAGGTTTGTACGCTTGAGAGATGGATTTATGTCCAACTCTAAATGACGATAATTGTCTAAAATAATTTACTATAGCAACAAAACATAAATCATAATAAAAAAATACAATAATGCTTGCATAATAGCTTAAATACCATAGAAATATGTCTGCCATTGCATTAAAGGTATATATAGTCTGCTGGTAACAGGTTGAGCATTTGGATGATCTTTTATACATAAAACAGGAGGTCATCCCAGCATTGTGGTTGGATGCTGATCACGTTGTGAGTTCTAACTTCTCACTTGCTTTATTACTGCACACATGACAATATATTCACTGTGAAATAAAGATTTAGATAGAGACCTTTTCTGTAATACAGGCCTCATTATTTTGCAAATCAGCAGCACAAAGTCTAACTAGTTAAAATATATATCATTAAAAGTTAAGATGTGAAAGCCAATGATCATGAGTAAATAAATAGCCTGTAAGCAAAATGTTCCTCTTTTAGATAAGATAATAACCTTGAGCCTGATTCATTAAGGATCTTAAGTGAAGAAACTTCTTATTTCAGTCACCTGGACAAAACCAATGGTACAATGCAAGGGGTGCACATTAGTTTTCTGTTTTGCACATAAGTTAAATACTGACTGTTTTTTCATGTAGCACACAAATATCAACTTTAATTTTCAGTGTACAAATAAGCTATCAAGTATTTGTGTGCTACATGAAAAAACAATCAGTATTTAACTTGTGTGCAAAACACAATATTAATGTGCACCCCTTGCATTGTAGCATGGTTTTGTCCAGGAGACTGAAATAATAAGTTTCTCAAGTTAAGATCCTTAATGAATCAGGCCCCTTGTCTGAAACACATGTATTGGAAAATGTATTGTAAAAGAGAAAGTACTCTGTTACTTAATTTACATTTCTGGTAATTTATGGGATTAATATAGGTTTCTAGCTTAAACAGAAAATTTACACCAACAGATGAGATAAACTTTTCTGAGGAATTTTCTGTACTTTTCCCTCAACTAAAACAAAATGCACAAAGAATTCACAGCCCCATTGCACAGCTTTATTTATAGACTACAAGCTGAAGTACCCATTGTTGGCCGGGTTTAAATCTTCAAGTTATTAAATTGTCAATGAGTTAGATGTAACTGTCAACCTTTTAAAAATAATTAGCAGCTTAGCAGCTCTTCCAACACCCCCAAGAAGTGGCTGCCCAGTGTCATTTTTGTTTTATATCAAATGTCATCCAAATCCATCCACTGAAAGACCCAGAACAGGCTCCCCAGGTCAAAGCTCAATATTTGTCGCTCTGTCACTTTGTCTCATTGTCGCATTATCGCTATGTGGTCTAATAGCTTCCTTTTTGTATACTAAATAATTATGTAAAGTTTGGCATCTTTACCTTAAGAGCTGTGGAATATATTTGCCAACAAACATGCAAACAAACAAAGAAACAAGCATACTTCTTTTATTTATAGAGAAGATGAATTCAACAAATGGAGAAGCAGAAACAGAACTCTAGGATTGTATTACCAGAATCTAGCACCTTGCAAAAACATTACTTGTTTCGCTGCAAAATTCGCTTTACGTAAAAAGTCTTTCTCAGTTACACAAGTCATTTTTGTAAAAGAAAAAAAACATATACAGAACAAAATGATCAATTGTTCTGCCACTGGGAAGGACCCCTGCAATTCAGATAAGGTGGGTAAGGGAGTGTTACTTTTAAAAATATTGATGAAATATGTAATTAGCTATTGATGCGCATCAAAGCCTATTACTGGGTCTATTGGCAAGACTTTTGAGTTTCTATGTTTTGGGGCATTATTTATATAAATAATTTTATTCAACTATTCTTAATGGAGAACTGGGGTACCTTTTGTTAAGTATTTTATACAGTTATAGTGCCACCCTTGGTTGGTGGATCTCTAGATTCCACTTATATAGCTAGCTTGTAAAAAACTGTAATTTACCTTGGCACATTTCCCCATAGTGATTGTATGACTGTGTATTTCTTTGTAAATATGTGTTATGAGTGTACTCACATAAGTTATATAATAAATAGGGGGAACTACGCCAAAGTAAATTGCAGTTTTTTACAGTATATAAATAATAACTAATAATAATAATAATAATAATAATAATAATAATAATAATAATAATTAATGGGGCTTATTAGAATGTTTATGGGCATTTTACAGAGAGCTATGTTGACAAATTAAAGTGCCACATTGACCAGGGCATGTCCTCTATAATGCAATCTATCTCCATCCGCTCGATGATAGTGTGAAATTTGGAAGGTTATTAATATAGAAACCTTGGGATGTAGTGCAAATTATTGATTTCTTCCACTAATCTCATTGCCAGACACAAGAGTACATGGGTCATGTTAGTGTGTGTTTCCAATGCTTTTCTATAATATGTATGCATTTGTGTTTGTCTGTGTGTGTATGCATATGCATGTGTGTCTCTCTATCTGTGGATCTTATTTATAACATGCATTGGATGCACACTGCAAATCCTTTTAGTTTTTGCACCGCTGCACCTCGATGGCCCCCACAGTGCACTTGAAAGAACGTCTCTGTATTAGTTTGTTTTCTTTAGTATAAGTATAGCAAATATGCGTATGTGACAAGAAGAATGCATTTGTGGTATATGACAAAAATAAAACATTTTTGATTAAAAGCATTTTTCTTTTGCAGTTATATCTCTTTTATTTTTGCCACGTCTGTTCCTCCTTTCAATGGCCCTTATTTTACCTGCCATGTAATATCTGTCTTATCAGATCCCAAAGTACCTTATTTTCTATTCAGATTCCGTACCCATATGATGGAAGTTCCTCATCTGGGGTTCTTTCTCTATGAGACCTTAGTTTCAGCCTATGGTACATCATTTGCAGTTATCAAGCCTGTAAAACAAGGGGCTACAGCTAGACCACTTGCAGCACAGGAAGTTGACCCTGAATCTGTCACACAAATACAACAACTTTAGCAATTACTAGTCCATAGAATCCATACACTTGATTTAAAGGTATTTAACATTTCCCAAATAAATGTCAAATTTAATAATCTAAGATCTAAAATGTAATAATAATTTTATTGTAACCCTTACATGGTGGATCTCTCTACATACAGTTTGTACAATTTATTAAACTGCCATTTCCAAACCACACAACTTACACAAGGAAATGGTCACACCATTAATTCAACCAATAACACTGTACAACGCTACAATACATATGATTTGGGATTTGCATATGTGGGCAAAACAACACATTTGTTTCAAAGTAGATATGTGCATTAGCAGGAAGCATGAAAATAAAAAATGAAAAATGTAACAATTGATGAAGCAATATATCTGAATGTTCTGCTGTAAGGAATGACAGAGCTAAATCTCATCAGTTGTAATGTCATATTTTCCCAGATACCTTAATTCTGCACCTGTTCATTGATTTGCATGGTAATTTGGCATTCACAGCAAGAAACATGCCAGCTTTCATCCTTGTTGCTTTTATGGCAAATAACATATGGGATGAAGTGTTTTATTTTCATCCACATTTATTGTCAGCTAGTGATATTTTAATGTAAAATATTTTGAGGATAATTACATTTCAAGTTATGGAAAAGTAGCTGTGCAAGTCAGTGTTTTTTTTCAATGCTTATTTTAGTAAAAAAAATAAAAATCAACATAAATGCAAAAATGGTAACTTTTGACAGATGTGATACATTGACTGGCAATCTAGTAACCACTTACTGAAATAAATGACAGAGCTTGTATATATCGGCGTGCAGATTTTAGGCTTTTTTTTATTACAATTTCCTTCATTGTAGACACATGTTGGATGTTTTTATAAAATGAAAAGAGAGTAAAGCTGTAATTATAAATAACTGGCCTGGTACAGTGAATGAAATGTAGATTGCATCTAAAGTAGATAAACTTGTTTTCAGCATTATCATTTTGGACATGCAAGTTTATTTTCCACTATTAAATAATGTAATTTTTCTAATCAAATCTTAGGTTGACATTTTTGTTAAATGTAATTCCCCATATGTCGCTATAGTAAAACATGCCACCCCGGTGACTGCAGGTGGGCGTCACAAGAGTGGGGCGAGTTAGGTCAGTACTATTTATAGTTTCCTTTTCTCTGAAGGATAATGCAAAACATTTAATTTACCTAAGATCCACCCTAACCCACTGCCTGACACATGCCCATCTCAAATAAAGTTGTATATAAGTGTCTATGTGTATGTTAGTGTCTATATTGCTCAGCTGCCCCTGCATTTAAGTTTAGATTCATACAGTACAGCAGAGTCACCTTAAAAGTATGGAATAGGATCTTGGTGCCTTAGGAGAATAAAAAGTGGGATGTTGCTCAAATTTGGTGGGTTCCGCTATAGACCAAAATGGACACTTACCTGCCAATGGACACTATCTGTGCTATATTCTCTTGTAGTCGCTTCTCTGCTACTGTAGGCCTAGTGGGCACCTCTCTACCATGTTGGTTTGTAACTATTTGACAATGGTTCCTGAATTTCTGTCTTGTATAGCTAATT
The DNA here is from genome assembly GCF_038048845.1 of Mixophyes fleayi. Taxonomy (NCBI): domain Eukaryota; kingdom Metazoa; phylum Chordata; class Amphibia; order Anura; family Limnodynastidae; genus Mixophyes; species Mixophyes fleayi. The sequence continues at coordinate 174,126,225 of NC_134404.1, forward strand.
ATGCAGATGCATTCTGCCTTTTTTTTTTTTAATAAATGTCTCTGCTACATTGACCATTGGCTCTGACTATTACCCTATAAACAGTCTGCCATTCTCTGGTTACTCCTTGTATGTTATCTCTACCATTGGTTCATACTGTTCCTTTCAAATAAATTTTATCTGTACATTTAGGTCTCATACTACCTTCTGGTCCAATTTTGGTAGTCTCTACACTAGCATTTTTTTTAAAAGTCATGTAAATCGGGCATAGGCACATCTTTATTCAACCACAAGCAGATCTGAAGAAACATCCATCTCTTGTTGAATACAGGTGTAGATGCACTCTGCATATACAGCATTTACCGTATTAAGTTAGGCACAACACAATACAAGATATGAACATTGTGGAATATAAAGACCCAGGAGAATGCACAGATTCAAAAAACAAAATTGTAAATAAATTAACACATGTTAATAATATAGGAATTAATGTAAAAACATTAAAGAAAGTGTTTGTTTTTTTCCCCCATAAAATACATTTATCATGATGTTAGAAATGTCTATTGTGCATAAAATGTAGTTTTACAGTTGCTCTTGCCTGCAAACACATGTTCTAGCATGCATTTGCTACCATCATTAGTGTCACTCGGCACTTACACCAGACCTGTAGCTGGTGCAAGTGATAGAGCTGAGAATCACGTACCTGAGAGATGCCCAGAGCTTGAATTGGACACTACTGCATGTGCTCGACCTTGGCACGCCCTAACTTTACATTAACTACATACATATACTCCTTCCCTCCCCTGTTCTGCCCTTGAAATTGTAGGCAGTAGCAGGTGTCCTTTGCGTTCGAAGATTAATTGGATATACTTGTGTTCACTGGCGTATAGCCCTTTTCTGAGCATGTGTACTGCAATTTTACGCAAAATACAGCACATATCAGGATTTGTGTTCTTTGTTGAATAAGGCTCCACAACTCAATATCATTATAAGCATGACATAGATATACCCACTGAACAACAATTCCATTATTCTATTAAAGCTAACCACCACAACACATATTAACCTACTAGTATATTCTAATATCTCTGCACATTTATCCTGTAATTTGTTTCTTCAGTCACATGATTCTGTATCCATTATTTACAGCACATACTATTCACTGTATTTTTATGTAAATGTATCTAATCATTTTATTATTTTCTATCCATCTTACATATATTTCACAACTATTCATTCTACTATTTATTTAACTATCTCTCACCAACCTTCTTGTTTACTCTTATTGTGTAGTTTTCTAATTGTATTTTTATGGCTATTAATTAATTGCATTTTCAACTATCCTTACCATCCTGGTCTTGCATTCATCCACCACCACAGGCCCCAGAAGTCTTAAGCCAAAATGCCCTGGGCATCCATCGCCTACTGTGTCCACTCAATGCTCCCTAAAAGAATGCAATAAAATGGAACTACCATAACTGACAGCAGGCTCCACTTGTTGTTCCATAACAACTGCCAGACAACAGGTTGCATAATACTGGTCTGCTTTAGTGCTTCTGAAGCAGACCTGTATTACTGTCATATACTGTATATTTCTAACACTTTTATTGACACTTTCATCAAGAGTGATGAAATACGCATGCAGCAAGAAAATTCACTTATCTAAACTAAATTCCCTAAATGTTGCTGTACCTTCTACAATACCTACTGTCTGAAACAGCTACACCAGTTTAACTTAATATGAATACCTATCTGGGTAATGATATTTAGCAAAGTTCTAAAATGTATTTATTCCCCAGAAAAATAATTTCAAAATATTCTAGACCACAAATTACCATTTGTGAGTTTTATGGATAATGCTTTAAAACCGTCATAGAGCAGTTTCATTTTCTGTAAGCAAACAAAGAAGCAAAATAATTTAAGCGAGTCATGCATAGGAATAAAATGTAATCAACTCAATAGCAGACATGGGATATTTCAACATTTTGAAATATTGCCAGCAAATCTGTCAAAATATTTTTTCAATGTCTTCTCCACGTGGACCTCTATAATAAATGCATGATAGGCAGAAAACGGATTATGATTCATGGATAAGATTTCCACTTATTTACCCATCATAGCAGATTAATAAAAAGTAATTTCAGTAGTGTTTCCAGACAGCATGGGGTATGGCAAAGACCCAGAAATGGCTCGTTTGTGCATACTCGCCCACCCCTTTCCCATAATAAGAACCAGACTATATTTATTATAATTTCAAATGTTTCCTTTTGTGCTACAGTGTTTTGATAAAAAATAAATGGAATTTATTTGCTTACTGAATAGACATTAAACTTGAATGAGTAAAAAACAGCCTTATGATGTAAAACACCCCAAAAATGTGTTATCACTTTAATTAACAAGTTTTACCTGACATGTAACTGGCAAGAAAAGGAAGCATGTGTTCAACCAGATTAGGGATATTACTATTAGAGCTGAGCTGTTGTCTCCTAAATCAGATGTCTTATTTCAACTTTTATTGATACATTATGCACCAAGCTATCAATGGATGAAGCAGTAGTTTGCGTGACTAGCTTTTACAATCATATTCATTGACCTATGTCACTATTTTCTGTCTCCAAGTCTCAATGTTATCCCCACAGAGGAAGTAGGTTGATACTTGTCTGTGTTATTATAAAACCGTGGCATACAGCTGTGCAATAATTCTTGAACCATTACTATGGCCAAAAGCACTGATGTTGCACTTGGGGTTACATTTTATGTGGAGGGTAACTCATGATTATACATATCATTTTTGTTGATCTTATATCAAATAGGGATCTCTAGGTAAATTTGCTTAAAGGGTCTGGTTTTTTAATGGTTAATCAGGATCAGGAGCTTCCAATTTGTATCTAGAAATTTTTGTTAGCATATAAAACAGCAGACATTACAGAACAGTGTGATAAGACCTCGGAGCATAGAATGTGCAGATGATAAATGTAGAGTCACTTTTTCAGAGATGAAGGAGAGGAGCTAGCAAAGTGAGTTTCTAGTAAGCAAATAATATCTGGCTTGTGCTTGTCCAATTCTAGAAATATTTCCCACCTATTCCTAGGGACATTTAGGCCCTTTAAATTATAATTTATTATTCTGCACACAATAGGGTGAATCCATGTGCAAGTCAGGAGTTAGGTGGTTTAGTGCAAAAAAAATCAAATTGAGAATTTCATACTGACAAAACTAAGATGCACAAGTACATAACATAATAAGCACAAGTAGCTGCATGCTACAATGGGCTTAACAATTTTCTTTCTGTGTATCCAAATTGGGTAGACAATATTGCCTGATATTACAAAAAAAATTTAAAACACTTATCAATATTAACAAAAACAGCATCAAATGTAATACAAGGTGTCACAAACACCCCAGCCTGTCTCAGATACAGCAATCTCAACAGCTGGTCATGACTGGTGTTACCTAAGTTAATTATCAATGAATACACCTTTTCTGCCACCACAAAGGATTTATTATGGTGTCCTTACATTTCTCAGAACCACTTATTAATGATTCACACTTAAATCACATACAGATGTTGCATGAACCTCCTTGGGCTTCACAAGTTCACAAAGAATCACGGAGAATATACTAGATTAAATATGTTTAATCTGAAAAATATTTCCAAGGCTTATTTACAAAAATTAATAGCAAGACATACAAAATGTTGCACTATGAGTTTCAGGAAATAAAATTGGAAATAAAATCAGAGCTACTACTTGCTAGTTGTCACGTTTGTAGTGCTGAGGTAGTCACTGACTGGTATTGACACAACTAGGTTGGGGGGCGCAGAGTCTAACACACCCCTGGTTTTCACCAGGGACCCCCACAAGGAAGTATGGGCTTCGCTGCGTGAGGTGCGCAGGTTGCGATTCTCCCAACTAGTCAGCAGTGCAATGGAGTATTCACAGGATGACTGAAGATTAGAGAGAGAAACAGCAGAGGCGAGGTTTAAGGGGAGGTCCAGGAAGGAAGGTCAGAGTTAGTCGAGGTCAGGAAATGCCGGACAATTGAGGTGCCAAATCACAAATCCAAAAGGGATGTCAGGAAACAAGGCAAAGGTCAGAACTATAAGCATAAACAGGATACAGAACGCTGAAGACTGGTGAACCAATACTTTGGCAAGGAGTGGGTGAAAGAGAGGCCCTTAAATAGGAGGAAATGGCTCCTGATAGAAGAATGCAGATGTCGGCGGTCAGAGCACAGCTGACCGCCGACAGATCCATGGAGAAAGGCAACGGGATGCGACTGGTCTGCGCATGAGCCTGCTGGGGAGAGCCGATACCCGTAAGAGTGTCCCGTTGCTAGACAACGGCACGCGAGCAGGGAGGCAAGCAGGCGGCCTTTCCCCGGCACCTAGGAGCAGTGCAGGGACGGCGCCTGACACTAGTTAAGTCCTGATGTGTGAGGAAAAATGGGACATTTCAGTCTTGATAGACTCCCTCATGAAAATGGACACTGTACTACTGATACAAGGGATATTTAAACCATTTCTTGTTGGCTCTTCACCCCCCACCTTAGGAATTTTATTTTCACCAAGTTAGATGGATACCCAAAATGACACAGGCCTTTCGAAGTAAATTATGGATGTCCTGAGACCTGGCATTTCACAAGACCTAAGTTCTCACCTCTGCTCATTCTGCCTGGCTAAGTCTAACTCCTCTGCATACAAAATCTACTTATAGTCTCTGGGACCGGCTACATTCACAAGACCATTGACACTTGCCGAGGTCAGACTCAGGTCAGTTAACAAAATACATTTTGAAAGGTTACATAAAATATTCACAGTGTTATACATAAATCCAACAGAAAATAACAATCAGTCATTAGATATACTACATTTTGTCACACAACGCAACATCTAGAATTCACAAAATTACTGCAGCCTGCTTTTTTTATATTTGGGAGTGAAGCAGTCTCTGCTACTGTATGTATGGGAGCAGATGCCCCCTTACTCTAAACATCAGAATTTAAATATGATAAAGAATATGAACACGGTATAAATATACTTAAGTTCAGCTCAGTCTCACAACAGGTCTATTCAAGAATTCCATTCTAGATCTCCAGAATACAAGTATCAACCAGAATCTTTCTGTTCTTGGAGATGCAGATGGTGTGACTTCTATAGATCCCACGAGTAGACATCTTTGCAGTGCAGCTTTGTTCTCCTTCAGGTTCTCACTGAAGAAGCATTACTGTTAATCTTTAAGGGAAAGGGATATGATATCTAACTTGGCCTCATTGTAAGCCATATAAATTAGCTGTAGAGCCCTCCACTTATTGGTAGCCATCAGGTCCTCAATTCTTAGAGAATTCTGGGGAGTATATCCAAATCCCCAGGTGCCCTTAAAATAATTTTTTGTGCTCCTCATATTGTAGTTTAATAACTACATAACTACCAGATGCATCTGCCAGTCTGGGTTTAACCCAATACCTATGGATTCCATCAATTCTGAATACTTGTAGATTAACCTATGGTATTAAGGTACTAAAACAACTCTGGGTTGTGCCTTATACATATGTTAGTCCATTAGAACTTGTTTTCCACATTGACTTATTTTAGTTCCAGCATTTCTAAAGTAGTAAGCATCAAAATGAGCCTTGTCATCCTCAAGGTCATTTACCACCTTCATCGGCTTTCCTTTCTAACTCATTAGTTTGATGACCTAGATCAGATATCTCTTTTTTTTTATTGTATGACTGTGACAGCTAGGATGAACAGAATGGTGCAAAATAAAACTGTTAGGGATGATATGAATCCTGAAGCACTGTGGTTATACTGGTCAGGTTTGGTGGCCACTGCTCATAGGCCGAGCAAGAATGTTTGCTGGTGGTCCAACTAAGACCGCTATAGTGCTACCAACACTAGTAAGGTGAGAGTGGGGGCTAATTGGTTAATGGTGGATGGGAGTGTGTGATTTAATAGTGTGGTTGGTGCAGACCTATAAATTTAGGATGGCATGATAGACCTTTTATTTTAATGCTGGGTTAGTTTGGGTGCTATTAATTGAATGTGTGGTGAGTTTGGAGAAAAGGATTGCAATTTCTTAAAAGTGAATGCTAATTATTTAATGTTTTGGGAGGAAATAGGTTTATTTTTTAAAAGTCAATACTATTAATTTAATGATGGGGTTGTTTGGGGGAAATGGGAAATCTTTTTATTAAAGGTGAATTAAATTAAATCATAGTTGGGCTGGTTGCAAGGATGGAGGACTAAAATTGAAACTTGGTTGATTTTGATTTAATGTTAGACTGCATAGAGGGAGAGAACCCGACAGTGTTCACTCATTGCTAGGCGTTCAATATCACATGTACCTATCCTTTTTACAAACAGGGACCCAAAATTACAGGATTCAGGGAAACACAACAGAGCTTAAGACATGAGCAGCAGCAACAAGTAGTAAAAGCAGCAAGAACAGAAAGGAGAGAGCAGGACAGTCTACCAACTATTTGGATTCTGGTGGGTCAAGCCATAGTTTGGGGACTGACCCAGTCAGTCAGAGCTGTGTTCCAACTGCAGGAACAATTGGGAGATATGTCCCACTTCACTGTGCTCTGCACATAAAAGTTGTGTTTTCAGCATTGCCTGTGTATTTGAATATAAATGAAAAAGATTGAGCAGCTTAGCACTATCTAAAATGATAGCCACACCCACTGGTGGTGTGGAAACTCCCCTCTAGAAATCCTCCGTTTGCTATGGATTTTGAGCTATTCTCAGGGGCTGGATGGCAGACTTTAGCTCATGGGGCAGGCATGCAGCACTGGTCCATAAGTAGCGGCCCATCCTTAAATGGTGGTTTTTGGTATAATATATATTTATCAAATAAAAAGAGGCTAATTTAGTGTTTTTTAACCCTGTGATTCTTTATTATTAAAAATGATAAATCCTAAATAATGAAAATAAATAATGCAACAAAAAACAAATCTCACTTTATATTGCATTTTATATTATATGTTCCTTGTCCTTATAGCTCCTTTTTTTATGTACCTGGCTAATTATAATGGGAGTTATCAAAATGCAAAAAGCTGTTTGCTTTAAAAACCTGATGTTTTTGCCAGCAAAGGACTTGTTTTTGTTTTGCCCTATATATACTAATTGGCTAATTATTTATTTTACGGTTAACCTAAAACAAGTAATATTAGGGGTGGTACTGGGAGAAGGAGCGTGTCCATCTAGAGCACTAGGTATCCATCTGACACCTTGACCCAGGACTGGATTAAGGTTCTGGGGGGCCCAGAGCACTTTAGACAGAAGGGCCCGTATGATGTAACATGGTTATCATTTTAGGCAATACTGTGTGCACTAATGTTAGGACATGCCTTCCAACTGTCCTTGTAGCTGGATCAAATCTTGACTAAGCAAGACAGTCACCCAAATTCAGGACTGCCCCACCAGACAGTTGGCAGACTGTTCTGCTCTCACCTACCTGTTCTTGTCACTTTCACCACTTGTGCCTGCTGGTGTCTTTAGATCAGTTGCTGCTTGTCTGGATTCTGGAATGTTGGATGCCCTATTTGAAAAAAAAATGGGTACATGAAATGTAAAATACTCCATTAAGCCCTGTTGTTAAATCAGTAGCAGTCATTTTTTATAATTAGGCCTCCCTCCAACTCCAACTAATAATAATATTCACATTTGCTAAATAGACCTATTTCCCTCAACCAATCCCAACATTAAATTAATAGCACCCTCATTAAAATAAATAAACCTCTTTTCCTAACTCTAAATAGCCCCAGCAATAAATTAAAAAACATTTACGATTAATAAATCTAACCATTTCCCACATTAAATAAATCATATTCACATTTAATAAATAGTCGTCCTCCCCAAACTCAAACCCATATTCATTTAATAGCCCCAAACCACCCCAGCATTAAATTAAAGGTCCTGTCACCTCACCTTAACTTAATAGACCCCACCAAGTAATAGAGACTTTAATTTTAATTACTTACTGTAGAAAAAATAGCTTATATAAACATTTCAAGGAGGTAAAACAATGTGGAGCAATATGATGCCATTTGTAATTTATGAGAACTGGTTTGAAAAAATCAAATTGTGTTTCATATATTTGTAAATACTTACCTTTAATTAGAGACTAGTTTATTTAATGAATGCCATGGGAACTGATAGATCTTTCATTGACATACCCATTGATATAAATATGAACATTATATCATATTATTAACGTAATTACTGTATGTTCAATTATCAAAGCACTATAAATGGAATTAATAAAATGTAACTAAAGTTGAATATGAAAGATTGTCAGAGGTGAAATATTAGGATAATGGTTGAGGCTGGTGTGTGTATTTCATATTGTAACTTTTAAATGTTTTTTTCCATTAAATCATTCTATATATAATATTACAGTGATTGTAATATCATTACTCAGTCCTGGAACCTATGTACCTCTGCAATTCAGTGATATAGATTATGTGGATGACACTGTCAGGGGCATCAATCATATTTTGAAAGGCTAAAGGCTAAGGCTATATTGATGAGCATAATAGTGTTTTACATCATTCCTCAATACCCGTCATATCGCTAGTGGATGTGAAAAAACAAATAACGCAGGACAATATTAAAGATAGTTTGCTTAAATAAAATATCCAAATAATTCAAATAAAGTAATGTATAATTATCATTCATTAAAAAAAATATAATACAAAATATAATATTTTAAAAATATGCTACAGGTGCTACAAAAATAAGACACCTCTCTAATAAATATTGAAAAATACTCTCAATGCACCCATCCAATAATTGCAATAATGTGTTAAGCCTAAACATCCACTATGAGTCTTGATTTGTCAGCTGTTGAAAGCAGTGTCATCCTGATAACCAGAAATAATTTTCTACAGATCGAATTTTAACAGATTTAGAGGTTTTATTATAACTCATCATAAATCTGGATTTACTATGATGTAAAACACTTTTCACAATGTTTATATGATGTTGCCCAAATGTAGTTATGAAATTCTAGATGATTTATCACACATATTGTATATTACAATTGTGTGTAATAACTTATGTTGCAGATTTAAATTCATAGAAAAGATGGTCTTAAATTCTTCCCATATGTTAGCCAAGGAAAAAAACGATAATAATATTGTCAAAAACATCTACATGTCATACCTGTTGAAAGATCCCAAAATCTACAAAATAATTCTTCTTAGGATATGAGAAAACATATTTTTGAATGTTTGCAAAACTTTGTACTGAATTTTAAAAATGTCATAGTGTAACAATGTACAACTGAACTGTTTTTGTGCTAATCCTCTTTATTGATGTGCAATTAATTAGTAAGTCTCCTTATCAATGTACTACCAGCAATAGAGAAATAACACCTACATTCCAGTCTACAAGAAGACATTATATAACACTTTTGATTCCTTAATGAGTAGTGACTTAACTATTTAAGTCATGACTCATTAAAAATTAAACCTAACATAATTGTATTCATATTTTCCTGTAATAGTGTTTCTTCTGGAAAAATATTGTATGCTATTACGAGAGAATTAAACTAGCAACTGTATCTAGAATGTTACAAGTTTGAAGAACAACTTAATTAAAACAAACAAATACATTTTGCCAAGAAAAGCATTTGTATTTTTAAATAGAACTATTTTTATTTTAGTCAATAATGCTGTCTGAATTTAATTCTTTCCTTTTGTGTGATTGCATTACTTTAGCATATTTCTGCTTAATAAATAGTCATCTTTACTTGTTGCACACTAATACAGAATATTTTGCACATTTTAGTATAATTGCGTGAAATATTACAAAAGCTAAACAGGCAGTGAGTATACTTGCAAATTGTCAAAAGGTATTTGTTGAAATACTAAACACAAATTTCAAAAATGAAATCAATGTACTTTCCTGTCACTTCCGCTTCCCAGTGAGACGAAAAGGGAATGTGAAGGAAGGGATTAGGAATGTCTTTACTTCTTTTAAGGAGGATTACTGTTGCTAACAATATGTGCTGATATATTCACCCATTTACCACTGAAATTTCTTTGAACCTTTCATGCATGTAAGATATTTATAAACAGCCTGCAGTAAAGCAATACAATCAAGCCCCTTTAATAGTCTCTTGGCAATTAAATTTTCATGAAGCTGGATTATGTCTCTTTGAGCAAATGGTTTTATTTAGCAGACTTTTTGTTCTAGAATATGCATTATTTCATTTCACATTATCAAGAGATACAACATATTGTCATCATTCTTCTACCACCTAAGGATGACACAAATCGGCTTGTGAATGGGGCTTGCTGTTTAAAATTTCTTTGAAGGTTCTTGAGAGGTATTTGTTTCAGAAATACATAGACAGGCCCCAGTGAGCTAGCTTCAATGTTATCTGAAAATAAAGTCTGTCTTTTGAATTAAAAGATTGTTATGTTACACAATCAAACTCATCTTATCCAACTGTTAAAAATACTCTACACCAGTGAGCATGTTTATGGAAGAATAAACAAGAAACAAAACTAAACAGGGATGCTGGTAGACTTTCACATTAAGCAATCTAGCTGATGTTGCATTATCAAACTAGTCCCCAGGATTACTTCTAATACAGGAAGGCAAAAAAAGGTAAATTGTGTAGACTAAATGTATGACTAGGGTTAGGAATAAGACTATTGCAATAGGTTAATGTTTACCTTTTAGTTACTTTCTTTTAATGAGGATTCCTTTTTTAAACTAAGGAGCAATGTATCTAGTATCAGAAAAGGTGTCCAGCTGTCAGAGTGGAAGAGTGGAAGTATTCAGAAACAAGCCAAAGTCAGTGCAGGCAGATGTAGAGTGTAGTTAAAAAAGCTAAAGTCAAATACGTAGTCATGGACACAGCCAATAATATATTTATTTTGTAATGTTGGTAGTCATGTAATCGACACTTACAAACCGGACACACACCACACTGACAAAAAAAAAACGATGAGTATAACAGCGATAATATAATGATATTGACTAATCATGTAACTGACAACTAGTATTTCCGGCAGCTAAAATCCTCTTCAAATGTAAAATGCGACTTTGCAAAACTTGTACAGTAAAAAAATCACGTCACTTTTAATGGACATCATGATAACTGCGGTTTTAAAGTGACAATGGGTGGATCCACAGCCTGGATCACATTATACATTAATTTAATTAATTATGCACATTAGCAGAGCATTTTGTGCTGGATAGAAGAAGTTACGTTGGATTGTTAAAAATCCTAATCTGTGTACGCTGTCACAATCAACATGGCTAAATATCAGAAATCGTAGCATTATAGATAAGACACCTATGTCTATAAAATTTAGCATAATATCTTTTCATATAGCATTATTTCTTTTCTTTTGTAAATGTGTAAATAACTTCAAATGTAAATTCATTAGAGACCACCCACTTAAAAGTACTTAAGTACTAAGTATGGTATTCTTTATAACTATGTAGATTTTTACTACAGGAACACTTCAGGACTATCCTGAACATTCCTTGAGAGTTCATTGTTATAATTCAAAGGTTGTATTACTTTTATCTTTTCCTAAATGTAAAATGTGAGAGTAAATACATTTTGGGTAAATCAATTACTTTGATAAGAACAAGATTTCAGGAACAGCAAACAAATGGAAACTACTAATGGAGAATGTGAATACTTTCTTCAAAGATGTTTACATTTGTCCACTTGTTCTCTTCTTAAAAAATACAGATTAAATAGTTTGTTTTCATAGTGTTTGAAAAAAAATATTTAAATTAAACACTTGTTTCACTCCACTTTAAAGCTTTGTTGAATACCTCTATATAATTAGACTACACTACAAAGACACAATAAAAGTATATTTTAATTTCTTGTAATCATTTACGAATAGAGACAATTCGACTAAATTTATATCACAGGTTAATGTAGTAACAATAGCAGCAATTCCTGTTACATAGACCATGTAAATTATTTTTTCCATGTTCTGTATATATAAGGGAGGACTTGTCTATATTGTCATTTCACTACCCAAAATCTAAGCCATTTTATTTAATACTTTTTCTTTTAACCTATTCCCTCAAAATGACTAGAATGAAAACTATCACAAAGAGACCACAGCATGCAGAGATAGCACACAGCACATATGTGTTCTGTAGGTTTATGCGTATGTACCCACAAGATAGTGTAGACCACAAGCACACCAAACCATATTTATCAATGAGAAATGTCTGTCCTGAAGAAGCTCAACTCATGTTATGTGCAGGTAGTCCACTGGGGTGCAGTGCGCTGGTGGTGCCGGCATCAGGTTTGCCTGCTCAGCTGTTAGTGTGACTCTGACATCAGGTTTTCCTGTCCAGCTGTGAGCCTGACTCTGACATCAGAGTCAGACTCATGCCTAAAATGACCAAGCAATGTGGGGTCAGATTATTTGGTATTTAGCTCTACTGTATTAGTCTTCTTGATGTCATTAGTAATTATGTTTTCTGGATTTCTTATATCCTTACATTTTTGAGCATAAACACTCAAGTGTTGATTTTTGAAATGTACGGGAATAGAACATGTTCACCTAGGTGAAAAAGATGGAGATATCTAGCATAAGCTCTCTAAAAGGGAGATGTTCTGGATATATCAGCGATTGGCAACATCTCCTCATTTCATATTTAGAAGGTTTGATAAATCTAGCCCATTGTAGTTTTACTTACAATAAAACCAAATTATAAATACATTGAATAAATTACTATATATATATATATATATATATATATATATATATATATACAGAACATGGCTATGTTCATGATTTGAACTTTACTTGTGACTTCTTGAGGTTGCATTGCTATATGTACTGAATAGATGATCTAGGTCAATTATTCACTACATTTATTGGTGTGAGGATATGGGGGATCCACAATTGAAACCTGGAACTACAAGTCATAAAGTAATCTAGATATAATATTATTGTAACGCCCTCGATATGAACTTTAAAGGGATGTTATTAGGACTGAACAAAAACTTTATTTACAATGTGAAGTGATAAGATGTTCATCACTAAATTCCATTAATATGACCATGAGTTCCATAAAAATATCATTGTGACATTTCTGTTTATTTGGGTGAGGACTTTTTTATCACCACTATATATATATATATATATATATATATATATATATATATGATAAAAAAAATAATATATATATTCATATTGCACTAGAATTGATTTATTTATCTTGTCTGAGTAAAAAAATGTATGATTTCATAAATTAAAAAAGTATGGCAAATTGTGTTTTTTCATAATTTTATGGTCAGTATTTATATAGAGCAGGTTAGACTTGAAAGTCTGGACTTTCCCACACTGATATTATATATGATAAGCACACACCTCAAACCAAAAGTGTGTACATGCAAACCCTGAAAAAAAAATAAAAAATCTTGTAGGATATATACACTTCACGTATGTTGCGCCATCCCACTATATGTGTTTTGAGAGGTATGTGACCACTTTTTACTTTACCTGCTTTTAATCACCTAGACTTCAAACCTGGGTCAACCTTCTATGACATCAAACACATCCCTTGCCACTATAGTATGCTCCATTATCATTAGGGATGGACAAATCAATTTAGATTATTTGGACATTTGTCCAATTTTCACAGATTAGCCATCAGCAAAGGAATTTGCACATTATTGCTGATTTGCACAAAAAGTGGCAAGTAATTAACTCCTACTAGAAAATCAATCTAACCACTAGTGGCGGAACTATCATTGGTGCAGCAGGTGCACCGGGGCCCATGGAGATAATGGGGCCCATTGCATGGCAGATGCAGAGGGTTGGGGGCCCAATTCTCCTCCTCTCCACCTTCCTGCACTGGGGCCCACAGGTTGCTAGTTCCGCCTCTGCTAACCACAGTACATGAAATGTAAATAAGCTAATCAGTAAACATCAATAAATGTAACATGACCTATATCTTATAAAAAGAGCTTACAGAGCTTACTTCTTCTGCCTACCCTCTCTGTCTTGATATACACCAACTCCCCTTGCCCTACAAAATCCTTTTCAAACTCCTCACCATCACCTACAAGGCTCTCTCCCACCTAACTATCCCCTATATCTCTAACCTCCTCTCCATTCACACTCCCTCCCACTCCCTGCTCTCGGCCAATGACCGTCGCCTTTCCTCCACTCTGATTACCTTATCCGCTCCAGAATTAAAGATTTCTCCCGTGCTGCCCCCATCCACAGGAATCTCCCATGCTCAATCCTTCTGTTCGTTAACTTGTGCCCCTTCAAGCTGGCACTTAAAACTCACCTGTTCCTTAAAGCCTATCAGCCATCCACCTAACCCTGTCTCGATCTCCTCCACTCGTTCTTATCTCCCCTCTCCTCCCAGCCCTTTGCTCACTCCTCCCGTGCTCTATCCCCATTGCTGACTCCCTTCTGTGCCTGATGTCTGTTTACCCTCCCGTAGGATGTAAGGTTTTATGAGCAGGGCCCTCTTCTCACCTGTCTCTATACCTCTTCTTCTGCTCCAACTTCACTACAATAGCCATGCCTGGAGTTTCTGAAGGCTGGTTATTATCTCTTTATTGTTCTGTATTGTTTCACCCTGTATTATCTACTGTTTGTATTGTGTACGACTCTGCGGAAATCTTGTGGTGCCTAATAGAAGAAGAAGAAGACTTTCATATTTGTTTGTGTTTTTTAGGTGAACATTATATTGTATGAAAATATTATCAAGCTTGCTGCCCAAATGTCATCCTGTCCTTTTTTCCAAATCCAATCTGTATCTAAATCTTGTTAAATAGGTCTAAGAAACATTTCCAGAACAGGCACATATCTCATCCAAAACAAAAAACATTAATTCATGCACTCATTATCTTCCTCTTTGACTATTACAATTCCCTTTTTTCTGGCCATTCTCTAACCAGACTCACAAATGCCATCTGTTTTGAATGCAGCAACTAGACTAATTTTCCTTGTAAAACGTTCTTCTATTGCTGCTCCAAAATGCCAGTCCCTACATTGATTGCCTGTACTATACCGAATCAAATAAAAAAGTACTTCTACTAACTTACATAGCCACTAACAAAACTGCATCAACATCTCTTCCTTTTTTGCAAAATGTCTCCCAACTTGGGCCCTCCACATTTCCTAACATATGAGCCTCTCTTCCACAATCATTACCTACTCCCTTTCCTGATTACGTGACTTTGCTCTGGCTGCACTCTTTGGAATTCCCACCCTCAGAGAACAAGACATTCCCCTTGCCTCCAAACTTTCAAAAGTTCACTGAAAACTCATCACTTTAGGCAAGCATATAAAATTCCTGAGCCAACTTCTTAATCTCCCTAAGCTATGCTGTCCGATTACTACCACCCTACACAGTTCACTCAAACTTACACTTTTTCTCCAGTATTCAAAAACTTTCTGACACATGACTGAATATATAGCTCACTAAGCACTTTTCCCACTGCTATCTGCCTG
This sequence comes from Mixophyes fleayi, assembly GCF_038048845.1. Lineage (NCBI taxonomy): Eukaryota > Metazoa > Chordata > Amphibia > Anura > Limnodynastidae > Mixophyes > Mixophyes fleayi. Next base: position 174,141,675 of record NC_134404.1, read on the forward strand.
GACCAATATTCAATAAGTAAAACTTAACCTCGTGTTTCTCTATAGATTATAAATTGCGAGCAGGGCCACTTTATCACTATGTCTGTCTGTGTGTTGTTTTATTACTGTCTTTGTCCTCAATTGTAAAGTGCTAATGAGTATCCTGGCCCTAAATAAAGGTTAATAAATAATAAATAAATAATAACATAATAAAATAATAATTTTCCTCCAAGGAAGTCCTAGATGCCAAAAACTGGGACAAAACGCATTGGAATCTCACTGATGATACAGACCTACTGTTGGTGACATTATTTACAAAGCTTGATTGGTAGCCCTCCTTGGATTAGACTGTATCCATTGGATTGGGACAGTGGAGCTGGAGGAAGAGATCATCTTCAAATAAGATATTTTATTTTGTAATTTGAAATAGGTCTATTACTGTATTTTTTTTTTTTTTACATCCAGTATTTTTATTGAAATTTTTTAAGATATAAACATAACAAAAAGAAAAGAAAAACAATCGCATACATATTGGAATTAAATGACGGAATTTACAAGATTACATTAAAGCATAATAATAATAAATGTGCTATATTCATTCAGGATCATACATCGTAAATGCTTATATATAAGTATGTTACACATGCAGGGTTTGTTACATGGACTCAGATACTTATTATAAGAACTGCGGTAGCCATACATTTAAGTAGATAGAGCATCTGTACTAGATGACATAGGATAGAATGGAGACTTTAACCATCTGTACCATATATTCTCAAATTCCTTCAGAGCCTGTCTGCTAGTATAAACAAATCTCTCGTGCCTTATGGTGGTATTGACCAGTGCCTTCCAATTTTTAACCGTGGGACTCGTCGGGGCCAACCACAGCCTCGCTATACACACCTTAGCTAACATCAATAACTGTGAAATGTACATTTTTGTCAGTTTATTAACTTTCCCCTTCAATCGGAGCCCAAAGAGACAAGTGGCCGGTGAATTAAGAGACACTTCAATTCCAGTAACCTGAATATATCTCCTGATCCTTCGCCAGAAGATTTGTATACATGAACACTCCCATAGAAGGTGCCAAAAGTTAGCATTGATCGAATTGCATTTCGGACAGTTAGGGGTAGCATCCGGGCGAAATTTTGCCAATCTGATAGGGGTAAAGTAGGCCCTGTGTAAGATAAACACCTGTATTTGTTGAAATTTTAATGATGAAGTATAACCTTTAGTACTGTCTGTAACCATTTCCCACTCCTTGTCTGATAAAGGGCCAATATCTATTTCCCACTGATTCCTCAAACCATCCAAATCATCTGCAGTGGATTCATACAGAAGACATGAATACATTCGAGAGATCAGACCTCTATAACCCAAGGCCTGTAATTGTTTCCTCAGTGGATCCACCCCAAACACCAAAGTCTCCCCTTTAAATTGTGTGTTTAGGGCGTGTCGTAACTGAAGGTAAGAATAAAACATTGTTCTGGGTACAGAGAATTCCCTAACCAACTGTTCGAAGGATTTAAGTACATTTGTATCATAAAGCTGACCTACCGACACCACACCCAACCGAGACCACTCCCTGGCCCTCTTCACTGTATTCAAGTTCTCAAATTTCTTTGCCCCCCAGATAGGAGTATATGGATCAATGTCAGTTTGTTTCATTATTTTATTACAGATTGTCCAAATCTTAACTGCCTGAATCAGGAGCGGAGGAGCCCGCATACCAAGCCGCCCCGCCAGCAGTGACTGTAAGGGAGTGTGATTAGAATTAAATTGGTGTACCAACACCCAATGTAGCTTATGGTAATTGGGGTCCGAAACCCATGCCTTAAGATGGACCAATTGAGAGGCAAAATAATATAATTTCAAGTTAGGAAGTGCAAATCCACCAGAAGATCTGGATCTATACAGTGAGCTGAGCTTGACCTTAGCCCTTCCCCCTCCCCAAACCAATGAAATCAAATAGCTATCAATGCATCGGAAAATGGAGGGTGGAATATATACAGGTGACTGCTGGAGTATATATAAAAACTTTGGCTGCACCATCATCTTAATTAAATTTATCCTACCGGAGACAGAAAGTGGGAGCTTCTTCCATACATGAGTTTTTTCTTTAATGTATTTGATCTGGGGCCGCAAATTAAGTTCTACATATTCAGCGGGGGTATTAGAGATCCATATTCCCAAGTATTTAAATTTCGATGCCCATTTTAACTGTAAGCCTTCTGGCATTGTCACGGGACACTCCCAACCCAGAGGGAACACGCTAGATTTATCCCAATTAATTTTTAGGCCGGAAAAAACCCTAATCCATCAACCACCCGCAGCAAATGTTTTAGGGAAGTGTCGTGATCTGAAAGGAACAACAGCATATCATCTGCATATAATGCCACCTTATCCTCTCTGTGCTCTGATCTAAGTCCCACAATTTCTCTATCATGCTGGATCTTACAGGCCAGCGGCTCTATTGCTAATGCAAACAGGGCCGGAGACAACGGGCATCCCCGTCTAGTACCCCGCTCTAATTGAAATTGTTGAGAAAGATGTCCATTGACACAGACCCGCTGTCACGGGCACTAGGAGTCTTTACCCAGGGATCACCAGGTGATAGGCTTACCAGAGCAGTATAGATGGTAATATGGTACTCTGGTAGCAGGGTGATCACGGAACAGGAAATAGCAGATGATGGAGATGCTCAGGAAAGTCTATGACTAGCAGCACTGGTAATATGGATGTAGAAATACACGAGGAACTGTATGGACAAAGGACACGTGAAGGTAGTCAGTGGTCTGCGGTAGCAAGTTGTACCACTGCTATAGTGAGGAGGAATGTCCAACAGAAACGAGGAGGTGATGAGAGTCAGCGGTCTGCGGATAGCAAGTTGACCGCTGTCTGAGTGAAGGAATGGAATCCAAGTGGAGGTATCCGGGGAGTCAGTGGTCTGCGGTAGCAAGTTGTACCACTGCTATGTGAGAGGATACTGGAACAGGTGACACAGGGATCAGTGGTCTGCCTCTAGCAAGTTGTACCACTGAATATATATGTGAGGAGGAGCACGGGGAGAGACTGCAATACAGGGGATACACGGGCACCTTAAACTTGATCCACAATAGCATGCACAATATATTAATGACTGAACAGCACTGCAATAATAGAAAGTCACTTGAGGTAATCCGGCACAAGATAACACAGTCAATGATGGCAATAGTCTCAGCGGATAGTAAACTCCAGAGGAGAACAAACTCAGTCCAGCAAGATATGCAATACACCAGCACAGTCAATGAGAAGTATGCATACCGTGGTTCAGAAGCAGGCTGTCAGACAGGAGTGCAGAGATACCTGAACGGCTGGAGGCCGGCAGGATGCGAAGTCCCTGGAGGGGTGAAGCGGTAATCAAATAGGTGCAGCGCACAGGTAGGTAGACCAGCAGGGGAACAAATACTCAGGAAGCAGTAGTATGTAGAACTGGACTCCTGGAGGACCCTGAAGAGTAGCGATGATCTAGATGAGATGAAAACAGTGAGGCGCAGATCCGATGCAGACTGGCGAGTAGAGACCAGCGGGAACACGGAGAAGCACGGAGAGCGGGTCAGCTGTTGTAGGACGAGTAGAACTGAGAAGTAGCAGCAGCAGGACTCTGCAGATACACGGAGGTAGCGGATAGCAACCAGCAGGTGCAGCAACGATGAAACACGGGAGAGCAGAGCTGAGCTGGAACTGTTGAGCACGGAGAGTAGCGGATAGGAATCAGTTGTAGCAGTCTCGAGGAAACACGGGAGAGATGAGATGAGCTAAAGACTGAAGCGCACGGAGGCAGCGGATAGGAATCAGCCAAACAGTCACGATGAAACACAGGAGGGTTGAAGTGGTTAGGAAACCACAGGAGTAGAAGTGGTCTGGAAACCACAGGGGTAGAAGTGGTTTGGAAACCACAGGAATCAGCAGCGCTGAATACACGAGGAAACACAGGAACACCTTCAGAGGCTCATGGGGAATGAGACTCCAAGATCAGGCCACGTGGTATTGACCACAGGTGCTTAATATAGGGAGTGTTGCCTGATCTGCCAATTAAGTTAACGGGACAGGTACTGAAGGGTTTGAAAGGGCTGCGCATGCGCAGACCCTCAGGATGGAGGACGGCCACGGTTCCTAAATGTACGGGAAGAAGCACTCACAGTCCGGTGAGTGACACCCGCGCCACTGGATGTGAATACAAAAGTTTAACCCATTTTATAAATTCCAGGCCCACTCCAAATCGGGACAATACCTCCCACAGGTATGGCCACTCCACCGAGTCAAACGCCTTGGCTGCGTCCAAGGACACCACAACTTCACTCTCAGAAGAGGGTGACCGCACCTGCAGGAGAGTATACAGCCTTCTAAGATTGATAGACGTGGACTTGCCCGGCATAAATCCCGTCTGATCCGGATGAATTAATTCCAGCACCACTCTACTTAACCTCAAAGCCAGTAATTTTGCTAGAATCTTAACATCATTTGACAAAAGTGAAATCGGGCGGTAGGACTCAGGGTACAACAAATCTTTCCCTGACTTAGGCAGCACCACCACTATTGCCTCTGCCATTGAAGGGGAAAGAGCGCCAATCTCACCCAGCTCGCTGAATGTATCCAACAACCTAGACACAAAAAAGGGCCGGTGTTTTTTATATAATTCAATTGGGATTCCATCTACTCCAGGGGCTTTACCATTAGGGAATGACATAATAGCTATATCAATCTCTTCAAGAGTAAAGGGTGAGTCCAAAAACTCCCTACTATCATCGGAGAGGACAGGAAGGGAGATACCATTCAAATACTGCTGTAACGTATCCATGTCATATCTGACCTGTGACTTATATGTATTCGTGTAATATTTATGAAATACCTCAACAATATCAGGCATCAGATACTTCTTAACCCCACTGTCATCACAGATAACCGGTACTGCCGCATCCGCCCTCTCCGCCCTTGTCAGATAAGCCAGGAAGCTACCATTTCTATCGTCCTCTGCATATCGTACATGCTTAGAAAACAGAAATTTACGTTTGGATTTCTCAAATACATACTCTACCCACTCTCTCTGGGCCAACTGCCATGTTCCCCTTGCAACCTCAGTTTTGTCCGCAATGTATTGTGCTTCTAAGGATCTACACTTTTTCTCTAATATCTGTTCTTTTTGTCTGGACGACTTTTTAATTTCAGCTATGCCAGCAATTAATGTCCCCTTTAGGAAAGCCTTAAAAGCGTCCCAAACTATAGGTGGCCTTGCTGTTACCAGATTATCTACAAAGAAGCCTTCCCACTGTGTCACCAAGGTCGCTCCTGTACCCATCAAGGAGAGCCAGAAGGGATTTAATTTCCAAAAGGACTGGCCTCTATCAATTGCAAAATCAATAGATAGGCAGAGGGGCGAGTGGTCAGAAATTCCCCTAGCCCTATATTCCACGCTCCTTACCAGCGGTACCAGAGAGTGTGACACTTGAATTTTTTCCAAGGAGAAGCAGAGACGTTTATGTACCAATATAGAGACCCCTCGAGAATTAGTCGTGTACGTAGAGTGGTATGCCCTACCTACCCATGCTTTTTTAAGGGCGAGTATTCTATCACCGTGTAAGTGAGTCTCCAATAGACAAACAATATCAGGATCATTTTTTCTAATTTGTCTTAGTACAAGAGAACGTTTCACAGCATTATCTAGGCCCCGCACATTCCAGGAGAGAATTTTCAGCTCCTTATCAGATGTACCAGAATACATATAATAGTAGTCCCTCTTATCTCACTACCCCGCATCCCACACACCTGCAGAGCATACATTGACATACTTATAAGCACATATAATCCTTGTCTATATATTTGCGATAACATTAAAACTACCCACAACTTAAATAACTTTAATACTAAACCCATACCCCCACCCTGTATACTCCACCCAACTTAAGTATACCTTAAACCCTAACTAAAATTACCTTAAGATATTCAGCAGGCCAGCACACTACCAAAAAAGGTCACCCGCCAACCCGCAAAATACCAGAAGATAGAGGAAGGAAAAGGAAGGAAGGAAAAGGGGCGAATTGAGAAAAGAGAGGAAAAGAACAGCCTTAAAGCCATGGGCTCTCCAGCCCATTACATATTTTTATTTTTTTTACAGTGGACCTTTCAATATTAGTTTGAAAATCACAGACCCCACCTGAGCGAAATACTTTTTTTTTTTTTTTGTCCCACAGAAGAGAAATTACATTATGTATAGCAAATACCATGCATAATATCAATGACAAATCAGCAATGTCCAAAGGACTATCAGGAGAGACATAAAAAAGTACTCATCCAGCATCAGCGTTCAGCAGCAGCTAGGCGGTCCAACCAAATTGCAGCCTCTCGGGGAGTATCGAAAAAGGATGTACGGCCCTCCGAAACCACTCTCAACCGGGCAGGGAAAATCATGGCATATGGGATCTGTAAATCTCTCAATCTTCTCTTCACCGGAATGAATTGAGCCCTCTTCTTTTGTACATCCAGAGCGAAATCAGGATACATTGCTACTCGCTGACCATTGTATTCCACTGAACCTTTCTGCCTAGCCAAGCGTAGAATGGTATCTCGGTCACGATAGTGCAACAATTTGGCTATGAAGGTGCGTAGGGGGGCTCCAGGAGGGGGTGCTTGAGTTGGAATACGGTGGGCCCGCTCCACTGCGAATTGGGCTGTAAATGAATCTGTACCAAACAGTTGGATTAACCACTTTTCCAAGAAGGATTCTGGGGAGACACCTTCTGCCTTCTCGGGCAATCCAACCAACCGAATGTTGCTGCGACGCAAACGCCCCTCCATATCCGTAAGCTTTTGTTTAAACAGAGAGGCTTGCGACTCCAGACTCTCCAACCGGTCCGCAACTGGTGCAGAAGTGTCCTCCAATGTAGACACACGTGTCTCCACTTCACCCACTCTCTCCCTGATTTTTTGCACGTCTTGCCGGAGAAGAGAGAGGTCCACCTGCACCTCTCCTATTTTATCCATAACACGCTTTTCAGATGCCCCAATGGCCTGCAGGACCTGCTGTAATGTAACTTCAGGGTCCACCAGTGGAGCCGACAAAGGGGGGGTAACGGGATGTGATGCATCTCCTGAACCAGAGGCTGTAGTGGAGGAGCGAGCAAAGCGATCCAATTTTCCCGCTGCGGTAGACTGGTTATGTTTGCCCATAATTTCACAGGAAAGATGGGATGATATTTATCCTATAAGCTTATATGCAACCCTGTAACCTGTATAGCTTTAATTACATATAGGTGTACAGCTCAGATTGTATTGCTAGCAGTGCATTGCAGCCAGTTATCTTCACAGAGTAAGGTATATCTCCTCCAACAACACTGATAATGATAATCAAATAAGTCCAGAGCCCAATTCAGTTACTCCTCACTTGTACAAGGATATAAATGTACCTGTATCAGATGGATATCACAGGCTGTGTTCACCTAGGCCAGTATGTGGTATTACAGAGGCTCTATGTCCCAGCAGTCATCAACTGCCACAAACTGCCACAGACTGCCTGTAGTATTCCTCTACCCAGATGCTCAAATCTTTCTCTCCCAGTCTCGGGTAAAATGGCAAGAGCACTATCAAAACAGGTACACTATGTACAGCAACTATTCGGATGCACAGTTTTGGGTCCAAAAGTTTCTTTATTCCACTATAACGGAGATCAACAGGATATCTGGGATGGAGAGCTCGTAACTGTGCTTGCTACTCCATGCTCGTCCAGGCCACGCCCCAGGTCTATTACTGTATTACATTTTTTATAACGTCACTTTATTTAGTTAAATTTTGGAAAAGCAGTACGAAAAACAAAACATATATTGAGACTTTAGTAATGTGAAGATCACATATGTAACATACAATTACACAAACAATTATCATACATAGTTTGACAAAGTGACATACTGATTGTGAATAGTATTTATTTTGTGATAATATTTGTACGGTACCACATTATAGAGGTGGAGGGATCGAAATATGGGGTAGGGGTAGAAGTGTGTTGGGGGGCAGTGTCTATATGAATAGGTAAAACTCAAGAGGGTCCTGGAAGTGAGGCGTTTTGGTAAGTATACAATGGGTCCCAAATTTTATGAAAATTGATGACTTTATTATTTTGGAGATAAACCAGACTTGATTTAAAACTTCTCGGTGAGTGGGGGCTACTCTTTTTCCAGTTGGGAGTGATTTGGTATGTCGCAGCACTAAAATCATTTTGTCCAATGATCTTGTTATGTGTGGAACAGGGGCACAGAGAAGCAAGTTGCTGATTGATCGCCGAAGGGTGAGTCCTGTAATATTTGCAATAAAGGTTACTATCTCATTCCAGAATGGAACGATACTTGGACAGGACCAATAGATGTCCTTAAAGCTGCCTGTCTGGCCATATTCTCTCCATCACTTTTCAGAAGAGCTTGGGTAGATTTTATGCAGACATGCAAGGACCAGGTACAATCTAATGAGAGCTTTGTATGAGTTTTCTTTAATGGCAATGCGATGGAACACTTGGAGATTATAGTGTGGATTTTACTACATGTCTCCACTGCAAGAGAGCTCCCCAAACAGCTTCCCATTATGACACAATAGTGTGAGCTAATGATTCCTGTGGTGCAAAGACTGTATGGTAGAGGAGGGAAATGGCAACTTTGCAGTCGGACTTGAATATGCAGGTACGTTCAAATTGAGAGAGCTACAGTTGAGGATCGATTTTGAGTGAGGACTGGACAAAAAAAAATACTTGGAGACATTGGTTACAATTTTTGTTGGATATGTGGCATTTTTCTTGAAGTTCCATGAATAATCGCAGGACATATTTGCCCATAGCGTGATGAAAGGGTATGATCCACACAGTTTTCCACTCCAAAGTCATATCAACATTTTGTCCTGAGGGTGAAGATGAGGATGATCCTAGATTATGGTGAGCAGCGAAGGCTAGCTAGACAGGTGAAAACTTCTGTTAACGGAATCCCAGATAGTAAGTCTCATCGTTTGATCGTTGGAACGGAAGAATACTTGACTGGTCAATGTTGATTTTTTTAAACAGGGTATAAGCTCTAGTGAATTGTTGTCAATTAATTAGTTTTCTAAATAAGCTCATTGTTCGACTTGCCAAGCTAATAGCTCGCTCAGCTGAATAGCATTGTGGTATCTAAGTAATAGGGGTAAGCCCAGGCCCCAGGACATCAAAGCCCTAGCCAGAAGATCTCATTTTAGCCTGTTTTATTTCTAACTCAAAATACATTTTTACATGAGTCCTGTAGAGTGGCAATGCGGCATAGATACAGGCAGGGTCTGAACAGGTAGAGAATTTTAGGTAGAACTTTCATCTGGGTTGCATTAATCCTACCTATCCATGTTTCTCCTAGTGGAGAATCCTGCTCAATTTTATGAAAAAGTGGAGCAAAATTGGCCTTGTACATACTTGAGTGAGACAGTCTGCTACTGGAAGTCAAAGTTCAATTTGAGGAGCTTTTTCAATTAATCAGGCAGGTACAAAGATAATACCTCAGATTTGCTGTTATTGACCTTGTAACCTGATGCTGCACCAATATCAGACAATTCCTTAAAAAGATTGGAGAATGATACCATTGGTTTAGTAAGGGAGAGAAGGACATAGTTTGTGAAGAGGGCAATTTTATATTTAGATTTACTGGTGGAGCTTTCCAAAATATCAGGGTTGTTTCTGATTCTGCTGGTCAAGTTTTCAAGAACGATACCTTCTCTTGAAATTGGGAAATTTTAAAGGTGTTTAATTGAGTCTTCATTAAGTTTTGCCTACGGGGCCCTCCAGGAGACTAAACAAAGAAGTGAAAATTCAGTGGTCAGCCCAAGGGTTGGCTTGCATTATAGATAGCACTAGGCTTCATAAGTGGAGATTGCATCCCAACAACATATCTATACTCTTGTAGACATTGAGTGTGTAAGAGTAAAAAGTGTCATGCGAAGTGGAATTGAGAGCTCGCCAGAAGTTGAAAAGTATCAACTCTTTCAAATGTTTATTGAGGCCTCTGCTGTTAGCCTGAAAAGAAGATTTGCAAATGTTATGGGATCTGTCCAGAACTTGATCTAGCACTGTATTAAAGTCTCCACCTGCCAAGAGCAGACCCCTGCACATTTTGTAGAGGGTGAAAAAGAAGGCATTGAAGAAAGTGCTTTGTCCAGTTTTGTGTGCATATAAGTTAATTAGAGTGATCTTGACAGAGCCTAATTGTCCTGTGTGAATGATATATCTGCCGTCAGAGTCTTTAGAGCAGGAGCATAGCTTGAATGGAAGGGAATTGCATATAAATATTGCGACACCGTTGTGCATGAATTCACTGGAGGAGTAGCTGTGGCGAAGCACTTAGATACTAGGGAAGAGTGACCTGAGTGTCTCAAGTGTGTCTCCTGGATGAAGACGATGTCAGCTCACAGTGTGCATTTCACTTAATGATGGAGTGACTTTTTTTTTGGCCTTTAACATTAAGGTTGACAAATTTCATCTACATGATTTCTAGTTGCGTCAGCTAAATGGAATGGAATACAAAATGGAAAGAAATACAACAGTTGAGGGCCAATGACACAGAGGGACCGCGAAGAAAAGGTGGAAGGGTGTGTGGGAAATGGCTAGTTACAGTGGAGAATAAGTGTTCAGCAATCACTGGAGGTGTGTGTATTGTCACTTAAGGAGTGGGACAATAAGGTCTGTATGAGGTTCTGAGATCAAAAGAGTATGGTTGAGGAATAGAGGGGCATGGTCTATACAGTATAACCCAGTAGCGTGAGTGGAGATTGTCGAAAGGGAAGTGAGAAGTGTGCCTCATGTTTCTGGACCAAGTTATCAGGGGAAGATCAATAATCTCTTGTTCTAGAATGATGGTAAAGGTGGTCAAAAAGGTGGGATGATTGCAAGGGAGACATGAAGACTTGTAGTAAAGTGTGGAGTGGAGAGGATGGTAATATAACAGTTTATTTATGGGGGTCGTTGCAGAAACATGGAGACTGCAACATGCGTGACACATACTAACGATAAGTGAGACTTAGTTGATAATATGAAAAGCCCAATTTGTTCTGCTCAAGGGGTTGCCACCCACCTACTACAATTAGAAAACAACAGATACAGTTAAATTAAGAGAAAACAAAAGCATTTAAAACAACAACCATTAACAGAGATACCAAAAGAATAATATTTTATAGTATAGCATAAGTAACCAGGTTAGTGAAACATTTAGCTCTACTAATAAAGTTGTGCCATGGTACCACAAACAGCATCATTGTTTTTGGGTGAACGTCCTCTCAAGACAGGATGACTTATGAGATAAAAGTGATCCATAGATGAGAGGACACACACACGAATACTAGATATATTGCTTCTGTGAAAATGTACATAATAGTTAGAGGACAGAGTTAGCTTGCATACTGTTAGCATGGTTAAATGTAGCAGAATCTAACAAATTAATGAAAACAACTAAAGCAGGGTTGTCCATCCCATGGCCTGCGGGCCACATGTGGCCCAGCATGCCTGTAAATGTGGCCCATCAGGAGTTTTGGTTGTGGCAAGGGGGCAGCGCTGTTAATGAAAAAAAAAATCCTGCAAAAAAAGAAAAAGATAAAAAAATACTTACCTTGTGGTCACGCGGTCCCTCCCTGGTCTCCTCCTCCGTGCGGCGCTCGCAGTGAATGTCGGGCGTGATGTCATCACGTCCGACATCCATTGCGGAGCACAGCACATGGGAGTCACCCGCGCAAACTATTAGCAGCAGTGAAACGGAAAAAACAAGAGAAGAGGATCAGAGAACAAGCCGATTAAAAGGTAAGATAAGGGTTTTTTTTTTTTGTGTTTTTTTTATTATTTCAAGGGACGCTGACTAGTGCATAAACTCACCTGGTCCTGGAGCATCACGGACCTTATCTTCCTGTCTTAATGACTGCTGTATTGAAGCCCTTCATAAAATGTTGTAACAATATCACTTGATGTTTGATAGCAGCCATTAGCATGTCATTGAAGCACTGAGCAACAACAAGGAGCATTAGCAATGTTTTCTATGTTTTTTTTGGATGATCAGCTATCATTAGTGCTAGTGTATTCTATGTGCGGCCCAAAACAAATTGTCGCCTTCCAATGTGGTCCAGGGAAGCTAAAAGGTTGGACACCCCTGAACTAAAGCATACTGGCATCATAAACAAGAAACCATACATTACCAACAAGAACATCATGTTTCCAGAGGCGGTCTAACGCACGTGGTGGAGGACGACTGTCACACATCAGACCCGCTGATCGACGTACTCCCCGCTATTACTCACTTTCTGGCAGTTGTACTCTTCCGGGATGGATGCCACGGCTCTCCAGGTGGGGCGCCATCTTGTCAGCTGATCTGAGCATGCGTGTACCGGTAATCTCCCCATTCATTCTTTCCAGCCAATCGGATGCAAGACTTCATTATTTAAAGCACACTTTTTACCTGTGTTAGCTGCCAGATTTCAGGTCTCTTCTCCTGTTCATACATCCTGATCCCTGGCTCCTGTCTGCTACCTGTTCTCTGAGTCTCCAGTGCATCTATCCGCAGATCATCACAGCATCTGTGTTTACTCCACTATTCTTGTGGTAATCGCTCTGCTGCCATCGCTATCTGCCTCCTGTGTATCAGCTCTACTCTTTCCCTGTCTCTCAGCTATTCTGGAACTTTGTATCCGTGTCATCCTCAGTTACAGTCTCGGTTCTCATTACAGTTTCGCTCATCACCTCCCAGTAGAACCGCGACCTGCAGTCTGGGAGCTGCGAAGCGAAAGCCTCTGGCGAAAACCTCACTCTCCATTAGACTCTGCACCTCTTAAGAGGTAGTACCAACGTGAGCAGACTGTACGGGCACTCCTCTGACCCAACTGGTTGTGACAACCACATTCCTGCAAATGATTAAGTAAGTATGTTCCTTCCCTGGGTTCTTTAATGAATACAGTTTTACCACCACGGTTGATAATTAGTTTAAATTGGAATCCTGAACTGTAGTGGATCCTCTTGTCCAGAAGAGTTTCTCTGAGATCTTTCTTGACCTCAAGCTGTGTTGCTAATGCAATCCTTGTCTTTGAAGCTAAGTAGGCTGATGATGACATTACGTGGCGGCTCATAGTCTCTTGGTTTCAGGCAGAGTGCATGGTGAGCCCTCTATGCATAGACTACGGTCAGGAGATAATGCTGAGAAAAGTCCCTGAAGAAATGTTTCAAGATTGCCTTGGGTGACAGATTCCAGGATGTTTCGTATGTGAATATTGTTGTGCCTCTGATGATTCTGCAAGCCTTCATTTATAGTTTTACGTTCCTCTATGAAATTGTCTACATCTTTGATTGTCGCTTGTTGGAATCAAGGTCTCCTGAAAAGATTCCAACTTTGTAGTGTGGGCTGCTAGGGACAAGATATCCACCTTGATGGAAAAAACAGCTTTCCCTGGCTGAGATTTGAGAGATTGCTTAAAATCTGTGATGAAGATTGGCAATGCAAGAATATTCTCATTAGTGTATGGAGTAGGGAAAGGGGACATGTCTTGCTCCATGGAGTTCTGAGGTGGCCAAGGTTGGCTCATTTGCGGAGACACCTTATGTTGTCTGGTGAAATGATGCGTGATCTCAGAGTTAGCAACTTGTTTGCATTTAGCTGTTGAAAGTTGCATTGATAGGCCTTTAACAAAGGTCAAAGTATGTATATATGAGAATAAAAGTCAATAAGCACCTGTGTACAGTAATGGCCAAAAGTTTGGGGAATGACACAAGTATTGGTTTCCACAAAGTTTGCTGCTTCAGTGTTTTTAGACCTTTTTGTAAGATGTTGCTATGGTATACTGAAGTAAAATTACAAGCATTTCATAAGTGTTAAAGGCTTTTATTGACAATTTTATCAAGTTTATGCAAAGCGTCAATATTTGCAGTGTTGACCCTTCTTTTTGAAGACCTCTGCAATTCGGCATGCTGTCAATCAACTTCTGGCCACATACTGAATGATGGCTGCCCATTCTTGCCTAATCAATGCTTGGAGTTTGTCAGAATTTGTGGGTTTTGGTTGTCCACCCACCTCTTGAGGATTGACCACGTTCATGGGATTAAGGTCTGGGGAGTTTCCTGGCCATGGACCAAAAATTTCGATGTTTTGATCCCTGAGCTCCATCATGCTGAAAAAAGCTTTGTTCATCACCAAACTGTTCTTGGATGGTTGAGAGAAGTTGCTCTTGAAAGATGGTTTGGTACCATTTTTTTATTATGGCTGTGTTCTTAGGCAAAATTGTGAGTGAGCCCACTACTTTGGCTGAGAAGCAACCCCACACATGAATGGTCTCAGGATGCTTTACTGTTGGCATGACACAGGACTGATGGTAGCGCTCACCTTTTGTTCTTCGGGCAAGTGTTTTTCCAGATGCCCCAAACGATCTAAAAGGGGATTCATCAGAGAAAATGACCTTACCTCAGTCCTCAGCAGTCCAATCTCTGTACATTTTGCAGATTATCAGTCGGTTCCTGATGTTTTTTCTGGAGATAAGTGACTTCTTTGCTGGCCTTCTTGACACCAGGCCATCCTCCAAAAGTTTTCGCCTCACTGTTCATGCAGATGCACTCACATCTTCCTGCTGCCATTCCTGAGCAATCTCTGCACTGGTTGTGTCCTGATCCAGCAGCTGAATCAATTTTAGGAGGTGGTCCTGGCGCTTGCAGGTCATTCTTGGGCGCCCTTAAACCTTTTTCACAACTATTGAACCTCTCTCTGTGAAGTTCTTGATGATCTGATAAATGGTTGATTTAGGTGCAGTCTTACTAGCAAAGCAATAATGACTGAACATGTTTCCTTGCAGGTAACCATTGCTAACAGTGGAAGAACAATGATTTCAAGCAGCACACTCCTTTTAAAGCTTCCAGTCTGTTATTCTAACTCAATCAGCATGACAGAGTGATCTCCAGCCTTCGCCTTGTTAACATTCTCACCTTTGTTAGTGAGAGAATCACTGACCTAATGTCAGTTGGTCCTTTTGTGGCAGGGCTAAAATGCAGTGGAAATTTTGTTTTTGTGATAAAGTTGATTCTCATGGCAAAGAGGGACTTTCTGGACATTCTGAAGTATATGCAAATTGCCATCATAAAAACTGAGGCAGCAGACATTGTGAACAATAATATTTGTGTCATTCTCAAAACTTTTGGCCATGACTGAATAGGAACACAGTGGCCTAGTCAAATCCATTGGCCTAGTCAAATCTAGTTCTGATTGATGGCACAGATCAGTGTATCCCCTCTTCTAGCTTGTCCACCTTGATCTACCATTCACTAGGATTGGTGCAGTGTATTAAGGCTCATTCATGTTTTATTTGAACTTATGATAGGAGTGGAGACTGGTTTTAGATTTATATAAAGAGAACATGTCCCTGTTTTGGTGTGTGCCATATTGTATTTTGAGACCGTCCTGTTTGTCTGACAGAAAATGGGATCTTTAAATTGTCCATAGGCCTTATCAATTTATGCACCTGCCAAAAGTGACAGGTAGTTGAGTGAATGCATGGTAGATCATTACTCCATGGAAAACAATGAATATAGCCACTTTAGGATAGGGTTATTGAGTAAGCTTTTTGTGCGGTGAACCACCCGACATTTATTACTTTGTAACCTGTGTGTTCTCCCATTTATATGTAAAGAACACTAGTACTTTGCATTTAAGTAAATAGGCGATCACTCATTTAATAGAAATGGCTATAGACATTATTGCAAATTACAAATCAAAAAATGACTAAGTCCACGGCGCAAAACAATGTATCAAATCCGAAAGGCAGCCTGTAGCAAACTATATAGGAAACACCAATCCCTATCAAATATATATATACACACAGCAAATTTGCAAACAGGCGCCAATCATCTGTAAGTTCACCAAAATATATAGAATCAAAAAAGTCCAGAAAAATATATGTATAAATGTAGAGGAAGTCCTATGTTCCAAAAGGCACAGTAATGGAATCTTCTGATCAAGTCAAGTGTTCCAATATTCCTCATAGGTCATACATGTAAAAAAGAAGGAGAAAAAAACATAGTGCAATCCACATATATATAGAGAATGTAGATGGAGGAGAAAAAAAAATCCCTATGTACTCCGTGCAATAGTAGATAAACGGGAACACCTCACGTGATGATGGGTTAAACTTAACCCCTCAGGGTTACGCACTCACCAAATAGTATAATAAAAACAAGCCTGTACATAAGATAGAACTCCCCAGGCTCGTCGGTCCTCCAATCCACAATATCACTCGACAATAACGGACAGGCAGCGCAGTCAGATTATGTCCAAGATGTAGCTCCCCACAAACATCGATCCAGCAATGCAGAGCTTCCTTCAATTAAATTGGACTCCAAAAAAGGAAAAATGCTCCATAGTGTGACAACATATGGGTAATTTATTACAGACAATTACAGATGAACAAATAAATAAAACGTCAGGCGGGACCTGATCAGTAGGGATAGATGGACCCTTACCGTGCTCAGAAGGGCAAAAAGCGTGTCTCAATGTAATGAGTCTAGTCCCGGGAAACTCACTACAAAGCTCCGTTCTGCCAGTAATCACCACTCGATCAACGGAAGCAGGAACACCTCTCACTGCAGGTCTCACGTCTGACGTCACAAATCTCCCGTCAGCGCCGTGGACTTAGTCATTTTTTGATTTGTAGTTTAGGATACATGTCCAATGTAGTGTTCTTTAGATGTAAGCTTCAGTTTTCTTTGCTTCTTTTGGTGCAATGAGACTGCTTCCAAAATGGTTGTCCAGATTTTGTTCCTTGACCGGTGGCTTGTTTGGAGAGCTTTGGGAACAATTATCTTCTCATAACGTCACAATACCTTATATTTCTGGATTTAATTGGTTAATAAGGGCAACTCTCTGTCTGTATGTATTACCCAGTATTGTCTTATCAGTGTTTTTTCCCAATTGTAAACCAATTGCACCAAAAGAAGCAAAGAAAACTGAAGCTTACATCTAAAGAACACTACATTGGACATGTATCCTAAACTACAAATCAAAAAATGACTAAGTCCACGGCGCTGACGGGAGATTTGTGACGTCAGACGTGAGACCTGCAGTGAGAGGTGTTCCTGCTTCCGTTGATCGAGTGGTGATTACTGGCAGAACGGAGCTTTGTAGTGAGTTTCCCGGGACTAGACTCATTACATTGAGACACGCTTTTTGCCCTTCTGAGCACGGTAAGGGTCCATCTATCCCTACTGATCAGGTCCCGCCTGACGTTTTATTTATTTGTTCATCTGTAATTGTCTGTAATAAATTACCCATATGTTGTCACACTATGGAGCATTTTTCCTTTTTTGGAGTCCAATTTAATTGAAGGAAGCTCTGCATTGCTGGATCGATGTTTGTGGGGAGCTACATCTTGGACATAATCTGACTGCGCTGCCTGTCCGTTATTGTCGAGTGATATTGTGGATTGGAGGACCGACGAGCCTGGGGAGTTCTATCTTATGTACAGGCTTGTTTTTATTATACTATTTGGTGAGTGCGTAACCCTGAGGGGTTAAGTTTAACCCATCATCACGTGAGGTGTTCCCGTTTATCTACTATTGCACGGAGTACATAGGGATTTTTTTTTCTCCTCCATCTACATTCTCTATATATATGTGGATTGCACTATGTTTTTTTCTCCTTCTTTTTTACATGTATGACCTATGAGGAATATTGGAACACTTGACTTGATCAGAAGATTCCATTACTGTGCCTTTTGGAACATAGGACTTCCTCTACATTTATACATATATTTTTCTGGACTTTTTTGATTCTATATATTTTGGTGAACTTACACATTATTGCAAATTAATTTAATAGTGTTTGTTAAAGTGTAATTATTTATTATTACCTGTGCGCTGTTAGACTGAAATGTTCAGGTGAATTAAGAAGTGGAGCACTTTTACCATTAGATATTCAATACTTAATGTATTAATTTATGAATAAACATTTGTTAATAAATATTATTATTGGTAAATAACATAGCTAAAGCTATTTGACCTTAATACACACGTATATAAATTATTTGATCTATATACCCATATATTATCTTATTATTTGCTATTAGTATATGACTATAATGATTGCTAACACAACAGTATGTTGTTATTATTGTATTTTATGGAATATTAACAAAACAGGGCATGCTTTAAAAGGAGTGTAATAAGCAGAATTTATTTTTAAAAAGTATGCCAAACACTACATTTTATCAATTGTAGAGTAAGACACATGAAACCTCATGAAAGTTTAATTACCACAATGCTCCCTTGAGATAAAACACAATAAGATAAAAAAATACAGTAATATAACATATAGCACTGAAAGGTTAGAAAAGGCCAAGAAATTCACACACAGCCATTGCCAAAGGACAGTATGGTAAAGTGCTTGAATTATTTATACTTTGTTCAGTAGCAATTATAAAATCAGTAACATTAGAGTCGATGTCCATTTAAATTTACTATTCTGCTGGTATCAACAGAGGGCAGATTCGCAAATACAAACATGCATGCAACAACAGCAACCTGCCAATACAGGTCCTTTAAAGTTCACTGTAATCCTGCTATCAACAGATGTCAAAATCCCAAACAAGAAAATTACAAAGTGAGGCAATCTCAATCATCACGTCTGAGCTACATGTATTCCATTTTAAATTTTTTGCCATCTTCATCTTATCTTTTTGGTTTCCACGGGGATAGTGATGAACTGCATCCTTCTCTACTAGAGGAATTTTGCTACAATGGTCTATATCAATGCTTTTTCCCTTTGAAGCCAGCAAAGTTCAACCTTCATACCCCACTCTTCATACAGTTCATAGGAGACATTGAGCTTCAACAGTTTAGTGACAATTCAACGTGCTTCATTCTCTCTGCAATCCTGAAGAGAATTTGTTTTCTCTACTGTTATGGGTTTGATGGGTATATCTGTAACTCTTCTGCAAACAGCACGCTCAGTGTGAACACTGATTGGACATGTCACCGTGTGGGACTTTGCTTGTGTAACTGAGTCATTCCTGGGGTGTACGTTGCTAAATATCATTAGGATTCCTCCTGGCACAACTGGGTGGTGGATGGCAAGGTAGTATTTTACAATGTTTAAGTCATTATACATTTGTGGAACTAAAAGTCACATCACCATTAACTACTAAGGTGTGCTGGCTTTGGCCATTAACTGATGAGTGCCTATTGACCTTCACAGTCAGGTAAGGACAATGTCATTAACTGCTGGGGCTTTGAAAGGAGTTTTCATTTTATTTCCTCTTGACTATGTTGTAGAAGAGGAATTACCATTGGACAACATTGTGGAAGAAGTATTTCAATAATGTGGTAAAAGGGTGATTTGCAGAGCCTTTATACATATAAAAATGATTGAACCCTTCTTAATTTGCTAACTATATTTTAGTATAATGCAAAAGAAGTCTTAGTGACATCAAACCAATTATACTGGGGCCATTGGAGTGGCAAAGTTGAAACTCCAAGGCACCAAGGCTTTGAATTCCCATTACCCTTGTACCCAAAGGTCAGAGGTGCTGGAAGAACCAGTCGTTTTTATCATGGGGACCCCCCATTGAAGCTCCTGCACTGAAAACATTGGGCTTTGTTCACATTTAGATAGTTATACCCCATGCTGTGAGTTTCTCTGTTAAAGTGTGACCTGTCCAGCTATATACCCTTGTATTGGTTAACATTTAGCAGGATATCCCTTTCTCACTGCCCCCCCTGATTTAATGGGAATAAGCCCCGGTTATATTGCTGGCTATTGATTTTAGGGGGGCACACACAATATTTATTTAAACTATTTATTTATTCTAAACAATAAAATATACTGCAATCATTATCAACGTCTTCCACTGATCCTTAAAATACATGGTAACTGCTGCATCTCTGCTCTGAATACATTTATACACCAGACATGTAAATAATGATGACTGGTATTTCTCCAGATGCATCTTTGTACTTAATTTTAGGTTAAACATATCTAAAAGTAAAAATCTAAACTGAAGCAGAGCGATTATATGGTGTAGTATTTTTTGCTTTTTAATACAATAAAATAAGCACATACTTTTTTAGTACATATAGTTTTAAAATAAACACTTTTCATTGCATAAAACTGTAAAATATGCAAAATCTTAAGACATGTCAAACTCAAAATATAGACATAAAATTGAGAATATTTTTACATGAGCACAAAGGACCTCAATTACAGTTGGACACATGCGCACTGCCACTGTAAGAGTAAAAATTCTGTCACAATTAAAACCCCATACATAAGTGTGTATGTTGAGTCACACCTATCTCAAGATGCGTCCATCTCAAAAATAGTAGGATTTGCCCCAGGCAAACATCATACTTATACGTGTGCACATTTTGATGCTTAACCAGAGCATAGAGATGCAGCTTGACAGTGTATATAATAAATGCTAAAGTTTCATTACCCTATTTATACACAAAATAATAATGTAATGAATAGATGATAGTGAAGATATAGACTACACCCACTGTCCCTAATAGGAGATGTACTGGCAGAGTTATCAGAGCTGCTTAAGTAAAGATGTGTACAGCCTCTTCAAACTTGCATTTGTAATAGGGGGTCTACACTGCATATGAGTGAATGTAAAATAGTCATATGTTCCAGTCTAGGATGTAAGAGAATTGTCCTATATATGACCAATTCAAAAGCCAAAAACTAATGTAACAAAATTTTCTATAGGTGTCCTACTAAAAATCAAAAATAAAGTAACAATGTCGAAAACAGTCCAACCCATTATGAGATGAAATAATTATTTGTGTGTGTACTTGAAGCCCGAAATCCGCACCAAATTAGAGGGTCCATCTTAAGCAGTGATGTAACAATGACCTCATAAGAAAATCATTTTAGGATATCAGCTTATACCCAAACATTTGTACATAGGTAATTCAATAAAGCGGTGACTTACACTGCAGTGGTTGCTGTTTTCTTACAACTTGATCCCTCTTTAGACCATTAGGAGCATGTAAGTAAATATGTCTAAGGGTTTATGTGTTTTACACTACAAACAAGTTTTGAAAAAAAGTGGAAAGTATTTGTTAGCCCAATTTATCATAACATTAAAAGTATCCAATACAAAGTCTAAAAGATTCAATGATGCTCATCACTGCTCTCTGCACCCTCAGTTTGCGATGCATCCCACTGTACAAGACAAAATCCAGAAGTAACAGGGTTGTATGTGATATATTGTAGTTGCGGTTCCTCTCCAGCACATTTCAGAGAAAGGTCCATCTTCTTCAGGGATGTGACTAAGGTCTGAGCTTTCTATCTGGCTTTTAAAAGACGAGGGTGTGTCCTGTTCATAGTTTACAAATGCATAAGTCCATAGGTATACTTACTCACATGTGCCCGTTGGTCTAAGGAGGGATGAAGCTGCAAGAAAACAGCAATCACAGGAGTGTAAGGCTGGGTACACACCACAGGGTTTTCAGCTGATTATTGGACCAATGACACTATAAATTACCTTTCAGCCCGATATCACATTAGTGTGTACGCTCCAACAATGAGCGATTATCTTTCCTAAGCACTTCATCTTTAAACCGAACTAAAATTCTTGTTCAATGATGGAACAATGTTGTTCCAATTCTGCAGTCTGTATGCACTCACGATCGGCAGTGTTCATAGATCTCTATGGAGTGTGCAGGGTCACGATCTTTTCAGCCGATGGTTATGACAGATGAAGAGCACAGATCTGAAGGTAGATCTTGTAAAATGTGTTTAGTGTGTACACATGAATCGGCATGCTGATTGGGACTTTTATTTTTCAGTCGTTGGCAAAAATGTTAACAATATCGGGAGAAATTTTCTGTAGTGTGTACCCAGCCTAGGTAACCACTTTGTTGTTGGATTAACTATGCACACATGTTTGGGTATGAACTAATATCCTAAATTGGTTTTTGTTTGATGTCATTGGTACACTATAAATTTATAATAAGTACAAATCTAGAAATGGATGCATTTTGGTGCACATGCGCAGTCGGAAATGTGCATATTCACACCGCAAGAATTGATATATTGATGTATTTAAAATTATTTGTATGCCTTATAAACACAGTAGTTCATATGACAACATTATGAAATGCTACCTCCAAAGTAATGTTAGGATCTGAGCTTTCTAAGTAATACTGCAAAACCAGGAACACGTTCACATAACTATGCTCCTCATATCTTATGTTTACATCTTGTCCAAAAATAATTATCAGTCATATAATTTAATCTATTTAATCCAGTTCAGACAGCAGCATAAAAATAATGCAAGGGTTTAAAAGCAGTTGTGTGACATCGCAAAGTTTAATTTGCAAAGATGTGGATGAGTAATGCATGTTTTTTTGTTCTCTGCACACATAGCAAGGAGTATGCTGATTTTCCAGTTTGGGAAGTGTACCTGTGCAACCACTTTACATGGCCAATTGCAGTACTGAATCCTGTCTACTATCACTTTTAATCTACAATGTGCACTTTTATCCAGGACCATGGAGATGATGTTTGCGCCCTGATGCAGAAGCTTCTTTTGGCCCCCCAATTCCTCTCCTACTCGCATACTCCTCCCCTTTTTTTCCACCAATGAATCTACAGCTCTGTAGTCTGGCCAGGAGTTTAGCTGATTGTCTCTTCCCTGCCTCTTTCAGCTGACAGGTTAGTAATGGACAGTCTAGAAGCAACTACCCAGCTTCTTTCAGCACCCAAGGAAAGACTAGGTTAGTTACCTTCTGTCCCCACTCTTCTTCTTGAAGCACCTTCTCTCAAGCACTTGATGCTGGTTTAAGTATCTTACTGCATTGCATGAAATCTTGTTTTTGCATTAGTGCCTGTGTTTGCCCAACTCCTCCCATCAGAAGGATCATAACATTGAATCTTCATATTCTTCACCATCTTGACATGCTAAATTATAAGCCCCACTTAGAAATTAACACATTAGTGCAAAATAGGCACATAATACCTTAAAGCAGCATTTGCACGGTGGCATCAGAGATTTGTAGTTGGTAACTGAACCTCTGACCTTAGCTGGGCTGCACTGTATGATCATGAATGGCTCTCCCTCCTCCAATATTCATCTTCAAGGTAATTTTCTAAAATAGTTAAATTATATAGAAATAAAAATGATACCACACTATTTGTTCAAATTTGATTTGGTTATTTGTTTATCTCTGCCCATGCTTTTATAATTCACTACATACTGGAATCGTGGGAGATTATTGTGAGATAAATTGCAGCAAAGGAAATCTGAGATTATACTATAAGTCCAGAGAAAAGTTATATTTAATGCCCTTTAAATTAGTATTAAAAGAAAGGTACTCACATTTATAGCTTTTGGGGAACACTTTTAATCTAGAATGTATGTGTGGAAATGACTAATAGAACTGTATGTCTAATAGCTGACAGCAAATTTCTTTGAAAGCACAAGGGAACAGTAACTGTAGAATAAAATGATTCTCGCAGAATATTTACAGTACATTTAAACACTTAAGTTATTGTAGACCCTAGTTCTTTACTGTTTGCTATTAACCAAGTGGCACAGAAAATGTATTCTGCTTACAGCAGCAGTAAAATATGTTACCAAAAGCATAACACTTTGTTCTGTCTTTCCACACTAGTGAGCTTATTCAGAAAACAATGTGTAGCTATATCCACAGCTTAAAAACCTTGAAATGCGATGTCATGAATGAAGGAGTTTTGTCTTCCATTATTTCTGAAATAGAAAGAGGGCTGTAATAAATACCTACAGATATTTGATGCCATTTTTGGTCAATAAATAGTACAGTAATAATAAATGGATGTATGCGGGTACATTATTGGATGAAAGTCAAAATACTGTACAACTAAGCTAAGAAAAAAGAAAAATAGTATATGCTGAAGCAAAACATTAAATAGCCATAAATAGCCCCTTTCAGTGTCTACTAAACATGCTCATCATTCTTCCCTTTGTCTATATTAAGAGATGAATGTATAATAGTTTATCTACAAGACTTTACCTAGCTTTAGTAAAGATGTTAGAAAGTCATTTTGGAAAGCTTATCATGGATTAGAGTAAAGTTGTTTTGTTATGTCCTTTGACTTCGTATTGTTTTACTTGATCTACTTGTATTATTAAAAAAAACATGCAACAAAATATATCATAAATATTTTTGTTTCCATTGGGAACATTCATATTGCTTCATCTTTTTCATATACAGTATATGCAATATGTAAAATGATCAGTGTCTTATATGAAAGAAGGAGATAAGTGCATGTTAGTAATGTAATCCTACTCAGAACCCGTTCTATAAATGCCAAAAAGTAGGCTACCCAGGCAGTTCACCTTTAGCAGACTATTTTAATTTATTGCTTTACGTGCTCATTGGTACTTAGTTGTCCCCATGACTGATGCACAGAGTTTTAGGTGTTTACAATTCAGGGTTAGAATATAGACAAATGGAGCAGAGGAGGAGGTGAAGGAGGAAGAGTAAGAGAAGAAGACAAGGTCAGATTCTGCAGGGTCTGAAACCAGATCAACAATGGTAATACACAGTCAACTAAGAGAGATCTAATTGATTAATACAAAACCAGAGTTAGATATCAGAAAAAAGTATCAGGGTACAAAATCAGCATTTAAAATATCAAGGTCAAAAGAAAGTACTAGATAGGACAGACAATGATCATTGGTTAGGAACAAAGTAAATATTATGGCTTGCATTGTTCAATCACTTGCTCAGGGAAATGTTTCAGACACTGTGAATGAGACCCTATTGCATAGACAGTTAGTGGCAATTAGGAGATTAATCATGTTTTTGGGGAGACATTGATTAAATTATAGTAATTTTTTACATTTTATGTGTGCTATTTATTTTTATTCTTTTGGTATAGTGGGCAAGAGTCTTATGGAACTCTTTACATTTTACTGGGAACACTGGGGTGACACAGATGCCAATCAATGGGACCTAATCATTTCAATTACTCTGGCTCCTAGACCCCAGGGAACAAAAAGGGATGAGCACCAGCGCTTTCAGTATGGGAATGATAGTCTTGGGAGGAGGGCATGCTGTTTTTTGCAGCACCCTCTCCCCAAATAAGCAGTAGCTTTCCACTAGCCAACATGGGACTATTTTTCACTGTTGGAATGGAAAAGTGAAATGGAATGAAAACCAGCTCAGGCTGTCTAGCACTGGTGCCTGTTAAGGATTTGGGGTGGAGAAACACCTTTTAAATGATTACAGGAAGAAGAAAAGCTTTTAAAATTATTTATTTGTTTATTGTTTATTTATTTATTATGAAATTTACATGAAATTGATAGCAAGGTACTTTACAAAACAACCACAGTACATAGCCCAACCAGTGAATCTGCTATGTATTACAGATTGTCGGTGGGTGACAGCAGACAAAGGGGAAAATAAAATCCAGATCTGGGTTTGATATGTGTTTATGTCAAGGGTGGATCCAGGGGGGGCACACTGCCGCCTCCAGTGCAGTGGGACAGTGGGTGTTATTTCTCTTGCCTTTAAATTTTTGAACGGAACAGTCGGAAAGTGACCGGAAGTGACGTCTAACCGGAAGTGTCCCAGACCTGAAAGTGATTTAAACCTGAAACCCCTCTATACAAGTAAGAGTACCAGAAGTCCCAATTTTGTTCCATATTACACAGTGCTTTGTACAAATAAAAAAACAATGTAAACACTAAAGACAGGATCACTTAAATAAATGTAAGCTGTATTTAACCACAATACCCAGGCAGGGCCGGTGCTAGGGTCCATGGCGCCCTAGGCAAAATCGGCGCCCTCTCCCCCCCCCCCCGCAAAAATCGGCGCCCTCCTCCCTCCTCCCCCCTCACCCCGTCTTTTCTTACCTTGTCTCACCACCGCCGCCTCTCTGTTCCATCTCCTCCCCTCCACTCACTGACACTAGTGAGTGGAGGGGAGGAGACGGAGCAGAGAGGCGGCGGTGGTGAGCAATAGCCTCTCCCCCCCATCCCATGCATCTGAATGCTGTGCGGCGGCCGTGACAGGTATGGTCAGCGGTCACCGCACAGTTTTAAAATTAATTTCCAGTTCTGTGGTGCCCTCCAGAGCCCGGCGCCCTAGGCAAGTGCCTAACCTTGCCTAATGGGAGCGCCGGGCCTGTACCCAGGGCAGTGTCGATTATAAATACAGCCCTTACTATGATGAACTGTCATTTTGCATAACTTGATGCCTCAGGAAAGATATTTTAATTAATCATCATCAACATTTATTTATATAGCACCAGCAGATTCCGTAGCACTTTACAATTGGGAACAAACAGTAATAAAACAATACTGGGTAATACATACATACGTAGAGGTAAGAAGGTCCTGCTCGCAAGCTTAAATCTATGGTAGTTATAGTTTAAAATAATTTATATTACTTTGTTAACATAAACAAGTACATTTAATTCAAGTTTGTATTTAATGTAAGGGAAGTTTCACACACTGAGATGGTTAGGTATAATCACAACAGTTTATGCGGTTGCTACTTTATGAGAACTAACATAACAACTCCGGAAATCCATATGCTACTAATACCCCCTGATTTTGAAACTTTTATTTACTAACCAGGAATTTTTACTAAAGATAAAAGGAGTGAATACATAAGAGTATCAGACTGGTAAAAATGAAACAGGTTGGAGTAGATATTGTTGAGTGTAATTGTGGAATTTGAGAAAAGTAGCAGAGCAGTATGTAGGGGAAGGGCCACCTCTAAACTTTGCTGTGAGGTCCAATAAATTCTATTAATTTCTCATTGATGGAAACAGCCATCAGAAAATCTAATTATAGTGGCAGATTTATAATAAAAAAATCAATCATTTGTAGCGTATTTAATATACACATGACATTACACAGTAATAAATATAACAGACATTTGAGAAGAAGATAAAAAATAGTGTAGCAAGCACATCTTTATTTGTGTGATTAAAACTCCTATTTCATGACTGTGCCTCCTTAGTCACAGCATAAGCCAAATGTTTGTCTTTTAGCCACAATGGTTCTGAACAAACATTGCATCTTATCATCCGCGCTTCCTCTGTTGTTGGGATTGCAAACATGAAAAAATATTTCAAAGCATTACCTACTTCTGATGCTAATTTCTCCTAACATATTTACACAAAAATGTATATTCCAAGGCAAGTGTAATGAACATTGTGTAAGACCAGCGAGAACTTAATGAGTGTATGGCGAGGAAGATTAGTAACTAGAATCAGTGTTTAGTAATGTTATCTAAATACCAAGGATTTGTTCAAATTGTAAAAGAAGGGAAAATTTTATATAATATAATATCAAGGTAAATATAAAACAATACAATTTACAAGACAGAAGAATAGGGCTTTGATAAACAAATAAAGCAATATAAAGGAAATAAAGCAAATACATTTACTCTTACATAATGACTTGAGATCTGTCCGTAGCATTAAGAAATAAGACGATATTTAGCAATTGATAAGAGTCCTAAATATCCTATATCAAATCCAGTGGGATGGCAGTTCTGGAAGTGCCAATAACCTGAGACCCCTCTATACAACTAATAAAGGTCAGTTACATGTATTTTAGTTTGACACCATTAATTTGGGGACCAGATGCATAACAGCTTGGTTCTGGCAGAACTTTTAGAACAATACTATTGTTTATCAAGGACCCAGTTATTTCTGTAGATTTATATCAATTGCCTCCTCTGATTATTATACTCCTTTTTCTTTACTGGTACTGTAAATTTTTATTTTGAGTTCATTGTAACGGACTGTAGTACCCCATAAATAATTGACTGCTACTAAAAAAAATCCTTGTCTGTTTGTGTGTGTATGTTAGAGAATTTAGACTATAAGCTTCAATGGGACAGGGTCTGATTTGAGGGAGTTCTCTATACAGCGCTGCAGAATTAGTGGCGCTGTATAAAATAGCTGCTGCTGCTGATGATAAATGTGTCTGAAGTACCACAATACCTGTGTCAGGCGCCGTCCCGCACTCTTACCTGGTGCCAGGATGGATGCCCTCTCTGCTGCCGCTCGTCCCGTTGCTAGGCAACGGAGACGCTAAGCAGCGCTTCCTTATCTCGGTTCTGGAGGGCTTTCTGTAAGGACCTTGGAATCAACCTAAAGTTCTCTTCGGGATATCACCCCCAGACCAATGGCCAGACGGAGCGTGTAAATCAGGATCTTGAGATGTTCATCCGCTGTTTCTCCTCCAGTAATCAAGACGACTGGTATAATTTGCTCCCATGGGCAGAGTTCACACACAACAATCATATACACAATTCCACTGGTTCCTCTCCCTTTTTTACTGTCTCTGGTGCCCATCCCATCCTTCTTGATTTTTCCCGTCCCTCAGCACCTTCTGTTCCTGCTGCTCACTCTCTTGTTCGGGATTTGGCTCACATCTGGGCATCAACTAAGAAAAACCTGTTAAAAGCATCTCAACGATATAAACAAGCCGCTGACCGCCATTGTAGAGTGGTTCCATCCTCCATATTGGCGACAAAGTATGGCTCTCCACACGGAACCTTAGACTCCGTGTACCTTCGATGAAACTTGCCCCATGATTCATCGGGCCATTTTCGGTGACACAGGTCATTAACCCAGTAACCTACAAATTGCATTTTCCCCCCTCTCTGAAGATTCACAACTCCTTCCATATCTCTTTACTAAAACCATTGGTTCTCAACAAATTCACCCGCAAGACCTCCTCACCTCAGCCTCTATTAACTACCACCGGTGATGAATATGAGATAAAGTCATATTTTGGATACCCGTGACTTCCATGGGCGCCCCCA
Organism: Mixophyes fleayi; assembly: GCF_038048845.1. Lineage (NCBI taxonomy): Eukaryota > Metazoa > Chordata > Amphibia > Anura > Limnodynastidae > Mixophyes > Mixophyes fleayi. The sequence goes on from NC_134404.1 coordinate 174,170,470, forward strand.
GTACCTAGTCCACTGGAAGGGTTTCGGACCCGAAGAACGATCGTGGGTATTTAAAGAGGATCTTCATGCCCCTCGTCTTCTGGCTAAATTCATCAAGAGAAAATCCTCAAAGTCTGCACCTTTCCAGTGGAGAAGGGGGGGTACTGTCAGGCGCCGTCCCGCACTCTTACTTGGTGCCGGGACGGCGGCCCTCTCTGCTGCCGCTCTTCCCTTTGCTAGGCAACGGGACATCACTTCCGGCCTAACAGGACGCGCCCGAACATCGCGTCTTCGTTGCTAGGCAACGGAGATGCTAAGCAGCGCTTCCTGCCGGTGGTCAGACCAGCTGACCGCCAACCTCCACTCCCACCAATGATAGGTCTGGCAATACTATTTAAACTAGACTCTGGCATCACTAGGGTGCCAGAGTATCTAGTCTCCTAGCCTGTCTCTTGGCTCCCCTGTGATATCCTCATTCATTCATTCTGCCTGCATCTCCTGGATTCTGACCCCTGCCTGTTTGACTACTTTCTCGGATTCTCTCTGGTTCCTGTTTGATCTCCTGGCTCTGACCCCCGGCTTCCTGACTACTCTCCTGCCTGACTCCTCTGTACTTCATTGCCTGCACGGATTTGACCTCGGATTGTTGACTATGATTGTTCACCCAACCTCACTGGTAGCTACCTGGGAGAACCGCGACCGACGCGTCTCAGCGGCTAAGTCCAAAACTCCTTGCGGGGTTCTCTGGTGAACACCTGGGGCATGGTTAGACTCCGTGCCTCCTTGCGTAGCAGCGCAAATACCAGCAGGTAATGCCTTCCAACTACCTTGCTTGTGACAACCCGTATACATTTGAACACTCCAGAATCAATTATGAATGAACTGTAAATGAACAACATACAGTCTATTGTAAATTATAAGCATCATGGTAGAATTAAAAAGGTGCATTATAATGAAAGTCAACAAATATCACATGGCTTAACATATGATGGACTTCTAGTGTTCTACTGTCCACCCAGATCATATAGTGAGTAGCAAGATAAGATGCAGCAAAATGCAAAAAGCAACTATTTTAAAATATTGACGACTCTCTATTCACTCTGACACATGTGTTGCAATAGATCCCCGTGGTCCCACATTTGTTCCACCCTGTAAGTCAATTTCCCCGTCTTTTCTGCTGCTCACTAAATTGCTGCAGTTCATATTGTGGCCCCTGATTCATTTACAATACTCCCTGTGCCATATAACCCTTGAAACAATTACAGTCCTCTCCCCCAAGCTACAACACATTTTTCCGTTAAGTATATATTATTCTTTACTAACACAAAGGAAGACAACTGATGACTCGATGTGACTTGTAGTTTACAATTGGGTAGCTACAGGTTGCCCAAACCTGCCCTAACCCTAACATGCAAGCATCTTACTTTACCTTCCTAACTGCACACCAGGCATTTAGCAGCAATGGTACCACAAATAGACAATCTCGTCATTCTCAATGTTGGTTGAATGGACCTGACATTAAAATGTGAGATTGCTGTGACAGGGAGGGGTGGACAGTAATACAGTACTTCTGAGCTGCTTATGGACTCTCTGGGTCACATTGTCAGTGGAACATTTACTGATCAGAGAGCAGAAACTACATCTGGCTCTTACCCCCAGAAACGTAGTCATCCCAATCTCACATTCCAATGAATACAATGGCTAGGAACATTTTTTTTCCATGGGACTGCTGGGGAAGGTTATGAAGATATGGCATGTGATTAAAGGCCTACCTTGCCTACAGGGGATGGCTGGACTGAGTGGCAGGGGACATCATCCCCCCTGACCAGTCCCATAGTGGGACCCTTGTTGAATGTTGTTAGAGATTAAGATTAGAACTTTCATAGTCTCCAAAAGGGAAAAGTTTAATGTTGCTTTCCCCGGCCCACATATCCAAATATAAGTTGCCCATCTCTGGCTCCGAAAATTGCTGTGCTTATAGTAACGCAACTATTACACTAGTGAACAAATTTATTCACAAATTTACAGCTATTTTTCTTTTAACATGTCACATGTGTACTAGAGTATGTCATGTGTATTAGTTGGATGGGGTACACAAGATGTTGTGGTCGATGATATTCACAACATGGGACTGTCACTGACTGTCAGACGTGACATCATCATCACATCCCTAGTCTGTCATTGAGGAGCTGCGCCAAGAGGAGCAGCAGACAGAAAAGAAGACCACAAAAATGTAAGCAACGAATTGTATGATGTAGGAGGGCAGTGTGATAAGAGGGCCCAGTGTGATGAAAGGGACCCAGTGTGAAGAGAGGCACAGTGTGAAAAGGGGCACAGTGTGAAAAGGAGCACCGTGTTATAAGAGGGCCCAGTGTGACAAAAGGGTCCAGTGTGATGAGGGGGGCAGTTGTGTATTGAAGGTGTGCAGTGTGTTGAACGGGGAGCAGTGTGTTGAAGAGGCAGCAGTGTGATGAAGGGGGAACAGTGTAAAAAAGGGGCCCAGTGTGATGAGGGGAGACAGTGTGATGAAGATGGCGCGGTGTGATGAAGGTGGAGCAGTGTTATGATGTGGCAGACATATTTGTTATTTGTAGCTCTTATTGTTGTGATTTTATAGCTATATGGTGTTTTACTTAAAATAAAGAAAAGAACAAACTTGACCGACTTGTATCCTAAAATACATTATTCTGTAAGAACCATAAGAGTATACTTACTAAACTATGGGCTTGAAAAAGTGTAGATGTTGCCTATAGCAACCAATTAGATTCTAGTTGTCATTTTGTAGAATATACTAAATAAATGATAACCATAATCTGATTGGTTGCTATAGGCAACATCTCCCCTTTTTGAAACCCGCAGTTTAATAAATATACCCCATAGTGTTGAAGGGCACAGGGCCTACGGGAGTTTGGACTGGAGAGGGGGAGGAGACTGGAGAGGGAAGAACCATGACTGGAGACGGGGAGGAATCAGGATTAATCTATAAACCGCCCCCCGCCCCCCCAAAAAAAAAGTCTAGATCAGCCCCTGGTTTATGTCAAATAGAGGATTTGCTTGCTCTTCAAAAGATGTAGTTAGATTGTATCAATATATATAAATCTGGCATAACTAGAAATATATATGTACTGATTTTTAGAGGGTATATAAAGTGTTAACTAAAGCAAGTAAACTTAATACCTTTCTATTAGCTAACTTTCCATGATATTCTTTTATGTAACTATTCCTTATGTTGTGGAAATAGCAGTAGGAGAAGAAAAACATTAATGGGTTGTTTTTTTAACTTACAATTCTATATCAAGTGGACACTATATTTTGACATGCAGCATTTTATTGATTCTGGATTTTATTATACTGTTAATTACAGAGCCTCAAACACTATGAATATAATATCATGCGGTATATATTATGAGGTTTCTAAGGCTATTTTATGATGGTTAATCTACACAACACTGATATTACGGTCTCATACTAACTGTAGCATGTGCTTATACTAATACATATAGCATCCGCCGATTTATGAACTAGCTATCTTTCTATTCCCACTAGAGGCTGTATTGATGTTGGGAAGATTGAGTCCCTAATGAGCTGCGGGTAATTACTCTATTGAAAGGCTGCTGCTGGACGTAGTAATCTTGCATTTGTCACAATTCAAAGCTAGAGGCTTATACTCCCATTCATTCTTTTGTTTTTATATGTGCAACTCAGAGCCAGTAAGTACATATTAATTTATTCTTGCTGATTTGTCAACATAGGACTTTGAGTCAATAAGTACACTTTTATTTATTCTGTGGTGGAAGTGGACATTTAGAAGTGGTGGTATGGAATATTATAAATGATGTTGTGAAAATATGTAATGATAATGTTAGTGAATGGAATTTGATAGTTTTACAATGAAGGCAGTAGGGGAAGTGGTGGTATGGCATACAAACATCTACACCCCCACTTCAACCAATGCTGTTGATTAGATTTGAACCAGTGAACATATCTTCATTTATTCAAATGTATTGTTTGCATATTGCTATGTGTTAAGCTGGGTACACACTACAGGGTGATTGTCCAATAATTGGCTCAACCAGCCGACATACGACCGCTCGTTCAAAAGTCGGGTTAGTGTGTGTAGTGACACGATGGTCGAAAGTCTGCCCAAATGCATGATTGTTGCCTCATTTGGTTGGTCGTACCATTCAATATTTTCGTTCCAATCTCCTTTCCGTTGTGTAGTGTGTATAAATTTCCGACCGATCCACGACAATCCTCCGATACTTTCTCGACCTGAGGGGCATGTGTATATAAATTTGTGATGCCTGTACCAGTCCCACGTGGTGCGGTATCCGCACATCACTGACTTGTGTTTTGTATACATGTGTATTGCACCTGTCTGGTTGCAGACCATTACACTTGTGTAAAGCACATGTGTTACTACCCTTTGCATCTATATTGGGAACCTATTCATATTTACCCTTTATAAACTTATACCTTTATAAACTATTAAACTTATAAAGTCATATTAACCTTTATTAACTAATATTTGTAAAACACCCAGATAAAATCATTGCAGAAAAAAGTACAGAAATTTTTATTGCAGAATATGACAAGTGAAAAAAATACTATTACTCTTTAAAGGTGCTACTGGTTTGTTGCAGAACAGTTCCAAACAGCATACACATTTCAACAAAATTTTCAAGGTGTTTAATTTTTTTCTTGATGTCGCTCGGGTTAATATTCCATTTGATTTCTTCACCTACGAAACAAGGAAATAAAAATGCTTACCATTAAACTTCTATATCGGTAATCTATATCCAACACCAGAAATACTCTCATTTGCTCACCTTGCATACTGCTCGAGATCAGTTTATGTTGTGGTCCCTCTGGCACAATCACAATAATAGTGGGCTTAACCTCCTTATATTCTGGAAAACAGGTGCCATTTTGGTTATTATAACGGTACAGGTATGTGCCCAAAGCATTTAGTTGTCTACACATGTTCACTGATATACCTTTCATATCTTGGCATTTAACATTAATCTTTTCTTGTTTGATAACAGGTGTTACATTAGTGGTATCAGTGGTATCTAAACAGGCCCTCTCACCGTTAATTCTTGGTTCTAAAAAAAAAAAATCTATGTTACAAATCAGGTGTTTGCATTGCTTCATGTGAAACTAGAATGAAATAAATGAAATAAAGTCCTTCAAACAGGTACACTACACGTGCTGCTCACTTTTTTTTAATGTCGTAGTCGTACTGGTCCAGTACTTTTACCATCATCTCCATCTCTCTTGGGCTGATTGGCTTTATTTAATTGATTTTATATTATTTTATAGTATTTAACTCATTTAACTTTTTCAACATTTTTTGCCCCTTCCAGCACCGTCTCCGTCTCCATAGCTGCAACCCCCACTGACACCTTCTCCTCACCCGCCATCTTCTCACGTTCCTTGGTGCCAGACAGATTCCTCTGTCATTTTGTATAATCAGACATGGACGCTCATCTCTGCTGTGGACCAATCAGCGATGATGCCCGCAGAGAATGCCTACTCGTGTATACTAACCTTGTGTATGGAGATTTTGGGCTATTATTTTAACCGGTACAGGACCATTACATACAAAGGGATTTTATTATTAGTAAATAATTATTGCATTGCACTTTACAAGTTAAATGTTTTTTTCTAAATTTTATGTATGCGGTTTTGGGTGTTAACTATAGTGAAAGCTCTGTCCCTTTATGCTAATGTCTTTGGTATATCGTTACATGCCCCGCAAATGTTTCTTCAGTGTGTACGAAATGAAAATCATTGCTCACAACAACATGGCTGTAAAAAGTCGCTAACGGGACGGCCGCTCTTTCCTTTATCGTCTAAAACAAGGCTAGTGTTTATGCAATCCATCGACCGAGCGAACAGACCATCGATCGGATGTAAAATTGATCGGAATAAAAATTTGATGGAAAATTCTGTAGTGTGTACCCAGCTTTAGGCAGCAGTAACTAATCCCTTTGCACATAACTGAGCTTGTTTACTGTAATGCTTAAGGTAAAATTCTTTGTATTTCTGTTTTAGTTACAGTGATTTATTTAAACATTTGTTTTTCAAAAAAACTTTGTATACAATACTTTAATGGTTTCAGATTATATAGTTTAATATATTCTTTTCAATTGTATGCATGTTTATGTTTGTTATTGCTTTGTGTTAGTATTTTTGTTGGTGATTTTATATTTTGGAGTTATTATTAATAAATTTGTTTTATTATTAATAAGTTTGTTTTATGAAACATGTTTCAAAGCTTGTTTTTTGCATGTATTTGTATACATATATTTTCCCTGAATTAATGTTGATATGAATTATTGGTTTATATCTAATTTTCATGTTTGTCTTATGCCATTTACTTATGCATTTTTAAATTCAGCACTGTTTATTTTTGTTTTTTATTTTATAAAAAAGAGTAGCAGACCTTATACCACACCATTCTTTCTTTTTCTATAGTTTATTGATGCCATAACTAGAATTATCTGGGCTGTGTAGCAAACTTTAGTAAAATTGTAATGGGACCTTATATGCACCATCAAAAAGTCATATCCGCCACAATATTTGCTTGATCCCCAGTCAGCATCCAATACAGCAGAACAGAAATTATGGGGCCCAGTAAAATTTAAACTGGCAGTGCCCCCTCCATCTTTTTTACCCACCCTCTTCCAGGCCTGGTGGATGCAGGGGTGTAGGGTGGAGCATGCTACTTCAACCCCCTCACAAATGCACCTCATGCCCCTTAGAACTCCTGACATGCCCCTTACATGCTCCTCATACCTCTCCATATGCCCATCAGACCTCCCAACATGCTCCTTACCTTTCCACCAGACCTTTACACATACCCTTTACATGCCTATCAAACCTGTCCTTATAGCCACTTACGTGCCCATCAGGCCTTCCAATATGTGTCTTACATGCCCCCCAAACCTCCTCACATGCCATTTATATGCCCAGCAGACCTCCCAAAATACCCCTCAGACCTCCACACATACTCTTACATGGCCATCTGCAGTTTTTTAACATTTTCTCACAGATTCTGGAGATGATGGTCCCTCCTTCATTGAATGTGTGCCTGTTTCAATATGTGATTGTGAAGTTACCTGACAAACAACTTAATCTCTGGCGCTAATAGGATGTAAGTGCAAAATAAAAGAAAACCTCGGTATCAATTGCAGCAACTCAAAGGAGACAGTGCTAAATCTCCATAATTATACAGCAAAGGAAAAACACAGAGTTGCGCAGAATCACCGAATAATGGGTTTAATATTGTTACAACAACCACAAAATTGTGTTACTAAAAGACAATCTGGACTTGACAGATGTTAGATCATGATTAGATTGGTAATTCCAATCATATATATTGTCTTGAAATAGCGACACAATTGAATACAAATAAAAACATATAACAGTAAGAATGAACTATTAGGCAGGATGAAAAACAACAATATAAAAATATCTCACATAGATTATGTAGATGGATAATATGCACTAGGTCTCAATGGTAAAAAAAAAGGTAATATGAGAATTTCTTGATCATGGACCACATAATATGTGGTTAATGGGCAGGTATAAAAATTATCCTTGAGGATATATTCATTCCCATGTAAATATGCTGAAAAGCAAGTAGTAGTCTGCTTGGATTGAAAAATAGGAGTGGACTCCTTATTACCGTTGCTACGGCTAGCACATAGATAAACCTCGTAAGGACTGGTTATTATTGTTACCAGGGAGCTGGGTCATGCAGACTCGTGGAATAGATCTTCTTACCGACTGAACGGCTGAAATGAAGACAGATTCAGCATAACTGCGGAGATAGTGAAAGTCCGATCTTGCTCCCAGCTCTCCTCGTCATGGGTCAAATGAATATAATAAAGGGTTTTACCTTCTTAATATTGGCGTGATTTACGGCTCACAAATCTGGTAATGGAGTTGGTCTCTTCGGTGCGCACCTCCAGAGAGTCCGGACTGGTTACAAGTATCAAAAAGAAAGTTCCATTTGTTGCCAAATATCACTGGCATATAAAAACTCCAAATGATCCAGGCAGCATAGACAAAGCGACGCGTTTCGTCTGTATCACAGACTTTTTCAAGCTTGAAAAATATGTGGTCCATGATCAAGAGATTCTCATATTCCCTTTTTTTACCATTGAGACCTAGTGCATATTATCCATCTACATAATCTATGTGAGATATTTTTATATTGTTGTTTTTCATCCTGCCTAATAGTTCATTCTTACTGTTATATGTTTTTATTTGTATTCAACTGTGTCGCTATTTCAAGACAATATATATGATTGGAATTACCAATCTAATCATGATCTAACATCTGTCAAGTCCAGATTGTCTTTTAGTAACACAATTTTGTGGTTGTTGTAACAATATTAAACCCATTATTCGGTAATTCTGCGCAACTCTGTGTTTTTCCTTTGTGAAGTTACCTGGCATCACATGAGTCCCCCTATCACTAACATGGGTGGGGCTGAGGTGGGCTCTCCCTTGCTGGGACTCCCCACATGTCTTCTCCACAGTCTATTCCTATCTCATCTGAGCCCACCTACGCCAATGATCATGCATGTAAATTGCCTCTGATTCAGAATATCTGTGAATGAGAAGCAGTTCAGCAGAGATCATTGGTGCTGGCAGGCTCCCAGTCAGTCTGGGCCTCTTGCAACAGTATCACCCATAGCTGTTGCTTGGATTACTACGGCTATAGTTATGGCCATGCATGCATCTTTGTGCCCATATAACTACATGCATGCAATTTTCATATACCGTATTTCCCCATGTATAAGACGCACCCATGTATAAGACGCACCTCAATTTTGGGGCCCAAAATTTAAATAAAGATGTATTACAATAAGTTACTGAAGCAGAAGGCTTGTCTGGTTGTGATTTTAGTGAGAGATCTCACATCAGGTCTAGAGGAGCAGAATTTACAATAAAGTCCCACATTCAGTTACAGGAAGGCAGTGCTGATGTACAGCGCTGAACATACCATACTACATGCTGGGCTAAATTATCGGCAGTCAGCGGAGACTGGGAGGCGCCTGAATGACATGATGGTCTTTTTACCTGAAACTGGCAGATCTGTTCAGCGGGGACTCCTCTCTCATACCCTCACAACAGGGGTCATCTGGGCTCAATTGTCGGTGGTCAGCGGAGCTGCCTGTCACGTGACTGACAGCTCTGAGACATCAGAGACTGTGGGAGGCGCCAGAAGGTCCTGAAGGTGCTGCAAGTGCAGATCTGTTCAGCGGGGACTCCTCTCTCATCCCCTCACACCAGGGATCATCTTCTTCATTCAGGTAAGTAGTGCTGGCAGTGTATAAGACGCACCCTTTTTTTAGACCCAAAATTTGGGGGAAAAAGGTGCGTCTTATACATGGGGAAATACGGTATGTGTTTTAAATAGGTTAGAGGCTAGAAAATGTATGGCTGTTAACTAAGATATAGTTTGATATACATATATATATATATATATATATATATAACATATATATATATTGCGTCAGTGTGGTATGTTTAAAATGACATGTGTTGTTTTCAAACGCATGACAACTAATTTCCCTCGAAGTTAGCACTTCAGAAAATACTTGCTAACCAGGTGTCTACCCAATATGTTCTGTTACTATTTTCATCTAACTGCTGAACATAATAGAAAAAGCAATTTACTTTGAAATTAATAATACTATACTGATTTATCCAGTTGGTAGATTTCCTCAGTACTGCATAGGGGAGGCAAAGCGCTGAAAGAGAAAAATAACCTACAGATCAAGTGTGCCAAATTTTATTCAACAATAGAAATAAGAATTATATTAACCTTGGTGTTCTCCTACTACACAGTTTGGTTCCTTTAACAGGCAATTAAAAGAACACTGCATAATGCCTCAGTGCTCCAGGGACACATTTATAGGAAAAACACAGGTGTAACAATTAATAAAATGATGCCATAATAAAGCACATGTACACCTAATCAATCTAATACTGATACATAATATTTAATTGATGATCAATGTTGTTTTAATAGTAAAAATAAAAATAAATTAGAAAAATAACGACATGTCCACACCCCCAAAAAAATGTTCCCAGCACCACTGATCATATCCTAGGCTGCTAGTGGCAATTACAAGGGGATGAACAGTGTAAAGTGCCCCAGAAAAACCTGTGCCAGCGGTAGGCTATGACAGGCTGGTCTGGTGACCCTATAACAAGGAAATCTGTAGCACGACATCCCCTCTCTTAATGTCATATAACCGAAGCCTGTTCAGCAGGGGCTGGATATCCGAGAACACCTCCCAAAAAAAGTGGGTCCCGCCTTAATAAAACAGCCCAATACTGAAAGAACCAAATCCCCTCCCAACACCCCTGCCGGTGAGTGAGCAACTGCTCCTAGCAACCTCTGATAGCCATAAACTGCTTGGGTATGCTGACACATGCAGAACTATGAATTTATACCTACCAAGATCTACATGGTCAAAACTGAGATACCATGATTCTCCAAACCCTACTCACTTTACGACAAGCTTCACTCTTTTTTTGTCCCACAAATCAGGACAGCCCTGCCACAAGAGTTCTAGAGTTCTCCCCTAAATATATACAATTCAGGGCAAGTGTACTAGTGGGCTAAAGAGAAAGACTATAAAATGAATGTATTAGAGTAGCACAGGATCTTAACAAACTTCCAACAACTGTAGCTTATTAAACAACATTTAAACATGGGTGATAAATATGTGTATCCTGAGAATAAATAGATCAATAAACAATATTACCAGACCAGACGGGTCATCTAACATTTATCTATCATCAACATTCTAAGATTTTTTGGTATCTAATGTTTCAAGGACAAGAGGATCTTTCACTAATCTGTAGTTGACATTTGGCTACTAAAAAAGGGATAAAGGAGAAGGACATAAGTTAACATAAACTGGTACATTTCGGAAAGGTATCCTTTCACAGAATCTCAACACAAAGCAGTGACGTCATTATATGCAAGTATAAGATTACATAACTGCATATCAAAAACCCTTAATCCCTGTTGCAGACACCATCTGAGACACAAAAGAATTTTAGTTAACTTGACTTTTCAAATGTACTTTCCACAAAATGCTTTGTGATAAATGCAGTCCACAACAAGGAAAAATTAAACTTGATTCAAAAGTTTATATACTGTGTATGTGTATATTAGCACACTAGAAAATCTTCAGTTTTATATTCTGAACATTTACTTTTTCTAAAAATAGATCTATATATAATCCACATTAGTCTTATACATTTCTTGGATAAATTGATCTGCTCTGTCTATTATCAGTGTGTATCTAAATTATGTATTATTGGCCTTGGGGAAACATTATATGTGCCTACACTAATCTTGTTCTAAAATGTATGGGCTATTTTTGCTGCTATTGGTGTGAGCTGCTATATTAAATAAGGTCTAGCCGTAGCAGATTGTGGAATATAAAGTCTGTTACTGTCTGACAACAACTACTGACATTTATAGCACAACTCCTGAGGGCCATAATGACCAAAATGTCAAGCTGAATCTACTATTAATGTACCTCACTGGTAAAGATTGAATGTTATAGAGTTTTTATCCTCAATGAGAAATGTTTATTACTCATATATACTTTAAGCATAATTGCGTTATTAGAGGTTATGTAATGGAGAGTAAAATAAAATCAATGTCTGACAGCAAGTCATATAAGTAAAAAGAAAATATATAATATAAATGATGCCTAGTGAAATTTTAACTATGTGCTTAATTTTGTTCTTCAAGATCATTGCTTACTATAGATTTTGAAGTGTTAAGAAAACAAAATATGTGTTAAAGTCAAATGATGAATTTAATTAATTTGTGGTATACTTATAAATAGGTAACTTCCATGCATGAATCACTTTCAGTTTAATTTAATTTAATTTAATTTAATGGGAATGAGAATGCCACAGTGATATTAATGTTTGCTCCATACCACAAATCTATTTTGCAGAACAAAAATTAATGTAAAGGCATAATGATCGCATGATATAAAAACAATATGTGGAAGTAATTATTTTATTTTGAGATAATGCAGTATGTTTCCATATTTCATTTCAGTATTTTTCAGTATTTCTACTATATTGCATATTAGTCTTAAATTGATTTATAATTTATTTATTTTTATAACATATTGCCATAGTTCTTACACAGTACTTGAAATTCCTGGATTCTGATGGGACCTTACATTTGTATTGTATTACCCTTTGAGTTTCCCTTCAGCTGGAAGATTCCGGTTAATGATGTCTGTAACATTAAACACATCATTAGTTTTAATACTATGTCAAGGTGATCATTTGACCGGAAACAAAATCAAATTATTTTTGATCAGCTCTTAGTATACATGAAAACATATTGACAGAACAATAATCAATAAAATATAGAATATATAAAATACTTTATTAGGAATATTGGGCCACATTTAGAGTTGAACAGTTGCAAGCTGTGTTTCCTCTGTATGGATCACTGCTACTCTGGATGTTTTGTACATATTCACAATAAATTCACAGTTGTTTGACTTTCTCTTCTGCCTCTATCTTCACCATTTACTTATATAACGACACTAATTCTGCAGCACTGTACAGAGAACTCATTCACATCAGTCCCTGCCCCATTGGAGCTTACAGTCTAAATTTCCTAACACACACATACAGACAGACAGAGACAGAGAGATTAGGGTCAATTTGATAACAGCCAATTAACGTACCAGTATGTTTTTGGAGTGTGGGAGGTAACCGGAGCACCCGGAGGAAACCCATGCAAACACAGGGAGAACATACAAACTCCACACAGATAAGGCCATGGTTGGGAATTGAACTCATGACCCCAGTGCTGTGAGGCAGAAGTGCTAACCACTTAGTGCCTTGAATTACCTAACACACTGTACTGTAATTGCGCATAAATGCCCCCGATCCACTTCTTCAGATTTATTGGGCCATAAGTGCAAGATATAATCATCATCATTAACATCATCATTTATTTATTTATTTCATTATTTATTTATTTATATATATAGCGCCACTAATTCCGCAGCTGGAGATTAGTTCATATTCATATTTAAATCTAAATATGAATACAAGTTTTGCATTGGACAAATGGTATTACCATACTTGCCAACTCTTCCGGAATGTCCAGATACTCCCAGATTCCGGGAGAGTATGGCATCCTCCCGCAACTGCCCACTTCCTAGTGAAGTGGGCAGAATTAGATCCAAAATGCTGCGATTCTCAGGGAATTGCAGCATTTGACCCTGCCCCTGCTGTAAAATGATGCGTTTGCATTATTACGTCGGATGCAGGGCCAAAATAGTGTGATTTGCATAGCCCTCCCCTTGAAACACCAACCTCCCCCAGGCAGCTGCCGGACACCGACTTCAGGAAGTCGGCAAGTATGGGTATTACATCCAGCTCTAAAGTACAAAAATGAAGAATGGGAAGAACAGAGAAAAACTGTGCAAATGCTACATAAAGTCATTGATAGTGACTGAACTGTCAGTAGCATTCTGTGCTTTACGTCTATAGGTTTGTTTGTTTGTTTTTTACATGGATTACAAGTTAGAAGGAGAAAGAGGAAATTTTCTGGAATTAGTTGACCACTAAATTGTTAAATGGGGGACTGTTTTTAAGGGAGTTTTTTCACAGTGCTTTTTTAACAGTATTATTTGCAGGTGCACTACAGGTTCCATTACATCACAGATGCCTGGTCATGCTGGCGCTTGTAGTTCTATAAACAACAGCATGCACTGGCAGCCAAAGGCATGTGCTGACAGCCACAGTTTGGGGCTGCCAGGCTTGCTGTCACCAGAAGTGCATCGGCCAAAAACAGAAAAATACTTCATTTTTACATTTTATTACCCCAATACCCAAGTGCAAGGGGCAAGGGGTGTTGAAAGAATTCATAGTGCTTTCAGTTTTCAGTTTTTTACTAGGGAGGGAAAATTTTGCCATAGAAAATCAGCCCCATGCTGAACAGGTTAGGCCAATATGACCTTATGACAGGGGGACCCCATGGTGCAGGTTTCCCTGTTGTGTCAAAAGCTCAGCCTGTCATTGTCTAGTTCTTGTAGGGATGAAATTATGAATAGTGAAATAGTTAAATAGTGCAATAGGTGTCCTTCCTCAGGCCCCTGCCTCTAGACCTGTAGAAATCGGTTATTTTATGACATCTCTGGACTTGCTATTTGGTGTATGAAAAGAAATATTTTTTATAACTAGCGTTCGCAATGTGCGACCACTACATAAATAATTCTGGAAATGTTCTCATGCAATTGCAAAAAGAATTATACCAAACCCGATGTAATTCAAATGTTGGAAACATTAATTAGCCTCTTCACCACTTTATATTTTATATTAAAAGATCGAAAAAATGTTAAACATAATTAATTGTTCCGATAATAATTACATTGCAAATTAATCGCATCACAACTGGTTGTAGTGTACAGAAATTCTTAATTGCCACCTTTGTCGAATTTTTAAAATTCACCATTCTTAAAGATCAGAATGAATGAAGCGAGTTTTTATAGTAACCTTTGAAGAGATCAGTGTTTTTATGGAGAATTTAAATTCTTGTAGGCTATGTCTGGTGATATGAAAAATAAAGTTTCATAGCACAGGTTTAGATAAGGGTAGCACTTAAGGTGCAGGTGGAAAACTATATTAAATGAGGTACTGAATTCATAACTAACTGTAGTGGAGATAATCTGTTCATTGGTAGACCATAGAGGACTGTTTTGTATTAGTCTAGCTATGTCTAACCAGAATATAATAAGATCATACACTATTATTTTAAGTTATATATTGCTTTAAAAAGGAATAGATATGAGAGGTGTCTTAAAGGTAGTTTCAAAAACGTGAATGCTGAAAGTGAATGAGACAGCAGATTCAACAATTACTTCTAAGCAGCAGGTCTGGGGAGCTGGAAAGAATGGAATTTTATCAACAATGATTGTTATGTCAAGCAAGCGAACAGATGTAGAAGGAAAAAAAACGACAAATTCAGTTTTATCCATGTTGAGTTTTAATCAGCTATGATATAAAAGGGTAGACAGTTGGAAGACAAGAAGATACAAGATCAAGATCTGAGGGATAGCTTTGAGTATCATCAGAGGAGAAACGTTTCACAACTTATGTACTATAGTACAGATTTTAGACTGCATGCATGTGTGAAATTCCTCTGTGTTGCTGCTCTGTCTCTGCTCTCTTACAATCACCTGGTGTTAAACAGAGCAGAAATGCACCTCAAATGCAGCTTGCAGAGGAAAAGGGACATGCATACAGAGAGTCAGAATGAAGCAGGGAATATGTACAACGTAACGTAGATAAAAAAAATAGTTTGAAATGTGTCTTTGTTCCATCCTGAATTTTCCATGAATTGCCATGAATGTTCGTTTACATGTCTCAAGCACTCCTCGTAGGAATATGTACAATGTCTGGTGTGCTTTTCTGTTCTCTGCAATGGCCAGTTAATTGAACAAAACACCCATGGAAGGGCAACGTGGGAGGAATCATACATATGTATGCACCCTTAGTCTTTCTATATAATCGGCAATCATAATATATCTATATTTTTTCAATCATCACTATTCGGTATACTGGTACATACTTTAAAGTGTGATTTGCAGTAATGTACTGCTATTTAGTTGGAGAACACATTTGTCAGTAAAAAGAAATGTTGTAATATAGATTTTATGCAGAAAGCGATGTACATCAAAATCTTCAATTTTTTTCTTTCCCTCCTTCCAAACAAGACTCTATAAGACACAAATATGCTTATAAATTATCAATAAATTACTATTAATGCTCCTGCTTTACTTTCCTGCCGATGCTGGAGACAACGTGTTAATTATAAAATTACAAGCTCCCAGTCATAAATGTGAATTTGACAAAATTTGCAATCTATACAAACACAATAGATCTAGCGGTAATACAGAATTGGAATAATTCATTTAGTAAAAAAGAAATCGATACAAAAAAAACATTACGGTAGATGTGAAAGATATGTGAGATTATAAATGGCTAGGGAATAGAAAGTAGGGAGAGAGATTCGCTCTATTTTGTACATTTTTAACTGTTGATTTTTGTTGTTTATGTTTTATTATACTAAATTTTGACAATATAATTTAAGATCTACAAAAATTGTTACCATCACAAATCAACTGAAATCATGAGCGTTATTCATAGTGTGTGTCACAAACAGGACATCAAGTGTAGTACTTCACAAAGCCTAAAAATGCAAATCACATAATAAATGATAGTCCTTGTGTTTCTTTTTATTCACAGTATAACATGTTTATTTTGTAAATTTATGTAATTATGAATATGAGGTCAATTGCTGTAATTATGAATTATGAAAGAGAAAAAGACAGGCAGCAACTTTAGCAAATTAATTTTAAAAAAAGTAATTTTCTTTCTTTCTGCAAAAGTCAACATTTTAGCTCTAAATTTTATTTACTTTATATGTAGTTTAGAGATTTCACCATAAGCATCAAGGTGGTATGTTTTATCCAGTGCTCTCTATTTCAGATTGTATGTTTTATTATAAAGTTTGATTTGTATTCAAGTTACTGCATCATGGATTTCTCAAATGCAAGGTATAGTCAATGAGTGTGTGGCTTTCGATTTACTGGATATGGCATTGTCATAGCCACTAGCACACTGATTGGTGGAGGGACTAGTCATTCATCAATCAGAATAATGAGAAGTCAACTCTTGATATCGTAACATGTTAGGAGTAGACAAACATATTTGTTATTTTCTCTTAGCATTCTCTTTGCTTTTTGAAAATCCTTCTCTACTTGGTTCCTTCAAGGCCTTATTGCACAAACCCCACAATTATATGTGTAAGTGTAAGAACTGATGGGTTGAGTCGATGTTGATAATACTGTACCATTACCATTACATCACGATTAACATATCTTCAGTGTTCTCACCTGTAAATATGTCCAACAAACTAATAAAATAGATAAAGAAATATCAACAACTATAATACATTCTTACAGAAGGATTAAAATGTTAAAAGAGAACGTGCAAGCTAGCAAATTTCTTGGAGATTTTTTTTCAATTGATATTTCCATTTGGGCTGTGGCAGGGAAGAAAAAAAATGAAAGGGAAAACAACAGATGTTTGCATTTAATTGTACTTTATATGGTAAATGAGATTATCATATTTATTAATAACACTGTTCAGACACTATTCTGTCTTGTTTTTATTATTGGCAGATGCCTATTAGATTGTAACAGGCATCAGTAGATGTGAGAAAGCAAGTTAATCCACATATTGGGGTATATTTACTAAACGGCGGTTCCAACGATCCACCGATTCTCGGCGCTTTCCTATCATTTTTTAAAATGGCAAAACCCATCGTGTGCAACATAGTCAACCGATGTTGATCTCCATGATTCTTCAGAAAGTCAATAAGGTTCTTATTGAGCTATTCACCTCCATTTTTAGATCTCAAAATTCCTTGATCTTGCATATGAGTTCATTTTTCACTTTATGAAAATACACTTGAGTCATCCTTCCATATTCATCAATTAATGTCATAATGGTAATCACTAATTGATTCAGTCTTCATGGGACCACATACATCCATGTGCACCAATACCAATGGACTCCTCAGCTCTTATTGCTGACTTTGGGAAGGCACGTTTTTACCTTTCACATATCAGTTTATCAGTATTATTTACAGACATTCCTTTTACCATTCCATTTAGAAGTTTCTGCACATTATCATACCCAAGATGTTCTAAATGTTTGTGCCTTAGTTCCATAATCTGACTTGTATCAGAGGTAGCCATCGCATAACACTCCTCAGTATGTAAAATATGCAGTCACTGGCAACGAGTAGCTGTCGCTATTAAAGTCCTTCTTTCATTTTGCACAGTGCACTTGCCTTCTGCGAATTCTACTTTATAACATTTGTTTTCTTAGGCACTTTTGGCAATCAGATTAGTTCCGAAATCTGGCATGAATAAATTTTCCTCAATGTTTGTAATCACGGTTTTACTTTTATTTTCAGGTGGACTGTACTTGTTCCAACTTCCGTTGCTGTTAGGATCTTGTCTCTGATCCCTCTGACGGTGATGGCATCAACAAAGTAAACCAGTGCTTGTTACAACTGAAGTGTCTGGTGGCTCCTGAATCCATGTACCAACAGTCCTTTCTGTGCCTGTCTGGCACATTCAGAGCTGACTTGATGTTTTTACCACAATTGCTTTTCGCACCACTCTGCATTTTCAGTCTGCACTCCAAAGCTCTATGTCCAAATAGGACATATAAAGCACTTGTACTTTGGTCTTTTAGACTTAATGTCCTTAGTGAGCAAAGCCGTTGTTTCAGTTTTAGTGTTCGCAGGTGTCTGCTCTTGAAACTGTTTTTCCTTAAGACCTCTGTAGTTGGTAACACATTACTCCAATGCCAAGGGGAATTCAGGGGTCAGATTCTGCAATATAGCCATGGTAACCTCTTCATCATTCACTTGGACTCTGACGGACATTAACTGCTGTGAAAAAGATAACATCTTATCGTATTCATTCATGTCTTTGCACTCACTTACCTTGGTTCCGTACAAAGTACACCTCAGGTTTATTCTTCTCATGAGACCCTAATTTTCATAAGCTGTCTGCAGGGCAACCTACATGTTTATCACGCATCTCACCAGTTTTGCTTCGTGTGGTTCACTGTGTGCTCTGGTTTCCCTTGGTTACCACTATCTGCTGTTCAGCCTGGCGTTCCTCTATCATCGTACGCCATCTTGCCTAGTGGTCTGCGCATGCGTTTCCCTGGGAACCTTCAAGACCTCTGCTCCACAGTGATTGGATCATCTGCAGCCAGTTCCCTTTATAAGGGCCCTCCTCCCTTCAATGGGTGTCAGATCATCAGGTCTCTCTACCTGATAGGAAGCATTTCCTCTGACTCCTGTTGTTCCTGACATCGTGGATGGTGCAGCCTGTTGCTTCTCATAATATCTGTGCTGCTTACTGCTTCCCAGCAATTACCTGTGCAGCTCATCTCTACTCAGCAACACCTGGGCAGCTCACCACTTCTCAGCATTACCTGTGCTGCTTACTGCTTCCCAGTAATTACCTAAGCAGCAATACCTGTGCTGTTCACGGATTCTCAGAATTACCTGTGCAGCTCAGAATTCCTGTGCTGCTCATTGCTTCTCAGCAACTACCTGTGCAGCTCATCACTACTCAGCAACACCTGTGAAGCTCACCACTTCTCAACAGTTACTTGTGCAGCTCATTGCTTCCCAGCAATTTCGCCACAGAGCATCGCTCAACATTGGTCCTGTTCCAGTGGTATAACACCTGTGTGGATCTCAGTGCTATTGCTCTCTGCAGCACCCATCTATCTCAACATTTATGATGTTTTATTACATTATTATAATTTGTGCAAATAGGGTAATGTGACTTTTACATTTATTACTAACACTTTCAAGCCACATCTATATTTCTATGATTTCTCTGTACTTTCTCTATGCTATTGTGACACATAAGTATATGCATTTTTTACTCCTGACGTAAATCTGCCGAATATGTTCGGAACACATGCTTGTAAATGCACTTTTTCACGTGTGCTTCTTTTCCTGCTTATATTCGTTATGCAAAAGCACCCAACTCTACATGAGCCTTTTGATGTGTATGGTCTCAGTTTTTCAGTTGATCTCGACTGGCATGCAGCACCTGATAAGGTAGTGATATTGTGCTTCTTGGTGATGCCTTATAATACATGTAGACATGTTTTCTTTTATTTCTGACACCTACTGTTATCTGTTAAAGATCATATGGTGTGGTCTTCCCTGTGGTGGTGGGAGGAGGACAGGTTGGGATTGGAGCTTTGAACACTTTACTAATATAATATAATATAGTATAATATAATATAATATAATATTATATAATAACTGATGCATTAAACTGAGGTTTTTTGCCATGAATGAATTGTCTTTTTGAGGATAATGTATTTTATTGCATGTAATATTTTTATTACTGAAAAGAAGAAAATAATTTAGCATATTTTTTTCAATTATTTCTTCAAAGGCATGGGGGCATGTCCATATACCATATAGCTGATGTGTGAATATTTGGGAATTGTACATACAGTAATTGTACAGGTCACAAATAGAATTGGTTTACCCGGGCTGTGCTTTTGCTGATTGATAAACACTTGCACATACATACATATGTGTCCTCCTTCAACCATCTTTTCAATTCCGACATAACTTAAAAAAGAGCCAAATTGGATTAAGGTATCACAGGCTAGTATTCTTTGTCGGCCATGCAGTACTGATTTTAAATGGCAGGTGACTTGTGTAAAACTGCACTGTGCATACATATCTTCTGTATTTCAACCATCCTAAGCTCAATACGACTTTGACAATACGTGGACTACATTGGGTCCAGAAAGAAGTGATGAGCTAATATTTTGGCAGTCATTTGTTCAAACTTTATTTTCAATTTGTGTATATGTGTTATTTACTTAATGTTACAAACATAGATTTGTTTAAAAGAACCACCTCCCTAATGTGTGCCACATCCTGGAACATAATTACAAGTAATTTGTACCATACTTCTCTGCACATCATTGCTTGTGAAAAAAGGCTTGTGTTCACAAGCAGTACTTCTACTTCTCCTATGGATCATTGTGTTAGGGACCTAACTTTGATAGCCAGTGTTTAGGGCTATTGGAATATGTCTATTTCTGTGAATGGTTTATTTGATTGCTGAAGACACTGCCAAGACTGTTTATCCATCCTGACAAGTAAATAAACATCAAAGTGCTTCAGAATAACCTGTGTGAGGAGTCATCTGGTTGCACGCTTTTCACAATATATATATATATAAGCACATGCAGAGCTCACACTTAATAACTCCTGTAAGGATAGGGGTTCTCAGATCACTGAAGCCGATTGCAGATACAGCAGAACTTTATTAAGTAACAATGTATAGTAAAAGAATGGCAACAGTCTTTAACAGTCAATGGTCTATTTATCAGGGGAGTAACAATAGTGCAGCAAGTGAAAAGTCCTATGATGGTAGAATGATGGTCCAATTTAAATAACAAGATCCCAGACAACATTAGTTCACCACTGTTCCCAGATGATGATATTCTTCAATCTGTCACTCCAAAGCAGCACACCAAATGATTGTGGGTTTAGTAGATGATGCCTCAAAGCTCCATTCTCAACATCAGATCACACACACTGACTCTCCATGTTCTGGCTTGCACATGTTTTGGCACAAAAATATCCTTATCCTATGTGAGTAATTCACCACTCCTTTAAATATTTTTACTATCTAGAGATGTGTTTGAACAAAGGATTAAATATATGTAATATAATGTCTCTTCTATGCACAGCACAACACAATACCCTCTTGGCTTTCAATACAGTTTATTATTCAGTTGCTTTTAGGACTAGTAGGATCTCCTTTGGTTCTGTATACTGTGCAAACAATAGCCAAGCTGCTGACTACATATTAAAATGTTGATCAAGACCTGGCTGAATAATTGTATTAAGAAATAAGGCTGCTACAAATACAGAGAAAAAACAAGCGTGTGCTCAGTATATCCCATATTATATATGGTATCAGCTGCATGGCAATATAAATGCCCATATATGTATACAAAACAAAAAGACAGTTGTCAGCGCTTATCCTTAACACTGCAAATCTGTGTGTGTCTAGCAAAATAAAAACATGAGCTATTGGTTCATATTTTGATCAAAACATTTAAGCCTGCATCCCAGCATCAATGGCACCTCATTATAAACAGGTCCTACACTGATCTATACGCTTTAAACACCATTAAAATGCAGTTAAAATCAGATGCACTCACCTACCAGGTATAGGGGTTTACATCCAGCAAGGTCTGTCTTGTGAACCACATCCAAATGAGTCTTAAATAGGCTTGATGGACAACTGCTATGACAACAAAACATTATTTTGAAACAAAGCCAGAGAAAAAAAACAAGCCCGTGTTCAGTATATCCCATATTATATATGGTACTAGCTGCATGGCAATATAAATGCCCATATATGTATACAAAACAAAAAGACAGTTGTCAGTGCTTATCCATAACACATTTAACTCCTTAACATTTTTGCTACAAATACAGTCTGTTAACCTAAATGTAACTGTCTGCATCCTTGTCTATTAACGCTACACATTTTACCATCCAAGTTATTGTACAACCCGACTAATAACTATACTCAAAGTTTGCCATTTAACTTACACAGAACAGTTAATGAATACACATTGTTATATGTCACTCACCTGGTATAATCTAAACATTATGTGCCTGATTCATTTCATCTTCAGACGTAAGTCCCGTTGCGTGAGGTATCTTGCATGAAATTGCTCTGCGCATGCTCAGAAATGGACTTTATGCCAGTGAACACAAGTGCATGCAGTTCAAGTCCAAATGCAAATGACACTTCCAACTTGTCCTTCCAGCTCTACAACTACAAGGTCCTTTCCTTCAGCCTCACCATAACTCATTCTCCACTCCTACAACCAAATCCACATGGACAGAGTGACACTTAAATGGTCTTTACCCAATTAAATTCTCTTCTCCACTGAAACTTCTCCTTTCTTTAATAACATCCTTGTCCTGCTGTTTATTTCTAAAATAACACTCTTATTTCAGCCCTAGACAATGCAGCTCCAGCTACAACATATAGTCTCCAGTGATCTAAACCTTTAATCTTACAACACATCCTTTTCCATTGCCAAGCAAACCTACTTCACCTTTTTAATATCCATCCAGACTTCTAGGCTCGAATACCTCTTTGACAACATCAGCTCGCTTTTCTGGCCACCTACACAACCCCCACCTTCCTTCCTCAGCCCATGACTTGCCACATACTTAAAAAAAACAGCATTCAACAAGATATCTCCTTATGCCAGACCCTATATACACCACCTACTTTCTCCTACAATCCCCAATATACCCTTAGATCATTCTCCACTGTAAATTAGGATAAAGTCTCTCCACTCTTCTCATCATCTCACCCTGCAACTTGCCCCCTGACCCCTATTCCCTCCCAACTTCTCTGTTTCCTCTCACACACTTCATAAAAACCTTTCACCTTAGCCTGTCTCTCTCCACTGTCACATTCCAATCCTCCCACCATTGCCCTGAAACTGCCTCACAGAAGTGATCAATGATCTAATTTCAGCAAAGTCTAAGGATCTAATTTGTATACTCATCCTCTTGTATCTCTCTGCAGCTTTCAACTTGATTGATCACCCTTTTCTCCTGAATAATCTTCACTTCATTGGCTTTGGTGACATAGTTAACTCCTGGCTCATTTCCTATCTATCCTACTGCTGCTTCATCCTCTCTACCTCTGGCACATCCTCCCCTCTGGTACTTCAGAGCTCCAGTATACTGTCTTGGTGAACTGATTCAAACATTTAATCTCCAGCACCAACCCTATACTGTTGATTTCTCTAAAATCTTGTGAAAACAACAAGATATCTCCACATGGATGTCCCAAAATTACCACAAGCTCAACATATCCAAAGTGAAGCACCTCCCCTCAAATTTCCTTAGTATCCACAATTTCATCTGCCTTTGTGTTACTTCGTGTCAACTCCAACCTCAGCTTTATTCTTCACATGCAGTCTCTTTCCCAGTCTGTAATGATGCCATATATGGCAGCACAGAAAATGAATAGTTCTATCCCCACAGTTTAAGATACATAATGTCGTGAAACTCACTTCTCCTCTCTCCAGTACTGTTCCTGTCTTTTCTCTCTGAGCCGTGCTTCCGGGTATCAGCAGTGACATGACCGCAACTCAGGTCGATGAATTTGAAAATGCAAAGGTATTAA
This sequence comes from Mixophyes fleayi, assembly GCF_038048845.1. Taxonomy (NCBI): domain Eukaryota; kingdom Metazoa; phylum Chordata; class Amphibia; order Anura; family Limnodynastidae; genus Mixophyes; species Mixophyes fleayi. The sequence continues at coordinate 174,194,337 of NC_134404.1, forward strand.
AACATCGGTCCGACATTCATTTATTGTCAGAGCAACTTTTTGGCATACTGACCCCCATTCATAAGTGCTTTCCTTGTGCTTCTCTGTATCCTGATTGTCTTCTGTGTACCAGTTTGTGCTTGGGTGACCATTCATGCTCTCTTGCGATTGCATACTGATCCTGGCCTGTTGACTTCCCTAGTCTATTCGTTACACATATTAGCTTACACATAGCTAAATTTCTAATAAAAATGGATCTTAATTAAATACACATAATAGAAAATATGTTTTAGTTACCTATTCATCATCATTTTTTGAATGTGAATTATTGATGAAGCACTGTAAAATTACAGAACTGCACAACATTCCCTAATCATAACGTGAACAGCTACTATATTTTAATCTTGTCATAATGGACCAGGTTGATACTGTCTGACGGTATAGGAGGTGTGCTGAACACATCCATACACCTCAACTCACATCCTCTACTCCCCACGCACACAAATCTCCTGAAGTGACAAGCTTCTTCTCAATGTGGCTTCAGGAGAATTTAAAAAATAATGAAAAGTAAACATATCCTAGTGCATCCTGTATGCCACTCTAGATAATGTGCCTCCTTATATTTGCATAGTACATATTCCCTCCAAGTCTTTCCTTTCATGTATTACCCTTTGTTGTTGTTTTAGCCCAGCATTACCTAAACATGGTATTTCTCCCTGGGAAATAGATTTCATTTCTTACTAGTGAAGCAAGACTGTCATGTCATTATAACCCTTTGCACAGCCAGAGGTGAAAGGAGCTGAACTATTAAACTTTGATCATGCAGAACCTCACAGTTCTTCATTTGAATATTACTACTTCTACCAATACATCTAATAATGTGCAAATTGTCTCATAATCTGCAGAACATTAGCTTGTAATAGCCTCGCAATGTATTTGTTTTGTGCTCTTTTTTTTCTGAACATCTGCAGTTCTTAAAGTAAACCTGTCAACAAGAAATTGCATTTTATTATGTAACAAAAATTATACACATCATGCAGTTATATTATTCTTACGATTTGTTTCTGCACAAAGAGGAGGTAAGATACAGTTCCAACATAATTCGTTTGGCTGCAGTTTAAAATGGAAAAAAAAAACAAATAAAAAAAAAACAAATAGAAAAAAATGGATCCTTTACTTTTTAAAATCACACACTAAATTAGATATACCAGTTTTAAATGTCTATGAACCACTGTTCAACTCATCGGAACTTTGTGGAAAATCCAATAAACAAGTAAGATAATGGTTCAGGGTGTCTGGCTGCATATGTGTGCAGTGCAAAAGTTAGTTTTTTTTATTGCGAATAGCTGTCTTAAACTGAATGGATCTAGGTCCTTTTTGTTGTAGGTTAGGCAGACTTATGTACCTTTTATTGCTCCCACATGCAAAAAGGAGATTGCCTGTTGTGGGACACAATATTTAAACAAGATTTAAAGAGCAGAGAAAGTGAATTTGCAAGGGTTCTTGATCTAGAGGAGGTGTGCTACAGAGTCCCCCTCCACACACACCATACTTGCCAACTCTCCCGGAATGTCTGGGAGACTCCCGCATTTCGCGAGAGTCTCACAGACTCCAGGGAGAGTGTGGCAATCTCCCAGATCTGCCCACTTCCTAGAGAAGTGGGCAGAATTAGGTCCAAAATGTCGCAATTCACCAAAATGCCACAAATTTTGGGGCCCCGCCTCCATCACGCCCACCTCCCCTTGTAGGTTCCCGGAAGCCAACTTTCAAAAGTTGGTAAGTATGACACACACACACCACACACACATAAATAAAGGACATGATATTTATGGGTTGTTAGAGGTAGCATAGATCTGGCCCAGCTTGTACTCAATGAGATGCTTTTTTATAGGAAAAACATGTTTCAGCACAGTTCTACCAATGTAATAAAAACATTCACATGAAAAATAGCTACACATGTAATAAAAATCAAAAAAATTAGCTGAAACAACCTGTGTTTTAGAAGAAATCAATCAAGGAGTGGTCCTCAAGTGATAGTGGCAAGACTTCAAAGTAATCTTTGAACATTTTCAACTATGTGCTTTTATATAAGAACTCACAGTTCCTTAACTTGTCTTGCAGGCTATATGCACCAAGACATTCCCCAAACTGGGAAGTGAGAGTACTATATATGCACTATACAGACAAACAGGGACATTTTTACACAATTAAATGCTCTGCGGGGTCATATGTTTTCTGTTTGTATATGGCCTTCCAATAAACTTCTTAGACAGTAAGCTCATTTGGGTAGGGCCAAATTTACATTTTGTTTGTGTCATATATTTGTATCATGACACCTCAATGTACAGTTTATAGTGAGTTGGCACTTGAAATAAGGAAAACAATAAAAATAATATTGCACAAACCTAACATGGCTAAATATAACATTTTTTTTAAGGAAACAGTTGAAAAATGCAGCTTGAAAACTTACTTCGATCACACTGACAAATAATTATTGATTACAGCAAGTTATCTCTATAACCAAACAAGGGCACCACAGAAAAGGATGGAGGTCACAAAGAGTTTTAGAAACAGCCAAGAAGGAAATCAATAGGGTTCATTGAGGCGCATGATATATGTAGTGCCACTAATTCCGCAGCACTGTACAGAGAGCACACTCGCATCAGCACAGTACACTTACATCCCTTAGGATGTAAGCTCGTATGAGCAGGGCCCCCTCCCCTCCTGTCTCCATACCTGTTCTTCCGCTCTGTCTTTACTGCATATGACTAACCGGAGTGTCTGAAGTATTGGTACTTTTTGTTCATTGTTCTGTATGGCTTCACCCTGTATAGTCTACTGTTAGTACTGTGTGCGGCGCTGCGGATACCTTGTGGCGCCTGACAAATAAATGATGATAATAATAATAATAATAATAATAATAATAATAATCAGCCCCTGCCCCATTGGAGCTTAGAGTCTAAATTCCCTAACATACAGAGAGAGAGAGAGAGAGAGAGAGAGAGAGAGAGAGACTAGGATCAATTTGTTAGCAGCAAATTAACCTACCAGTATGTTTTTGTAGTGTGGGAGGAAACTGGAGCACCCGGAGGAAACCCACGTAAACAGGGGGACAATATACAAACTCCACACAGCTAAGGCCATGATCGGGCTAATCACTAAGCCACTTTGCTGCCCAATCCTGTTTGTGTATAGAAAAGTAGACATATTTAGCAATGGTTTGAGAAGATAACGCCCCCGCTGCCTAGCAACGGAATGCGACTGAACAGAGCATGCGTATGCTTTGCTTGCAAGGAACAAGGAGCGTCTCACTGCTATGCAACGGGAAGCGGCTGACAAGAAGGTGCAGGTGTCCATCTCCTGCACCAAGTGTCAGTGCGGAGACGGCGCCTGACACATTGTAGGTATACCATTAGCTAGTATGCTTTACTTCATACTACTTGTGTTGATGTAAGAAAAATATATAGCATTACATTATATTTATTAAAATAAAGAACCTTACAAGCATAACCTAAGAATGCTGCCCAATTAAAGTATAAGTGCCAACCTCACTCACATGAATAATAAACGTAATATAAAAGTTTAAAGATAAAGTGTTCCCTCTGGAAAACAACACAACACTTAAATTAATTTTCTATTCCACATGAAGGTAACAATAAATTCAACATCTTCTGTGGTTTAAAATGGAGAAGAAAGTCCACTTGTAATAATCAAAAAAGAGGAAAATGCCTCTAATTAATAGTCCATACTGAAATACATGTAAAAGAAAGCAAAACATAAAAACTATAATGAAATCCTGCGGTATACAATGGAAAAACAACTAGGCATCCAAACCAAGAGAATTATGACAAAATAATTAAAAGTGCTCTCCACCCATGTGATCACCAACACACCCTTCTGTGGTTGCACTCACTGGGCCTAATTCATGTTTGGACATACACTATATGGACAAAAGTATTTGGATGCTTGAACATTACACCAACAGGGACTGTAATGACATTGCATTCAAATACATATTCTTTAATATGCAGTTGGTCCACCTTATGCACTGATAAGAGCTTCCACTCTTCTTGGAAGGCTTTCCACAAGATGTTGTAGTGTTTCTGTGGGAATTGTGCCCATTCATTCTGTAAAGCATTTATGAGGTCAGACACTGATGTTGGATGAGAAGACTTGGCTCGCAATCTCCATTCCAGTTCATCCCAAAGGAGTTTGATTTGGTTGAGGTCAGGGCTCTGTGCAGGCCAGTCAAGTTCCACGATTAACTCATCAAACCATGTCTTTGTAGTCCTTGCTTTGTTCACAGTCATGTTGGAATAGAAAAGGGCCTTCCCCAAACAGTTGTCACAAAGTTGGAAGCATAGCATTATTCAAAATGACTTTGTATGCTGAAGCATTTTGATTTCCCTTCACTGGAGATAAGGGGCCTAGCCCAAACCCTGAAAAACAGCCCTATACCATTATTCCTCCTCCACCAAACTTCAGAGTTGACATAATGCAATCAGGCAGGTAACATTCTCCTGGCATCCGCCAAACCCACACTTGTCCATCTGTCTGCCAAACAGAGATGTGTGATTCGTCACTTCACAGAACACGTTTCCACTGCTCCACAGACGCTTGGCATTGATCTTGGTGATATGAGGCTTGCATGTAGCTGCTTGACCATGGAAATCATTCCATTAAGCTCCCGGTGCACAGATTTTGTGCTTACGTTAATGCCAGTGGGAATTCGGAACTCTTCAGCTATGGAATCAGCAGAGCGAGGGCGACTTTTATGCACCATTCTAATTAGCAGTTGTTGACCCCACTCTATGATTTTACGCTGCCTTTTGCTTCATGGCTGAATTGATGTTGTTCCTAAATGCTTCCGCTTTCTAATAATATCACTTACAGTTGACAGTGGAATATCCAGCAGGAATGAAATTTTATGAACTTTCTTATTGCAAAGGTGGCATCCTATCACAGTACTACTTTTGAAGTCACTGAGCTCTTCTAAACCACCCATTTTGTATCACAAATATTTGCAAATGTAGACTGCATGGCTAGGTGCTTGATTTTATATTCCTCTGGCATGGATCTGATTGAAACACCTCAATTGAATAATTAACAGGTGTGCCCAAATACTTTTGTCTATATAGTGTATATCTATAAGAGAAATGAAAAAAAAATTGAAGGATACACTCTCTGATTCAGCTGTTTGGAGTGACAAAATATATACAGGTGTAGTTTCTATTAGTAAATATTGTAAGTTTTAAAGTTTTATAGGTTTATTCAATACTAACTAAGATAAGGTTTGCTTACCATACCATTTAAGTGTTATATATTATAATGAGATCAGATGCGCACCCACCCTCAGGTGCATCTACTAATGAGAGAGACATAGAGATTGGAGGAGCTCTCTCTAATATTTCTATGTAGTGCAAGTAAATAGAAAATGTCTTTGATAAAGTCATCATATGATGACAAAATGCTTCAGTTATTACTAACTTGCTACCAAGACTGAATTTTAGAAACAGCTGTTTGATCACTTGGATTCATGCTTTGTGCTCAGTTCGCTGCACAGATGCAGAAGGATTGCACAATAATACTAAGAAGCTGAAAAGTCCCCTACTCGGAACTGTAGGGGGAGCATCTAATTGAGAACAGTCTCTATATCCTGTGAAACCGAAAATTGGGAAAGTTCCCTAATTAACATTGGCAACTACAGAACACAGCGTGAGATTGACAAAGAAGGGGAAACGTCCCCTAAACGACATCTATCCAGCTCCGATGAGATTGTTACTTTCTTTCTACGATTGAAAACTTTTTTTCTGTGTGCGACTGAGCAAGCAGGGTAGGTTTATTGAGAAACAAGTCTGGATATGATTATTATCGAAGTAGAAAAGCCTGAAGTACTTTACTATTACAACCTATACAGTGAATTGGCCACGCACTGTAGGATTGTTTACAATCATCTCTCTTGAGACGATGTTTATGAAGTACTTAGAGCAGGAATAGAGGTAAACATTAAGCTACCCTAAGGAGATCAACCTGTTTCTTCCAATATTATTATATATCATTTTGCAGATATTTTTATATGTGGTTTTTTTTTTAACTTGTTTTTATTATCAATTGTCATGGAGATATATAATTTTTATTGAATTATATATGTGAATTTTTTATTAAAATTATACTTGTAGTCAAACTCTGCAGTTTTCGTATTGAAGTACAATTTAATTTTCAACAACAATTATCGCTCTAATGGCGCCCCTTTCTTTATATGGTTGGTGTTTCCTTTTTTTAGGATTGGCATTCATAAGACAGGGTACGACATTAGACTGATTTTTCAAACATTTTTTTTTAAATAAATATTTATGTTATAATCGAATAAATCAAGAGCGCTTGGTGCCCGCTACCACAGGACAACTTCAGAGGTATTGTGAAGTCTATGCCTCGATGGGTCAGAGCTGTTTTGGTGGCACAAGGGGGACCTATACAACAGGAGTTGGTTTAAGTGTTTTGGCTGATTTATGTATATAAACATGCTTTGGATTGAGCTGTCACTATAATTTAACCAACAATCATGTAAATTACGTACCTCAACCCTGTTTACATCACTTGGCAAATATATGGGGAAAAAACAGTAAATGTATCAAGCTGAGAATTTTCCGGCGGGTTTGAAAAGTGGAGATGTTGCCTATAGCAACCAATCAGATTCTAGCTGTCATTCTGTAGAATGTACTAAATAAATGATAGCTAGAATCTGATTGGTTTTTCAAACCTGCCGGAAAACTCTCAGCTTGATACATTTACCCCCAGGTGTTTTATGGTAGAACTTGGCCATGTTAGAAGCAATGGGATGGTCCTGTAGCTTAAATCTTAGTGGACAAAACCAAGCAGTGAACCTCTTGCTTAACAAGTCACTCAATCAAAACAAACTGTTTATTGACTTTACTTTAATGCTAGCAACCATCAATCCTCCAGTAATTAACATTTAAGTTCTATCTCGCAGGCTGAAATTCTACCACATGTAAGGAAGCATAAACTTTTCCAGAACTACCTTCCTCCCAGTGGGTGGTGTTATACTCTTTGCTCAATGTGAAGTTATCTACTATGAGGAAGAAATGTAGTCTGCTAGCTCACTATACCTCTCTTACTGCCTGAATGAACACTAGTTGTAGTCTACCTAACCTTCTTCACTGTTATCTTGTAGTGTTTGTGGTTCTTGTAAATGGGCAATACAAAGTCATGGTTGATATGTATGCCTGTCTCCAGAATCCTGACTTAAAGCTAGCCCTCCACACTGACCATCTTCAACTGCACAATGAGACAAATGGGTTTTCACTTGTTCTACTATTTATAAATTTCCCAGCGCTATAAGTAAAGGTAGTGCAGTTTAAGTAAGTTAGCATTTACAGGAGGTATTTTGAAATAAACAGGATCTAAGAGAACTATAATGAGACAGACATGAGCAGTAGGAGATAGTAAGAGACAATTTATACTAGTGCTAAGAGACAATTTATATTTTTACTATTTATATTATGGAATAGTCATGTTAGTACAGGGAGAGAATAGCTAAGAAAGGCAGGTGCTGGCCTCATGAGGCAGACACAAACTAAGGGATATACGGTGACACAGTCAGAAGCAAGGAAAGATATGAACAAGCAAACATTGCAAAATAGCATGTGGTTAAATTGAATATAACAAAGATAAAGCATCAGCACATTTATGGATGCATTGGATTAAACTGCAACTGCAATAGAATTGACCTCTAGTTGACATCATCATACATCATCATTCTTCCCTTGTCACAAGATGCAATGTAGAAACCCAATTCTATATTTTGTGAAGGAACAGGCAAATGCATCCTTTTTATTTAAGTCAGGGGCAAGAGCATATAAAAAGTTAAAACTGGTTGTTCTATTATGGTCAAAAGCCAGTTTATTTTTTCTCACCCATATTATTGGTCTCTTCAAAGCAGTAAACCACTTTATCTTCTTGACAGAGCAAATTGACTGGAAAATTACATAAACCCATCAGCAGATGTTCTTCTATACATTGTTTGAAAATCCCCCCAATTGCAATGTGATTTCAGAGCCATTTACAGTCTATCTGGATATTGTTTACTCCAGTCTGAAGGTTTCTGCAGATCATCACTTCTCATGTGTCACAAACTACATAATGTCTAAAACAAACAGTCTGTAACATTGTGTGCTTTGTAAAATATATAGTACTTCTGTTTTATGTTCTTTAATATGATATGTAAATTCCACTGAATCAAAGCCAGCATTTGTGTAATAGGATAAGTCAGAGCACAGACCTCAAGAAATTATGTTTGCCATTATGAATGGCTCTTGGAGTCAAACCTGTCAGACAACAAATAACAGGAAAAAAACCCTATTCTGCCTTCCCGTTCTCTGCAGTATGTCTGTAGCTGCTCGGAATACTAATATGTATAAATCAGATGGCTTCTTCAAAATTACAATGCACAAGAGTGAGTTAAGCATCTGTATAACAATAAGGTTTGTCATCCATCATTTAGTAAATAGCATAAGGCAACATATTGTCATTTAGTGCCAAGTAACATTCATCTAGATTGTCTGCTTGTCCACCTAATAAAAAATATCTGCAGACTCTCTGATCCATTTCTGAATTTCTCATAAACTATCACTTCAGTTCACCGTTGAAACATAATGAAAAGTAATGGTTGAAGACTATCAACCAAATCAAAATATAAGCAAAGCCAAAACAGGTAATGTTTACTCTGACTGCACATCTTAATTTAACAATTCTTACAAGTGTAAAGGTGTATTTCATTTTTTTTCTTTAACAGATACAGTTGTATCAATGTATGCATCAATACTTTAGGATTGCAGTATTGTAAATGTCACACTCAGCCTCTAGAATCTATTTTATCCCTTCTTAGGCCACTTTTTTCTTGTTAATGTATTCCCTGGTGCTAATTATTAACACATTGCATGTATACCACTAGGAGGAGAAAATATTTGCAATGTTTTTGCTGTCAACCACATGTCCTATAAAGTTGATGCTATTCACCCTTCCATTTTTTTAATCATACAAAATCCAACAGATTTATTATATTTAATACTATATGGACAAAAGTATTCGGCCACATCTGTTAATTATTAAATTGTGGTGTGTCAATCAGATCCGTTTGCCAGAGGTGTCTAAAATCAAGTTCCTAGCCATGCAGTCTCCATATGCAAACATTTGTGATACAAAATGGGTGGTTCTGAAGATCTCAGGGACTTCAAGGGTGGTACTGTGATATTATTCCACCTTTGCAATAAGATGGTTCATGAAATGTCATCCCAGCTGGATATTCAACAGTCAACTGTAAGTGATATTATTAAAAAGTGGAAGCATTTAGGAACAATAGCAACTCAACCATGAAGAGGAAGACCATGTAAAATTACAAAGCGGGGTCACCGACAGCTAAGGTGCATGGTGCGTAAAAGTCACCAGCGCTCTGCTGATTCCATAGATGAAGAGTTCTGAACTACCACTGGCATTAATGTAAGCACAAAATCTGTGCAGCGGGAGTTTAATGGAATGGGTTTCCATGGTTCGACCACCTGCATGAAAGCTTCACATCACCAAGACCAATGTCAAGCGTCAGATGGAGTGGTGTAAAGCACACTGACACTGGACTGTGGAGCAGTGGAAATGTGTTCTGTGAAGTGACGAATCACACATCTCTGTATGGCAGCCAGATGGGTAAGTCTGGGTTTGGCAGATGCCGGGAGAACATTGCCTGCCTGACTGCATTATTCCAACTGTGAAGTTTGGTGAAGGAGGGATAATGGTCTCAGGATAAGACAATGTACAGTCAGGTGATTATTTTCTCTGTGACTTTATGTACACTGATTGTTCCAATTATTGCATGTTTGGAATGTATTTTCACCATAAAGAAGAACTATTTTGCACTCATTTTGTACATTATATTTTCTGAAAACTTTTGAGTGCGCTCCATGATGGAATATAAAATTGTCAAAGAGCAGAAAATATAGAGCATCTCATATGATACAGGAAACTCAGCATATCAGGTCAGATTGAGGCATGTGCTATCACCAAAGAGGATTTTGCATTGCACCTCAACAGTTTTTAAATGATCTCCTAAATGCTCAAGTCAACATTGCCGAAAAATTACAAACAATTATATTTGCTGTTTTTTTGCTTATATAATCTTATATTTATCACTGAACATTTTGTGTTCCAAATCGATGTAATGTTTCACCTATCATGTACGCTTGATCATGGTCAGAATAGTACACTTATTGTCTGTGTGAATCTTGTGCAGGAGCAGTAAATTTAGTAGTTGTCCATTGTTCAATAGCATTTGCAAATGTCAGCGTTTCCATATTTTGGGGTAATAACCGACTTTGTTAATTTTTTAAAATTGCAATGGTAGCACAGAACACCCTTTTTGGTAATACACTAAAACATGGGCAGGAAAGCATTTCAGTGGGAAATTTGTAAATTTTTGAGTATTAGTAAAGGCACTATTTCCATTATTCCAGCAGTCATAATCAGGTGCAAGAAATACTCTTGCACCCCATTCTTTGCATTAATTAATTTTAACTTGTGTCAGGTGAGTCCCACATCTCCCATGGCTGCTAGTGCTTAGGAAAGACTTGCCTTTAAAAGCTGTGTGCAGATAAAAAAAAGCATAGCATTTGATCATGTTAGGACTAGGGGTGAGCAGGTTCAGATTTTTGAAATCCGAACACCCCCGAACAGTGCCGATCTGAGCCCGGATTCGAGCACTGTTCGGGGATTCCCGTCCGACGCAAAACTCAGAACGAGGCAAAACGTCATCATCCCGCCGTCGGATCTCTCAAGATCCGGATTCATATTATTCCCCGCTTCCCGTCGCCATCTTCACTCGGGCATTGGAGAGGGAAGAGGGAGGGTGTGTGGTGGTGTCCTCTGTCCTGCTCAGTCCAGTGTTGCTGTCCGGTGCTCTGTCCTGCTCAGTCCAGTGGTGCTGTCCTGTGCTCTGTCCTGCTCAGTCCAGTGGTGCTGTCCTGCTCAGTCCAGTGGTGCTGTCCTGTGCTCTGTCCTGCTCAGTCCAGTGGTGGTGCTGCCATAATTCCAGTGGTGCTGTCCTGTGTTGTCCTGTGCTGCTTAAGTCCAGTCCAGTGGCACTGCCAAATAAGTCCAGTCCAGTGGTGCTGTCCTGTGTCCAGTCCAGTGGTACAGCCATTTAAATCCAGTGGTGCTGTCCTGTGCTGCTTAAGTCCAGTCCAGTGGTACTGCCATATAAGTCCAGTCCAGTGGTACTGCCATATAAATCCAATGGTGCTGTCCTGTGCTGCAAAAGTCCAGTGGTGGTGTCCTGTACTGCATAAGTCCAGTGGTTCTGTCCTGTGCTGCTTAAGTCCAGTCCAGTGGTACTGCCGTATAAGTCCAGTGGTACTGCCGTATAAGTCCACTGATCCTGCCGTATAAGTCCAGTGGTACTGCCGTATAGCTCCAGTCCAGTGGTACTCTCCTGTGCTGCATATAATTTTTAAAGGCTTTGCCGAGTGTGTGTGGTTTAGGGGTACGCTCTCTTGTGCTGCATATAATGGAGAACAAAAATTTGGAGGATAAAGTAGGGAAAGATCAAGAACCACTTCCTCCTAATGCTGAAGCTGCTGCCACTAGTAATGACATAGACGATGAAACGCCAAGGCCGATGCCCAATGTCATAGTAGAGGGCATGTAAAATCCAAAAAGCCAAAGTTCACTAAAATGGTAAAAAAAAAGAAATTAAAATCATCTGAGGAGAAACGTAAACTTGCCAATATGCCATTTACGACACGGAGTGGCAAGGAACGGCTTACGCCCTGGCCCGTGTTCATGACTAGTGGTTCAGCTTCACACAACGATCTAAGCCCTCCTCCTCCCCCCCTCTAGAAAATTTAAGAGAGTTAAGCTGTCATCAAAAACACAGCAAACAATTATGCCTTCTAAAGACATGGCATCACAAATCCGCAAGGAGAATCCAAGGGTGTTGGTGGTTGCGATGCCTGACCTTCCCATCACTGTACGGAAGGAGGTGGCTCCTTCCACCATTTGCAGCACGCCCTCTGCATATGCTGGAAGGATCACCCACAGTGCAGTTCCAGATTTTGATAATGAAGGTGTCAATGTTGTACACCAGGAGGAGGATATTGATGTAGCTGGCACTGAGGAGGAAGTTGACGAGGAGGAAGCTGATGTGGTTTGCTTAAATGAGGCACCAGGGGGGGAAACAGTTGTTGTCCATGGGATGAAAAAGCCCATCGTCATGCCTGGGCAGAAGACCAATAAATCCACCTCTTCGTTCTGGAATTATTTCTATCCCAATCCAGACAACAAATGTATTGCAATATGTAGCTTATGTAAAGCTGCAATAAGCAGGGGTAAGAATCTTGGCCACCTAGGGATATCCTCCCTTATACGTCACCTGAAGACCCTTCATAATTCTGTGTTTAGTTCAGGACCTGTGGCTAGGACCGTCAGCAGTCCAGGGACACCTAAATCCCTTGGTCCTGTTGTATCCACACCAGCAACACCCTCCTCGTCAATTTCCTCCTCGATCCGGATCGGAGGTAGTCCTGCAGGCCATGTCCCCGGCATGACTGAGTCCTCTTCAATCCGGGATTCTTCCGGAGGATCCTGCAGCGCTACGCCTACTACTGCCACTGCTGCTGTTGCTGCTGGGAGTCGCTCATCTTCCCAGAGGGGAAGTCGTAAGACGGCTACATCTTTCACTAAGCAATTGACCGTACAACAGTCGTTTGCCATGAGGACGAAGTACGACAGCAGTCATCCTATGGCAAAGCGGATAACTGCGGCCTTGACAGCTATGTTGGTGTTAGACGTGCGTCCGGTGTCCGCCATCAGTGGAGTGGGATTTAGACAGTTGATGGAGGTATTGTGTCCCCGGTACCAAATCCCATCTAGATTCCACTCCACTAGGCAGGCGATATCTGGGATGTGTGAGGATGAGGAAGTACACACTGAAGGGGGCGAGGAATCAGAGGATGAGGATGAGGATGAGGACGACATCTTGCCTCAGTAGAGTAGGTTTACTTTGTACAGGGAGAGATGAATTGCTTTTTTTGTGTGGGGGCCCAAACAAACAAATCATTTCAGACACAGTAGTTTGGTAGGCCCTGTCGCTGAAATGATTGGTTTGTTAAAGTGTGCATGTCCTTTTTCCGCAACATAAGGGTGGGTGGGAGGGCCCAAGGACAATTCCATCTTGCGCCTTTATTTTTTCTTTGCCAGCTCATTTTGTGGGAGTCCAAACGAACCAATTATTTCAGCTACAGTTTTGTAGGCCCTGTCGCTGAAATGATTGGTTTGTTAAAGTGCGCATGTCCTATTTCCCCAACATAAGGGTGGGTGGGAGGGCCCAAGGACAATTCCATCGTGCACCTCTTTTTTTGGCATTATGTGCTCTTTGGGACCTAGTTTTTCAAACTGCCATCCTGTCTGCCACTGCAGTGCCACTCCTAAATGGGCCACTTGTTTGTGCCGCCCACTTGTGTCGCTTAGCTTAGTCATCCAGCTACCTCGGTGCAACCTTTTGGCCTAAAAACAATATTGTGAGGTGTGAGGTGTTCAGAATAGACTGGAAATGAGTGGAAATGAATGCTATTGAGGTTAATAATAGCGTAGGAGTGAAAAAAAATAAATAAATCTGGATTTTAGCAGTTTTTATGCTTTTTAAAAAAAAATCAGAACCCAAAACCCAAAACCTTGAGGGGGGTGTTTTGGCAAAACCCATTAGAACCAAAAGCTGAAGGTAATCAGAACCCAAAACCCAAAACGCGAAAAGTGGCCTGTGCACATCCCTAGTTAGTACTGATCAGAATGGGAAGACTTTGGCGTGAGTTGTCTGCTTAACATATAATGCAATATGGGGAACTAACATTCCCTGCTTTTAACATAGAAAGGTAGTTAGTACAACATTAATTATGTGTTTGGAGAGGGCAGTGAATCCCTTTTTTTTGCCTATATAATGTGGGCAACCCCTTCTTGCACCCCAGTCTGTACATGGAAAGTGTAGAGGATCTATGTGTTCTTTTGTTTACACAATGTAAGTCCCATCTCTCTTGCATCCCATTCTTTACATTAATTGATTGCAACTTGTGCCAGGTGAGTCCCAGGTCCCCCATGGCTGCTAGTGCTTGGGAAAGACTTGCCTTTAAAAGCTGTGTGCAGGTAAGCCTTAAGCCCAGATAAAAAGCATAGCATTTCATCATGTTAGGACTGACCAGAATGGGAAGACTTTGGCATGAGTTGGTCAGCTTACCATATATTGCAATATGTAGAACTAACATTCCTGTTTTAATATAGAACAGTAGTAAGTACAGCATTAATGAAGTATTTGGAGAGTGCAGTGTGTACCTGTTTGTCTATAAAATGTGGGCAACGCCCTCTTGCACACAAGTGTGTACAGGGAGTGTGACTGGATCACTTATAAATAACTTACGGTATACATTTATTTAAAGTAAATAGCACAGGACACTTATTTATATATAATTGCAAATGTACTTATTTTTGATATTACCGGTATGTGTATTTTGGAAAAGGAAATATCTTTATTTCTGAGACCAGGGGAAGAAATTAGTTTTTTGTTTTAACTTGCTAGAGGAAATGTATTATTTCTGAGGTATATACTTGATGCAATAAGCCTTTGTTGACGAAGTATTTTGTATATTTTGGTAGGGAAATGATTTGTTTGGGGTTTTGTAACTTTTCTTTGGGAATGTATATTCTGCAATTGTCTGAAGAAAGGGCCCATGTTAATCTCATGTTAATTAGACATTTTGATGTGTGAGGGTCCAGAACCTGAATGCACAGGAAGGTTTAATTAGACTTGTTAGATTTTCTGTGTCTAAAACAAGATGCAGGAAATCACAGCAAGCTTTAGGATATCACAGATAAGTGTAAATATTGTTAGCTTTGCATTGCATGTAAATCCATGTTTGGGTAAACATATTGCACTCTGATTCTAAAAATAGCTCAGACCTCAGGGGGCTGGCTTACCCTGTGAAGGTGTGTCCAAAACTGTATAAAACAGCACTGGTTTTGTATTGAAAATTGTTCTTCTTGTTTCCTCTGATCTGCTCACTGGTACTTTCAACCAGGTTAAGCAAAATAAACATCACTTGCTTCAAAGACCTGCCTGGAAACTTGTCTATCCTTGTGACCTACAGATTAGACCCAACTCTAATCCGTTCCCAACTGTTCTGAGATTTGGACCCAGCTTTCTGGTACCACTGCTCTGCCCACTACCCAGCAACCCAGCAGCTCTGGCCAGTGTGATAGGCCAGGGGGGATCCATCCACAGCAACCCTGATCCATAGGAAGTGGTCAGGGGTTCCAGCCCAGGTACACCAGTAATGGGGTACACTAGCAACATCAGTTACCCAGAAGAAACCCGGTACTGGGTGCCGGTAAAAGAGTCCAGTGGTGGCTGCATTTGTAAGCCCCTCTTACTGCAGTTAGAGAGTGCATTTTGGGATAATGAAAGGGAAAGGGTGACAATCTAAGCCCAGCCAGTTCCCAGCAACAACAGACAGGGTGGCATAGGCGGTCCATCCTGTCACATGATGTACAGTATGTGTTTTTTTGTTTTTACATTAATAAAACAATACTGGGTAATACAGACAGACAGAGAGATTAGAATACTATATGTTTGCAAGTTACATTGGCACCATACAATATTTAACAAATAAAAATATAAAAGTGTACCATTATCCCACCTGCAGCAAAGCAAGTATTTCAGCATTTTAAATAGTTTGTCATCAGGGCCGGTGCAAGGTGTCTAGGCACCCTAGGCAAACTTACAGCCAACCTCCCCCCCCCCCCCATACTCTGGCGGTATAAAACAAATAATATATAAATAAATATGTGAGTATTTGGATCAAGGTGGAGTGTAAAAAGTATAACAACTCTTACCTTCTCCTGGCTGGCAAGGCTGCTGTCCAGATTCCTGATGCTTTCAACACTGTCCAAGCTCCACTTCTGCCCGATGGCAAGTTACTGCAGTAACAGCTGTAATTTATTTAAAATTGCTTACGGATATAATATATATTGGAATTTAAGCTATGACTTCTATTTTTGGCCACATCATTCTTTTGTATTGTTGTGTAGCTGGTAGCCTTAAAAATACAGATGTAACCTATACAAATTTCTCTCACTGTAGGGAAGACATATAAGAGCCCTTGGCTACACTTGTATTTTTTGCACAGCAATAGAAGCTAACTATGTGGAGAAAAATTAGAAGTCATAGCTTATGAATATGAAAATGACAAATTTTCTATTTCCTGTACTTTACCCAAAATACACTATATAAATTTGGATTTTTAAACACATATAAACCTGGTGCTGGAAGTGGGCTGGAGGATGACAAGTAAGAGGAATAGAAGAGAAGTTGGTGCCGGGGGGGTAGATGAAAATGTCAGGGGAGAAGATTGCGCGGGGGTGGGTATATGAGAGGGACATGGGAGAAGGTGGCGCAGGGGGGGTAGATGAGAGGGACAGAGGAGAAGGTGGCACAGGGGGGATAGATGAGAGGAACAGGGGAGAAGGTGGCACAGGGGGGGTAGATGAGAGGGACTGGGTAGAAGGTGGCAGAGGGGGTAGATGAGAAAGCCCGGGGAGAAGGTGGCAGAGGGGGTAGATGAGAAAGCCTGGGGAGAAGGTGGCAGAGGGGGTAGATGAGAGGGACTGGGGAGCATCTTGAGTCAGCGCTCTGTCCACTATCTAACAGTTCTGTAAGTGATCAGGAAGGATATTGCCAGGACAATCAGCAATGAGGTGCTGCAGCAGTGTCAGGCGCCGCTCGGCGGCCGCCCGCCCGTCCATACAAGAACGTCTGGTTGCCTAGCAACCAGACGCGTCATTTCCCCTTCCGCCCGGCCGGCCAGCCCAGACCCAGAAGCGTCCCCGTTGCTAGGCAACGGGACGCTGCAGGAAGAGAGCGCTACGGCGCTGCCTAATGACTAGCGCTACGGCGCTACAGCTATTACAGCACCACTAGTGCTGAGGGCATTGGTTAGCAGCCCTATTTAAGTCCCTCTGACCTCACCTCCTGTGCCAGAGTTTCAGGTCCTTTCCTGTCCTCCAGCGTTCCAGTGTTCCTGTGTCTATCTGTTTCCTGACCCTTGCCTTCCTCCAGTTTATTGCCGTTTGCCTGTGACCATTGTGACCCGGATTGCCTTGACTACCCCTTTGGATCTCCCTTTGTACCTCGCTGTCAGAACGTTATCGACCCGGCTTGACTCACACCCCGTTTGAATTCTCCTTGTGTACCTGCATTACCCGCATCATTGCTGAACCCGCCTGTCTGATATCCCTCTCGTGCTTCGCTATCTGACTCGTGGAAGGACCGCGACCTGCGTGTTTCCTGCGGCCAAGTCCATACCTCCTTGCGGGGGTCCCTGGTGAACACCAGGGGCACGTTAGACTCCGCGCCTTCCTCCGAGTAGTGCCAACGATAGCAGGTACGCTATACTAGTCGTGGCAGTAAACTCTGGCGATGACTACCGAAGGAACGGGGGAACCCTCAGCCCGGGACCTTCTCATTCATTTGGCTCAGCGAGTAGAACAGCAAGAAGCAGCCCAAGCACATCTCCTACAATGTGTTCAAGGTATCGCTACACGCTTCGATGCCTTACAAGGCTCCCTGCCTGCTGCTCCTGCCATTACCACCGCCCCAGGGGCGTCCGCCAGTGTGGTTACGGTATCCACTGCAACTTCTGGCATGCGTATCCCCACACCTGAAAAATACGATGGAGATCCCAAGAAATGCAGGGGTTTCTTGAACCAGTGCTCCATCCAGTTTGAGTGCAATGCAGGAGCATTTCCTTCAGAGCGAACGAAGGTGGCGTTTATGATCTCCCTCCTGAGTGGTCAAGCACTAGCCTGGGCTTCGCCTTTGTGGGAAAATGGAGACCCTCTTCTTAATAACACCGGCTCCTTTATTGAAGCTTTCAGGAGAGTCTTCGATGACCCTGGGAGAGTAGCCTCTGCGGCCACCAGCTTGCTGAACCTGCGTCAAGGCAACTTATCTGTTGGGCAATATGCCATCCAGTTCCGGGCCTTAGCGTCAGAGCTGAAATGGAACAACGAGGCGCTGGTCGCAACTTTTTGGCAAGGTCTAATCGACCGTATTAAGGACGAACTAATTTCTCGGGATCTCCCCTCTGATCTTGATACCCTAATTGCGCTATGCATTAAAGTAGACCTACGTTATCAAGAACGCACCCAGGAACGTCCTGTCTCTAAGCGGGTGGTTCCTCGTCTGGCTCCTCAATTTCAAAACCCAGTTTTGCCTATGGATGAACCCATGCAAGTAGGACGGTCCCGTTTATCCCCAGAAGAAAGAGAGAGGCGCTTCAGGCAGCGTCTCTGCCTTTACTGTGGCGATTCTGGACATGTTCTCAAGGTCTGTCCTAAGAAACCGGGAAACCCGTCCTCCTAAACGGTAGCAGGGAGGCCGGTTTAGGAGTATCCACAGTTGCTCCCTACTCAAAAAACACCCCTGAGCTGTTTATGGCAGTCACCCTGAGCACCCCTAGAGGTCCCTTCTCCACCACGGCCTTTGTGGATTCTGGCTCCTCCGGGAACTTCATTTCTGCCACTCTCATTGCTGGGCTTCAAATTCCAACTCTCCCCTTGCCTCAACCATTATCGTTAACAGCAGTAGATGGGAACCGTGTCAGCAGTGGCTCCATCTCCTACATCACGTCACCTATTCGGTTAATGGTTGGAGCCCTCCATAGCGAGATGATTCAGTTGTTGGTGTTGCCAAAATCCATCAATCCCATTATCTTGGGGCTTCCATGGCTACGAAGACACTCTCCGCAGATGGATTGGGACCGAGCTCAGGTTACTCGTTGGGGTACAGAATGTCATCATAGATGTCTACCTAGTGTTCTGCCTCCTGATTCCCAAGTTGTTGCTCAGTCCACGGTTACGGAAGTTAGCCTTCCAGCTGCATACACTGACTTCCAAGATGTATTCAGTAAAACGGAGGCCGAGTTATTACCTCCCCATCGGCCCTGGGATTGTTCCATCACTTTGCTTCCCGATCAACCTATACCCAAGGGGCGAACGTATCCCCTTTCTCGCCCAGAGACCCTGGCAATGTCCCAATATATCAAGGAGAATCTGGAACGTGGTTTTATTCGCAAGTCTACCTCTCCTGCTGGGGCTGGATTCTTCTTTGTCAAAAAAAAAGACGGGTCCCTGCGCCCATGCATTGACTATAGACCCCTGAATCGTATTACCATCAAGAATCGGTACCCGTTACCTCTTATCTCTGACCTATTTGACAGAATCAGCGGGGCTCAAGTGTTTACTAAATTAGACCTACGAGGGGCCTACAACCTCATTCGTATAAAGAAGGGTGACGAGTGGAAGACCGCCTTCAATACGAGGGATGGGCATTTTGAATACCTGGTAATGCCCTTCGGTCTTTGCAATGCCCCCGCCATCTTCCAGAATTTCGTTAACGACATCTTTCAAGATCTATTGTACACCTCCGTAGTCGTTTATCTAGACGACATCCTAGTGTTTTCTAAAGACTTGAGTTCTCATCAAGAACAAGTGAGGGAGGTCTTACGAAGACTGCGCAAATATCATCTTTATTGCAAATTGGAAAAATGTGTTTTTGAAGTTCTCCAAGTGTCCTTCCTTGGGTTCATTGTGTCCGGCTCCGGGTTACAGATGGATCCCACCAAGGTGTCATCCATCTTGAATTGGCCTCAACCGCAGAGTCTTAAAAGTATCCAAAGATTCATTGGATTCGCCAATTATTATCGACAGTTCATCCAAGATTTCTCGTCCATCATTGCTCCAATTACAGCATTAACTAGGAGATCTGCCAATCCTAAGATATGGTCTCCAGAAGCTGTTTCTGCCTTCACTATTCTGAAGAAAGCCTTTTCCTCTGCCTCTGTGCTCTCTCAGCCGGATCAACAGCGACCTTTCTTTGTGGAGGTGGACGCCTCTTCAATAGGCATTGGAGCCGTGTTATTCCAAAAGACACCTTCAGGTACCCACTCTCCATGCGGGTTCTTCTCCAGACGATTTCTTCCCAACGAGATTAATTACGGAATCGGAGACAAGGAGCTTCTCGCTATTAAAGCAGCCTTGGAGGAATGGCGGCACCTATTAGAGGGAGCCCTATATCCAGTTTCCATCTTTACAGACCACCGAAATTTGACATTCATTCGGGAAGCTCGCTGTCTGAATCCTCGGCAGGCCCGCTGGGCATCATTCTTTGCTCGCTTCAACATGATTCTTACCTTCTGTCCAGGTGCTAAGAATGGGCGGGCAGACGCTCTATCTCGTTCTTTTGATGATACAGACCGCCTGAACCCATCAATTCCTCATTGCATTATTGACCCTTCGAACATCATTGCTATTACCAATACGGTGAAGGATGTTCCGCCCACAGGACGATCGTTTGTGGAACCACAATTACGACTCAAGGTGTTGCGTTGGGCCCATTCGTCCCGTATCGCGGGTCACGCGGGCATAAAGAAGACCACATTCCTTCTCTGCCGTCGGTTCTGGTGGCCTACCATACGCGCTGATATACGGGACTTTATTGCAGCATGTACCATTTGTGCCCAACACAAAACTTCCAGGAAGGTTCCTGCTGGGTTGCTCCAGCCCCTACCTACGCCGGATGCTCCCTGGGAGAGTATAGCCATGGATTTTATTACTGACCTTCCCTGCAGTTCTGGATTCAATACTATCTGGGTTGTCATTGACCGATTTTCTAAAATGGTGCATTTTATTCCTCTTTCAGGTCTACCTTCAGCCAGTCACTTAGCCGACACATTTATCAAGGAGATCTTCAGACTTCATGGCTGCCCTAAGGAAATTATCTCTGACAGGGGAGTGCAATTCATCTCCCGGTTCTGGAGGGCTTTCTGTAAAAAACTGGGTACGGAGTTAAAATTCTCATCGGGATATCACCCCCAGACCAATGGTCAGACCGAGCGGATCAACCAGAGACTTTTCTCCGTTGCTTTACCGCTGATAATCAAAGCAGATGGTCGCAATTCCTTCCCTGGGCAGAATTCTCACACAATCACCATGTCCATGAATCTACCGGGTTTTCTCCATTCTTTATTGTGACCGGGATGCATCCTATTATCCCAGATCCATTTCCCAATTCTTCCTCCTCTGTTCCAGCGGTGGACTCACTTTATCGAGAATTCTCTATCATTTGGGCCACAACCAAAGCAGCTCTACAAAAGGCATCACAGCACCATAAGATCTTTGCAGATCGCCACCGTAGGGCTACTCCCCTATTGAAGGTAGGGGATCAAGTATGGCTTTCCACTAAAGACTTAAAACTCAAAGTACCATCTATGAAAATGGCTCCACGTTTTATTGGTCCTTACATCATCTCACAAGTTATTAATCCAGTGTGTGTTAAACTAAAGCTACCGGCTTCTTTATGATGTCATAATACTTTTCACGTGTCCCTACTCCGGCCATTGGTGCTTAACAGGTTCTTTGTACCTCCATCTCGACCTCCTCCGGTTCAAACCTCCTCTGGAACAGAGTTTGAGATCAGCCGGATCCTGGATGTCCGCATTCGCTACGGGCAACAACAGTTCCTTGTGCACTGGAAGGGATTTGGCCCGGAAGAAAGATCTTGGGTGGATAAACCGGACCTTCACGCTCCTCAGTTACTTAAGAGATTCCTCCAAACAAGGGGAGAAGGAGGAGGGCATACTGTCAGGCGCCGCTCGGCGGCCGCCCGCCCGTCCATACAAGAACGTCTGGTTGCCTAGCAACCAGACGCGTCATTTCCCCTTCCGCCCGGCCGGCCAGCCCAGACCCAGAAGCGTCCCCGTTGCTAGGCAACGGGACGCTGCAGGAAGAGAGCGCTACGGCGCTGCCTAATGACTAGCGCTACGGCACTACAGCTATTACAGCACCACTAGTGCTGAGGGCATTGGTTAGCAGCCCTATTTAAGTCCCTCTGACCTCACCTCCTGTGCCAGAGTTTCAGGTCCTTTCCTGTCCTCCAGCGTTCCAGTGTTCCTGTGTCTATCTGTTTCCTGACCCTTGCCTTCCTCCAGTTTATTGCCGTTTGCCTGTGACCATTGTGACCCGGATTGCCTTGACTACCCCTTTGGATCTCCCTTTGTACCTCGCTGTCAGAACGTTATCGACCCGGCTTGACTCACACCCCGTTTGAATTCTCCTTGTGTACCTGCATTACCCGCATCATTGCTGAACCCGCCTGTCTGATATCCCTCTCGTGCTTCGCTATCTGACTCGTGGAAGGACCGCGACCTGCGTGTTTCCTGCGGCCAAGTCCATACCTCCTTGCGGGGGTCCCTGGTGAACACCAGGGGCACGTTAGACTCCGCGCCTTCCTCCGAGTAGTGCCAACGATAGCAGGTACGCTATACTAGTCGTGACAAGCAGCTACACATTACCCAAGAAACATAAGCGGTTTCCTATGCCAGTAAAACAATTGGTAAGGCATATTATAGTTATGAATGAATTGGCAAGCCTAAGTATTGGTTGCATGGGTTTCCTACCTATGGCTTCCAAAATTTGTTATGTGCCAAAGTTTAACTTGTGGCTCTCTAATCATATATTCATAATGTGCTTACAGTACTCTTTGACTTAGTCTTACTTAGTCATAAGTATGCATTATTTTGGTATGATTATCATTATGAATAGCTTCCTCATCAACAATATTCAGGGATCTTTTTTATTAGAAACTGAAGTAATGTTGTCACTGTAGTAAAGTATCAAATATATGCTTTGTCCATTTTGACCTACTTAAAAAGCATCAATTTTTATTAAACACCACTTTTCTACCCCTTTTTTGGGGAATAAATTGTCTGCATTTACCAGGCAATACATTTTATGGGGCACCCTTTTATTATTGAAACATTGATGTGAAATTGTCATGGAATAAAGGAGAATAATTCTTCTTCAGGTAGTTCTTTATTGATTATTATTTATTTCTGTATTTTGCTGTTGTACTTTTACTGTAAAATAAAACATGTTTTTCTCCTGGCCAATAATTTACTTGTTTATTTGGCAAATTAGTGTCATTCCCTCTACATTTTCAGACAGCCTCATTTCACACTGCAGGTTAAAACAAGCCTAAAATTCTGTTTATTGATGATTATAATGTTTAGTTATGATTGTATTTTTTTCACTGAAGACACCTTTGATGCTTCCGAAGTAAACAAACTGAGGAAATTAGTTTTTGGTGAGGTAAATGGCAAATAATATTAAAAGTCAAAATCACATTACTTTGATCTTTGATATTTAATAAATACATCAGTGTCCCATCTTTTAATGTAAACCTCTGCGCCCGTCTCTACATAGAAAATGATTGCCTCCAGCACATGACATAACATGTCTTAAACACTTAAAAAGTGAATTAATTTCATAATTATAATCAAATGGTCCTGGATTAGCCATTGTACTTTGGAAGATGTACTCTGAAACTATAATATATAATTTATAAGTTCATTGGTCACCACGTTGTTTCTTACAGTTACTAGAAATGTGAAAAATACCTGCCTATAATAGATTCATGGAGTAAGCAAAGTATCAGATCAATGCCACATGGCAGGATACCAAAGAGTTTCAATTTCACTTCAACAATTAGGTATTAATAGATGTCATTATGAATCTCCTTAATCATGTTGACATAATTTACTTTTCTGACATGGTTAGGTAACCAAGCAGCCTAAGTATAACAAAGTAGTTATTTATTTCCATTCAACAGTAGTTAAACCCATTTGCTTTTCATGTTCACGTTTGCAACAGCAGAACAGACTATAATTGTGTTTTTTCACATAAGCAAAACCATTTATTTCTGGTGGATCTCTTTTCCCAAAGTCTTACTGGTAAATGAGTAATTACATTCTGGACTGTAGATCTATCAGCTCACTGGCCACTGTAGAATGCTCCACCATTTCTGCAAGTCCCATTGTTTTGAGATCCTTAATAACTTTTGCACACTTTACCAAAATGGCAGAGTGTTACCTAAGGTAGCAATCCATGATAACATGCCCCATTATCTGTAGCCTTGTCACAGGATCTCAAGCTTAGTAAGGTGGACATTGTCATGCATTTGTGATTGTGGAATAATAATAAAAGAACATCCCATTAATGTCATGCCAGTGCTGGAAGTGGGCTGGTGTTTGCCAGTGTGACATACCAGCACTGCTTCACTAGAAGCATTCAGGAATCTCAATTGATCAGGCAGCTAGGTGGAAAAATGGTGGGAGGAGCTTAAAACAGGAGGGGGAGCACAGTGACACTGGATTTAGTGGTGAGGAGACAAGAGCCAGCAATGACACCTTGTCCCTGGGATATGTATCATGGACTGGTGCAATAACTGAACAGTCCATTAGGGTACAGTAATTAACTGTCTCTTGATCCACAAGGGCTTTTGCAGCTTGCCTTCATCTGTAGTTTACTTTCATTCCATGCAAATGGGATGCTGGCACAGCAGCAAGATAGCTTTTTAGCTGCTTAGACAGAGCGTGCTGAGAAAAGGAAGAGAGTGCTCTAAGCTGCAGAAGTATTCCATTGGAAAACCGACTGCCAAAGCAGCATAACCTCCAGCAGGATAAGCACACTAAAATCTGCAGCATAAATATTCGAAAGTGAGTACTATTAAAGTAATTCTATCATTTTCAAATAAGCATTGTCTAAGCGATTGTGTTGTGTTTCCAAAGCACAAAGTAATATATTTTAGCAGATGCAAAATTTAACAGTTCAATACATAATTATAATACAGTACAGCCAATACCAAAAAAATACATACATACCGTGCCCGCATGCGCTCACTAAGCTGTGCTCCCACTGGTACCAGCGTACAGTGCTTCACTCCAGAATACTGTGGTCAGAGAAGACTGACTTGGTACCAGCTAGAGCTGTATTTTATACACTCAGTGTTACAGTGAAAACAATGCAGATGGTGTGGCTTGCTTCTATTGGTCCAGGTATCAAGAAGGTCCAGTGTGCTGCAGGTCGTAGGCCAGTTCAAACCAAAATATCTAAAGGTGGGGGGTCATCTCTCCAGGGGTTGTGCTCTGACTTTCCCGCCAAGACTCCAGTTTCAACTAAACTATTGCCATTTTACAGTTGGTATCACTCTGATCATTTATTCCCTAACATCAATAACTAGAGTATGCAATGTGCGAGCTCTTCGGCGAATGAAACGGACAACTGCTGATGAATAGGGGATTAAAATGATACTAAACATGACAAAATTCATGCAACCTGAACCTCAAATAACACTAAAGTGTACATATAATCATAATATATAAACTAATAATAAACTAAATACTATCTGCTCATAAATCACTGTGGAATGGAACCAATATAAATATGAAATATATAAATAACTAAATGTTAGAGTGCGAGTGTGTGCGTGCGTATATTACCGTGCGATCGCGCTATGCCATGTGTTACATGGCATACTGATCGCAATCGCACACCAAAACAATATTAACAATATACTTTTGTTCATCCAATTATACGACTTCGACAGTTCCACCCTTTGATAGTTTAATAAACTATCGCCCTAAAGATTTTATATGCAGGATCTCAGTACCACGCTTCATTGCTCTGTAATGCAAGTCCCCCTTGGTGTATGACCCCGCTGTCTGTAGATCTAAACAAGTTATCACAATAGAGAGTCTTAATCCTCTGAACAATTTTTTTCTTTTTTCTTTTTACTATAGACCGTATACATTTGGAGCTTGGAGATAACTTTTTGTATGCCCTTCAAGGGCGCAATAAAATGCATCTTTTGGAATGGTACAGGGTACAATAGAACATGTATCAACAATACAGAATACTCTACTACAGTTCTTCATGTCTAACGGGTTCATTTGTCCAAAGCATGTCTTTTAGGTCAGACAACATTTAGATATTACATGTTCATCAATAAGATCATCCTATGTCTATCAATGATGTCATATACAATCTCCTTCAGCTTGTGTTAGTATAGACACTCTAATAATGTCATCACTTCTTTTCATCAACACTTGTGGGGCGGGCTATTGTCCGTTTGTTCTTCCCAGTCTCCCAATACTTAAGTTTCTTTGCACGTGAAACAGTGTTCGGTTTGTCAAATATTGGGAGACTCCAGACTAAGGGACCTAGCAGTCGTACTTTTGCCCTAGTGACCTCCCACCCATAATTTGGGTACCTCAGGAATATTTAGTGGAAAGAGAACTAGTCCTATTCGATATAATCACTGAGGCACGTGAGAGCACACCCAGCCCTTTTTGGTCTACAACCTTACCCACCCAAGAATGATAATCATTATCAAGGATGCCTGCTCAAGTCCAAATATTACTGGACTGGCATCGCTGGATGTACCTCTCTTCAAATATGGGGTCAACATACTTACGGATGCAATACTACTCAGACAATAGCCCCTCGCACTTTCTCCAAGTTCCAAGGTTTCCAAATTTTCCTTTACCCCTGATTTGAATAGAGTAATTGGCTGGACCGATTGTGCTACTAACTTCTCCTTTATCCCCAATTTGTCAATATCATTACCTGAACCAGCTTCTGTCACCTGTCCACAATCAAAAGAATTGACTGTCCTGAAAAGAGAATGAGATGAGAGAAACACAGAACAGGAAAAACTACAACTTCATGCTGGACAACTGTCTTAGTCTTTGGCTCAGGTGCTACTAACTGCATTCGAGGCCTCCCAGAACAGATTCATGAGTACACTTGGACCCTTCTCTGGGTGTTGGCTCCTCTGCAGTGGGTGAAATGGATACCAGTGTGTCTATACTACCCTTGAGGTCGTGATGCTGGTAGCCTACACATGGTACCTGTCTGTCAAATAACCTGAGCCTAGGAAATTACTGTTCCACAACTTACTCTCCTGGTCCAACGTCCTGACAGTTAGTGTAACTTTTCAGGAGACAGTGTTTTGAACGTTCTCAGTTGCTGTCTCATTGTTTACCCTTCCTCTCAAGGTCTAGACTAGTCTCTCAGTTACAAACTCATTACAAGAGAAGTCAAAACATTTCAAAAGTCAACAGGTTAAGAGGGAGCCCAGGAGTGATCTTGATAGTGGGGAGGACTAGTGGCCAAAGCTACCAGCCACTTCAATCAAATTCCAACCCTCATTCTATTCAATTCGTTCTAACTAGTACCGTTACTTTATGTTCACACTGGTTTGTGGCTAATCAAAAGTATGTAATTTGTTACCACTACTCATACATTATACATTTATTATCAATAACATGAATACCCATATCACCTATTATAACTCTAGGGCTATCACATTGACTAACAAAAGCTTTGAGTATGATACAGTAATACATTAGACACATTTCAATACACCTTTACCTATTATTATTATTATTATTAATAATATTTATTTATAAGGCGCCACTAGGTATCCGTAGTGCCGTACAGGGACAGACAGAAACACGGTACAGGGTGAGACAGCACGGAACAGTTAACAGAAAGCACAGTAACTCAAAAGCTCAAAGTACAGCTAGATGAAAGGTGAGAGCCCCCGGGGGTAGAGAGAGGGGTAGAAGGGCCTCATGGAAGAGACAAGGAGCTGGAGAGCAGAGTTAAGGTGGTGGAGAACAGGAGGAGAGGAGGCCCTGCTCGAAGGAGCGTACAATCTAAGGGGAGGGTAGGACGGACAGAGACGCAAGGGTAGGAGGAGGAAAGGGGGAGAGCGGAGGCATAGACGGAGGGGGGGAGGATAACAACGAGGAGGGAGGTAGGTGGGAGACTGGAAGGAGGGCCGTTAAGTGGGGGACTGGAAGGCTATAAGGAAGAGGTGGGTTTTTAAGGCCCGTTTGAAGCTGGACAAGTTGGGTGAAGTTCTGATGGAGCGGGGGAGCTGGTTCCAGTGGAGGGGGGCAGCCCGGGAGAAGTCTTGGATGCGAGCCTGGGAGGAGGTGACCAGGGGGGAAGAGAGTCGACGGTCATTGGCCGAACGCAGAGGGCGGGATGGAGCATGAATGGAGATGAGGCTGGAGATGTAGGGAGCAGTGGAGTTGGCGAGGGCCTTGAAGTTAAGTTTAAGGAGCTTGAACACGATTCTGTATGGGAAGGGCAGCCAGTGAAGGGATTGGTAGAGGGGGAGACAGAGGAGGAGCAGAGAGAAAATGAGCCGAGCGGCAGCATTGAGTATGGAGCGAAGGGGAGCAAGATGAGAGTGGGGGAGGCCAGTAAGGAGGAGGTTGCAGTAGTCCAAGCGGGAGATAATAAGAGAGTAGACAAGAGCTTTAGTGGCATCTTGGGAGAGAAAGGGTCGAATGCGTACGATGTTGCGCAGCTGGAAGCGGCAAGATTTTGCAAGAGAGAGAATGTGAGGGGCAAAGGAGAGAGAGGAGTCGAGGATGACACTGAGGCAGCGAAGTTGAGGAACAGGGGAAAGAGAGGAGTTGAGAACAGTGATAGAGAAGTCGGAAGGGGAGGGGGAATGAGCGGGAGGAAAGACAATAAGTTCAGTTTTCACAAGATTAAGTTTGAGAAATTTAGAGGACATCCAGGAGGAGATGGCAGAGAGGCAGGCGGACACCCTGGAGAGGAGGGAGGGAGAGAGATCAGCAGAGGAACAGTAGAGTTGGGTGTCATCCGCATAAAGGTGGTACTTGAGGCCAAAGGAGCTGATGAGTTTGCCCAGGGAAGAGGTGTAAAGAGAACAGTAGGGGTCCAAGAACAGAGCCTTGGGGGACCCCTACTGGAAGGGAGGAGGGGGGGAGAGATCCAGAGGTGGTGACAGAGAAGGAACGGTCAGCAAGGTAAGAGGTGAACCAGGACAGGACAAAGCCAGAGAGGCCAAAGGTGGTCAACGGTGTCAAAGGCCGCTGAGAGATCCAAGAGAATGAGAAGGGAGAAGTGGCCCCTGGCTTTAGCAGAGAGGAGATCATTGGTGACTGTGCCCAGGGCAGTTTCGGTGGAGTGGAGGGGGCGGAAGCCAGATTGGACAGGGTCAAGGAGGGAGTGATCAGAGAGGAAGGTGGAGAGGCGGCTGCAGACGAGTCTCTCAAGTATTTTGGAGGCAAAGGGGAGAAGAGAGATGGGGCGATAGTTGGAGAGAGAGGTGGGGTCAAGTTTAGGTTTCTTAAGAATGGGGGAAACAAGAGCATGTTTGAAGGAGGAGGGGAAGATGCCAGTGGAGAGGGACAGATTAAAGAGGTGGGCGAGGTGGGAGCAGGTGGCGGGGGAGAGGGAGCGAAGGAGGTGGGACCTAGACATATTTCATCAGTACACCAGTGTATACTTGAGGATCCTGCAAGGTGGTAATTGTATGATGTGGATTTGTTTTACCTAAGAGAAAAACCCATCTGCAGGAGGGATATGTGATGGCTCTATTGGTATCATCTTCCTGACATTCTCTCAATCAAGACAGGACGTTGACATCCTACTAGCTTGAGAAGAAACGTCTGGTGCACCCCAATATACTCTTACCAGCTTGCACATACCTTCTGTACCCAGCTGAGCCGGACCATGTGCTGCCTCCGCTAGGTCTGAAAGATACACTCTGGGAGCTACTGGTCTACCTTGTTCATCTCTCCAGGGTCCACCAGACTCCTAACCACATCTTTTCATCTTCCAGACAGTTTATTCTTCAGGTAACACAAATCTTCATATATTAACCAATATGTTTATGCGTGCATATGTGTGTGTGTTCACATTTTAAAACAATGCAACGAAAAACAAAACAAAACATAGATTTGTCAGCTGTCACATAAAACCCTGCTGTCTATTTGACAGCTATGTTCGCCCTGGTGTGACAGCCATGTATAGTCGTGTGTGTAAGTGTGGATTTTACTAGCAGCTACTTCAGTTGGTAACTGTGTCACTGTATAAAGTCCTCTATATAATGTCCTACCCATGTGCTGGCATTGCTATAAAAAGATTTTTCAGTCACCTCAACGTCGCCCCCTAGACTAGAAAAATGCTGAAGACCAATGTATATCAATCGATTTTCCCTCTGCCAACTCACATGCCATTTCCAGTACCCCACATTCAGCTACCTGACTAAGTGAGAAGGGCAAAGGGGTCTATCTCTATAACACTTTCTTCAAATATAACAGTATCCAGTACATGTCTGTCTAACAGTGAAAAAATATAAAGCATGAAAATTTTACATTTTCTAGGGTTTCACATTATGTCACATCTTGTGGCAAAAATCCTACTCCAATATTCTTCACAGAGTATCATATATAATATTATTTATTCATAATATATCCCTTAGCTATTCGCTAAACTATGACCCCTCCCCATACTTGACTAGGGGGTCTTACATCAACTGTGCAATCCAGTGTCGTCTCTCATTTGTTCGTTAAGAACTCGGTAGCACCATAACTATATACCTTTGTGACGTACTTCCTGACTTATAATAGAGAACTGAAAAATTAACTCTTAGGACTAGATTTACTAAGCTGCGGGTTTGAAAAAGTGGGGATGTTGCCTATAGCAACCAATCAGATTCTAGCTGTCATTTTGTAGAAAGCACTAAATAAATGAAAGCTAGAATCTGATTGGTTGCTATAGGCAACATCCCCACTTTTTCAAACTCGCAGCTTAGTAAATCTAGCCCTTAGTGACTTATACTTATCTGAAATACATAAAACGATATTTTACAGCAAAGTATGTACATACTTCATTTTAGAATAATGATTCTCAGCCAAACAAATTATCATGAGCCACTGCAGCCTAAAACAAAGAGTGTTCCAATGATCCATTGTTAATTTGTCTTTCAAGAGTAATTTTAATACTTCTCTATC
Organism: Mixophyes fleayi; assembly: GCF_038048845.1. Lineage (NCBI taxonomy): Eukaryota > Metazoa > Chordata > Amphibia > Anura > Limnodynastidae > Mixophyes > Mixophyes fleayi. Next base: position 174,225,101 of record NC_134404.1, read on the forward strand.
CCACCACCTTAATCACTAAGTCTATATTTCATTTGTCTACCCTTATCTGTAAGAAGAAAAGACAAGATAGTTATCTTTAAACAACAAACGAAACAAACATTTTCATTCCTTACTATCGGCCAGCGATCAGGAAAGTAAACATATGACAACATAAAACAACCAAGCAATAACAACACAGTATACTTTTAAACCAGTTTCTTTCAAACCTTGCACACTAATACTTACCATTGGTTATTATTTGCCTTGCCTGGTCCTAATTTCCTAGCTTTCGCTCTAAGATTTTCTTTGCAATCTTTCCTCAAATGTCCCTTCTTAAGGCTGTTAAAACACTTCAAAGATTTCTGTTTCTTTCGTCCCTTATAGTGGTTTTTATAAATCTGAGGTTGTGAATGTAATCTTTCTAAAGCCTGGATACCCACCATCATTAGCCTATCACTCTACGCTTTTTCCTTTTTGCATATATTTTTATCATGTTCTACGGCATGCTCTCTAATTTCATTTACCGAGAGACCTCTCCAATTAGGAAAAGAGGTTTGTATCCAGGTCTTTAAATCCTCCTGGAGACCGTTCATTAGTACTGCAACAGCTACCTCCCTATGATGTGGATTCTCCCTTATATCTGGTATCCCTGTGTACTTAGTCATGGCTGCTAGAGCCCTAGCAAAATAGTCAGTTGTAATCTCATTACCTTTTTTTTTGATAGTGAAAATTTTTCCCCATTCCACTATCACTAGAAAATATATGGCCAACTGTGTAATTATACGTCTAATATTGTCCTGATTATCATCCTTGGTTTAGGATTTATCCTCCTCCAATATACAATCCTTAATGAACTTTTGTATATCAGTATCGAGAGGAAGACAGGCTCTAAACACCACTCGCCAATCTTTATTAGTAGGCTCATGTGCATTACCTTAATGTCTAATAAATTTCTGACACTTGGCCAAATCTTTTCTAGGATCAGGGAAATCAGACATAATTGCAAACAGTTCCGTCCTATTCCATGGAAAATGCGTTACTACATGTTTCATGTGAACTACACCATCTCTCTCCGCCTTCACATTGGGAACTGCTGTTGTGCGGACAGGATGCAGACCTACCAAATCACTACATTCTGAACTAGTTTCTGGAATCGCTGTTGCAGTATAATGAATGTCCCCCTTTCTATTAATTTCTATAATATTCTCACCGATTTCAGCCGCTGCCCCTGCTGATAGAACTGTTCCCTTTCCTTGTCCGTGTACTGCTTCTTGTATGTTACTGGCATGGGCAATGGCTGAAATGACTGTGGGTACATTTTCTTCTTCTAAAACATTACTCTCATCATAACTTAAGACATCATACAAATTACTCATTACATTTTTAACATTTTTGGTATTGGCTGTACCTACCACCCCAACTGCATTTGGCGACGAGGGCGTGCATGCACTCAGTTCGCCACGCTTTGTAACGCTCACTTCCATTGTGTGCGCACTTTGCGCCACGCCTACTTCCGCCGTGCACTCGCTACTGTGCCACGTGTTACCTTCCATTTGCCACTGCTTCAAACAATCATTATGTTTAAATCTCACTTTTGTTGATTTAATCAACCACAACTTTTCTTTAACATTATTCAGTACCTCTGAATTAAAACTACCTATGTTTGGGAAAGGTTTCACACACTCCCGGGTCATCTTGACCAATTTGTCACAGTATCCGTTGCATACGCACCATATTTATTATGCATAACATACTTTGCCGAACCAACCGGCCATTCATTAGGCATCACACAATTGGCCATCTCTTCTTGGCCCTGGACAATTTCAACAGGTACGTCCCCTCAAAAATATCAATGCTTTTCCTAGTTTGAGTACGTTACAACTGTTAGCAACCGATATCAATCAAGAATATCAGTGGTTGCAGCGTATTTCCTCCCACATCTCCCAAGTCACAATCACGGCTGCACAAAATCAACCATGCGGTCCGATCGCACCGCTTACAGATACTAACTATCAGTAAGCTTCGCGATTACTATTAGGAATGCCGCAAAAACCTGTAAATGTTGCTTCGAGTATACCTGCCGTGTATACTCTGTGGCGTCTCTTTTTCCCCTGCTCTTTGTTAGAACAGAACACCACTTCACACAAAGGTTTCTTTATATCCTGTTCACACTTAGAACAGAACCTTTGTTGTCAGGTGACCTTTTTACCGTGCCTCGTCAGACACACCTGAATCATAGCGCTATCTCTTTTCAACAGTATACAAACTTTTATCTGTCTCCTTTCAACAGTACATAAACTCTCATCTGTCTCCTTTCAACAGTAAACTCTTGTCTTAATGCATACCATTCGCATACACATACAACCTTTTGTTTTCTGCACAGAAAATACATTTCCCAAACAATAGTATCTTTTCAGAGGCTTTAACAAGTGATTATACTATGCATATATATATAACAGACTATGAACACGACTGTTTAAACACGTGGCAACAATACCGGAAGTACACATACGCTATGCAATGCAATACATTTAAAACGCAAAACGTCAATAAAAAGAAACATTTTTCTTTCTTGTCCCTAGATTCAAGTTAGCAATCCTTCAGATTATGCAACAACGGACATTCGGTTTCGCAACACAGAATGAACAACAGGTTTTGAACACATTGCGTTCTTTCCCGTATGTGACATGTCTTCCACCCTTTGTTGAGGAACCGAAATCCATATGCTTTGCGTATCTTCCGGTAACGTAACCTCACCGCTAAGAGCCCCCAAAGTAAATTATTTTAGCAGATGCAAAATTTAACAGTTCAATACATAATTATAATACAGTACAGCCAATACCATAAAGATACATACATACCGCACCCGCATGCACTCCCTAAGCTGCGCTCCCACTGGTACCAGCTTACAGTACTTCACTTCAGAATACTGTGGTCAGAGAAGACTGACTTGGTACCAGCTAGAGCTGTATTATATACACTCAGTGTTACAGTGAAAACAATGCAGAAGGTGTGGCTTGCTTCTTTTGGTCCAGGTATCAGGAAGGTCCAGTGTGCTGCAGGTCATAGGCCAGTTCAAATCAAAATATCTAAACGTAGGGGTCATCTCTCCAGGGGTTGTGCTCTGACTCCAGTTTCAACTAGTCTATTAGCATTTTACAGTTGGTATCACTCTGATCATTTATTCCCTAACATCAATAACTAGAGTATGGAATGTGCGATCTCTTCAGCGAATGAACCGGACAACTGCTGATAAATAGGGGAATAAAATGATAGTAAACATGACACAATTCCTGCAACCTGAACCTCAAATAACACTAAAGTGTACATATAATCATAATATATAAACTAATAATAAACTAAATACTATCTGCTCAGAAATCACTGTGGAATGGAACCAATATAAATATGAAATATACAAATAACTAAATAATAGAGTGCGAGTGTGTGCGTGCATATTTTACCGTGCGATCGCGCTATGCCACGTGTTACGTGGCATACTGATCGCAATCGCACACCAAAACAATATTAACCAATATACTTTCGTTCATCCAATTATACGACTTCGACAGTACCTGCATTTTACTCTTTGATATAACGCATGAGTGCTAATAATCTGCTGATCCCCTTTGATTCTTTCTGTTGGCAATTCTGTAAAGTTGGTCTCAAATTGTAAGGAATTATTTGTCAACATATTGATATAGGATCTGGAGCATATGACCTAAATATTGAACGCTCCTTTTATATTACAGTCCATTTTTTATTTTGGTTTTATTTTGACCAATGAAATAATTTTATTTACTTACATTTTTTATCATAGCGGATTTTCAAATGTAAATTAATTTCACTTTAAATTTCCACACCAGCACTTCTAAATTCCTACTTTGATCACTGTGTCATATAATAATTAGCTTTAAAAAGCATGTGTAAGAAATCTATGTGATACATACAGTCATTTTACCAATTGTTCTGCATTTCTATCACAATATATGCATATAGATAGAATAACCCTTTCAAATGTTCCTCCTTATTTTTACTCCTTTATTTCCTAGCCCTCATCTTGACCCTGAACCCTAATTTCCTTACTAACAGTGTTTTTTTTAGTGTGTTCAAATGGCTGTGATGGAAACACATTACTTTTCTGTTACATCCATGCATTAAAATGGAAATGATCCAAGTAGAAAGAGGAGTTATGGAAACGTCAAGTCAGATAGTGAATTTGTACATTATGACTGGATTGACTTTTTTCTTTCTGTTTCTGAATCAGTTTCCAAAATATTTGCAGCCTCTAAATCTGCAAATCATTTTGCTGGACATAAATCACTGGCATTCATATTAACTTGAATGTCAATGACCGCAATGAGACATGTAAAACTTAATCAAGTTCTGTGTTCACCACATTGAATTTAACCTAATCTCTGCACTCTATCTTTTAGAAATTGAAGTGTTCTATATACCTGCCTGTATATTGTATAGCCAAACCATACATTTATACAGCACTTACAGTTTGATATATAATTACCAATACTTGAAAATATATGGGGGGTATTCAATTGTTTCTTTTAACGCGCTAAAACAAAAAAAAACGAGCGCTCTAAAAATATTACCGTTAATACGGCAATTACTCGCTAAATTTCATCTCGCAGCTCCCAGAGCTGCGAGATGAAATTTAGCGAGTAAACTACTCCGTGACTCCATATATATGTATATTAAAATAACTTTATTGCTTTTACATATATTAGTCTTGAGATTTTTCTCCAAAAACCTTAAACATTACTGACTACTAGATACTGATACATTCCATTTAATGATACTAGCAAGTGAGAAGAAGAGTATGTTTAATGTGGCACTCATAAGGTTTATTCAAATAATAAAGTTAAACTTTATTAGTATTTACTTAACAAAAAACACAATAATATGTGTAAAGTCTTCAATGTCTATTAGGAGTCATTATAATTAGCGAAATAATTAAAAAGTGTAATTGACATAATGAACCAGTGAGTAGGATACAGTTACAAAGCAGAATAACTGCTAAACTGTGTCGCTGCTAATATAGATCTCTTGGAAAATAAAAAGATTGTCTAAGTGAGAGAGCAGCGTTGCTCTCTCACTTAGACAATCTTTGCTCCTGTATTTATTTAACAATTGCTTAACGGATCAGGCGGACAATTTCTCTGGTCAGGGGATTCATGCCCCCTGATTACAGAGTGCATGCTCCATAATATATGTTAGTCTCAATATCTCCTATTAGTATGAGCGTTATTTGGGGAGTTTCTGATCCCTATCTGTTACATAGAGACGCTTGTGATATTAACAATAGGAACCATACAGCACCAACCTATTATAGCGGTTAACGCTATAATAATAATATCAGGGAGATTTCTTTTGAGACTTACTATTTATAATCATTATACTATCTTTTTGATAGTTATTATAAGAAATTTTTGTACAACAAGGTAGACTCTTTATTAGGAGGGTATTATTGCTTGTTTAATTAGACAGGAATAAACGGACATTGAGGAGTTACAAATATAAGGAAAATCTTTTTATTTTCCAAGAGATCTATATTAGCAGTGACACAGTTTAGCAGTTATTCTGCTTTTTAACTGTATCCTACTCACTGGTTCATTATGTCATTTACACTTTTTAATTATTTCGCTAATCATAATGACTCCTAATAGACATTGAAGTCTTTATACATATTATTGTACATACTCTTCTTCTCACTTGCTAGTATCATATTGTCCTATATGTGAGGATGCACCTCTCCCAGTGATAATGGTTGGATGCAATATTCTATACTTATATTTATATTTAAACTGAATTGATACTATAACAATTGATCACTGGGTTATTTGGGTTTACCCTGTGCTGTTTACCCTGTGGGTTTACCCTGTGCGGTACACAATTATCTAGTACATTCCATTTAATATCTAACACATATAATTTTTTTTATTAATGTACTTAGTATATTGACAATAACACACCCGTTTGACATACTAATGACCAATTGTAATGGTGACTATTGAGCTGATGTATTTACAATATGAAATATTTATTGAATACATGCTCAGGCCTGGTGCTGGCATTTCTAGCGCCCCCCCTGTCATAGTTTGTTCCACTCCCTCATACTCAGGCACCCTATCTAATTAGCAGGAACTTGGAGGCTAAGTGGGAGTCCACCAATATGCTTAGGGGCTTACCGTGTTCTGCCTGATTTGCATGTACTGAATGTTGTACACTTCAATAAAGGAAAATTAAAGAAAATAATTCCTGTTTACAGATGGAATCAGCCCCTGTCCTGACTTAGTTCCCTGTCTGTCAGCCTAGAGCAGGATGCCTAGCCTGACACCCTCCTGTTTCTCCCACATTGATGTTTGGAGATAAGATAAGTGTACTGGGGTATTAATGTTATGTATTTATCTATATATATGATATTAATGTGATGTAAGGGGGGTATTAATCTATTATAATGGATGCTGGTGGGAGCATTAAGGTTAGATAGAGGGACTATTAATAGTAATGTGGGTAATGTAATTTAAGGGTATTAATGTATTGTAGTTTGTGCTGTTAAGGTTCACTTATTTCCTATCCTTTGGCCTGCCTACTCTCAATACTAGGCTATTTCAACATTCCCATTGATAATACCACTGTCTCTTCTACCACTAAACTTCTGCTGATTAAAGGGTTGCACTTTATAAGCTCTCACCTGTCCTGCACTCATTGCTATTGATAGCATTACACACTTGCCCCCTGGTTCCTGATTCTGCATTTTGTGTGATTCAGAATTTCCATCAGTAGTTGCTAGATCTGCATTAATTTATCTCTTGGTTCCTGATACCATGTTTTGCATGTTTTATTCTCCTGGTATATTCCTGCATTGCCTAAGAGACTGTAATGTTCTTGTACTGCCTGTGGTGTATTACTGCATTGCCTTAAAGACTGTGAGATCTGCACCAGAATTTTCTTAGGGACTGTTATATTCTTGCATTGTCTTTTGAATGTGACCCTTTACTGCATTACCTCAGAGCCTATGCTATCACCTATTTCCTTTTTTACTACTGTAAAATCCAGTTTATTTGAACTCCATCATTATATGCAATGTACTGCAATAAGCTCCATATTGTTGCCTAAAACCTCACCTTGTAATTCTTGATTTTTCTAACACACATCATGCCCTCTGGAGCCATATCATAGCCACCCCCAAACAGATCATGCCACCCCTAGCCACATCATGCACACAGCCCATTGTGCTTGTGCAGATGTGTGGTGCTGACATCCATCACAATCAGGGTGAAACCTTCAGTCTCACAAGATAATGATTACCTCATCACAGCAAACTAAGAGCTCCATGGCCTGTGCTCTGCAATGTGAGACACTTTGGTAGCAAATTTGTTTTGCTGGCAGGCTGTCTGTCATGAATTGCAGAGTCCAGGCAGTGTCTCGTGAGTAGAACTCACCCTCCTACACCCCACAGTGTGGGAAAAAAATCATATATAAAGTAAATAGGACAGGTAAAAAAGCCCAATAAATTATATCAGGCAGTCTCCAGAGCAGTGTTGAGCCCCCCAGGCCATGGTACTTTGCATCTGCTGCTCCTCTTGGAACCCCTACAAGGAAAAAAAGAAAGGTACATTGGCATGTATTGGACATATTAAATGTAAATTGGTTTGTTATTTAGATACTAAATTGTTTTTAAAAAATATTTTTTTATTTTGGTTTTTTGGGTGGCTGTGAATATTTATATTAAACACAACAGATTAAATCATTTATTCATCGTTTCATCTTACAATACTTTCACTTGTATATAAAACATGCTTCTCTTTTCTCTTATCCACCCAGTCTTTAGCCACTTGATGCCTTTTTACCACTTTCAACAAGTTTCTCTTACTATAAGATCATGATTTTGCCAGCTACTTCAAAGACAAAATTAAACTTACAGTGCGTGGAATGTAGCATGAGGAAATAGGTTGTCAAAATCATTTGATGAGATATTTCCTCATGCTAAATCCCGCACACCCGACCCATCTTCTCCTACACCCCTCAGTTCATTCTCTATAGCAGCTAAGTACAAAGTTTCTGCAGTCATCTTATAATTTCACCCTACAACCTGCCTTCTTGAATCTATTTCCACTCAACTTTCCTGTTCCCTCTCCATCACTGCTTGCCCACATCTAGCTCACCTCTTCAACCTATCTATCTGAACTGGCATATTTCCATTCTTCTTTAAATATGCCCTCATCTCACCGATCCTAAAGAAACATATATCAACCCAGCCTCTCTAATTATCTATAGCCGTAATTACGTACTTCCCTTTGCCTTCATACTACTTGCACGACTGCAACTGCCTGTCTCGGTTCTTACTTTCTTTCAACTCCCTCCAATCAGGCTTCCACCCCCAACATTCCTCTGAGACTACACTCACAAAAGTGAAGATCTACTTGCAGCAAACACTGCCCATCGCCGTGCTTGTGGTTACAATAATTCAATCATTAAAATTAGATTTGCATGGTATATGTATCTGTTTTCATTTATTAATTTGATATTTATCTTTTAAAAAAATATATGCCTAAAATATAAACTTTTTTATAAACTGCTTGAAGTCAAAGTTAGAATATGTCATTAGTGTTATTATGTTGGTTGCTGCTGAGGAAGGCAGAACTTCTGAATCAATTTTCTCAATATTATATAAACCGATCTAGAATAAAGACTTGAAAATTGTATTCTATTGACCTACAGCACAAACCTAAAAATAAACAGATATGATTAGTTAAAAAAGGCATATATAATAAAAGCATTAATCAAGCCCAAAGTACACATTCTAAAACTAAACTTCATTTCTTCTATCTTTGTGTTTTTTCCATTTTAAGTAGCAAATAATTATTTACAAGCAAATTTTTACCCAGGATTTATTGTATGATTAAAGTAATATTGCTCTGAGTATCACCAGAAATAAACATTTGCACCAATACAGAATATCTAAAGTTATCAACCTATGTGAAAATTATCTAATATATAAATGCTTAGTGGCGTCTGTCTGTCTGTGTGTGGAAAAAAAAAAAAAAGTTGCACTGACCTACTAAATTCTTAGTGTGTGTGGGGAAAAAAATTCAAAAAGGGCTGAAATTTGGTAGGGCTCAAACTCATTTTCGTGAGGTAATTTTACCTCATGAACACACATGTGTAGAGGCGTGCATTAGTGTGTGTGTGTGTGTGTGTGTGTGTGTGTGGAAAAAACTATTTTCTCAGAAAGGGCTCATCAAATTGACCTGAAATTTGGTATACTGACATTATTTGACAAAAACATTAGAATAGTCAAGTCAGTTAACTTCCATCATCCCCCCTTCCCCCCGTGGGAGGGGTAGTAAAGGCTAAATTTACGAGTTGAGGGGTCAAACTCATTTTCGTGAGGTAATTTTACCTCCTGAACACACATCAAAAAGGCTGCTTGCGTCGGGAACTAACGCTCTTCCCCTGAGGAGGCCTGGGCTAGGCCCAAATGCATGACAAGAACCTTTTTAAGACCTTAAGTAGCTTGATTTGACTAGAATGCATGAGTATCATGCACGGGTTAACTTGTTATGTAATATGTATGCAGCTCTGGAAAATGAAAGAAAAAATTTGTCAACAACATTAGGTTATACAATGTGTGAAAAGATGCAATTGCTTTTTTGCAATATATAAATATATAATAATATTTTAAAATATATATATATTTTCTTGATTAAGTTCTAATAAACTGAGTTGAGTTATAAATTATAAACAGATATGATTGCAGGTCTACTGAATACACTATAAAAAATATAATGAGGTGTGAGATGTGATCTTTTCTCTAAAAGATCAGCTTTCTCTTCAATACTAACTTTCTCTATTCTCAGTTTATAATAAAATTGATTGCGCCAAAGTTTATAAAGAATTAAATGAAAATGTCTCTAAGTTTAAATGAATTACAACAATCTCTGAGGAAGTTGCTTGTTGCAATGAAACGCGTAAGTTGTGATTCTGGGTTTTAGTGCCACACATTGTTTTTATGCGCTATCACAGGCTCATCAGTCCAGCTTGAATCATCTGTTTTCATATTCCACGAGACTTTTCCAAAGAAATGGGTCATGAACACGATTGCTGCAGGTGATTTCTACTACACTTTGTGAAGCTCTTAACATCGATCACTAGTTATATGAAGGAGGATTTTTTACCTACCACGCATTGGAACCATTCAATCTGCTATCTATTTCGGGAGGAAGCTATTTGCAATAGCACCATACATTGAGGTGCATACGAAGACGGAGCAAACGTTCACCGGGTGACTGATTATATATCCCAGGGATCTGGAAGGAATTTATTTACCTGTTCCAATTACCCGAGGAACATCTATACCTCCGCATTACACCTCCATATTATCCCCTTTACTATTACCATACGTGATATTCTATATTGAACTTGGAATTACTATTGTCCCACAACTTAATATTGGACAAAGACACCATCTATCCTAGGCGCTCAGGAGCACCAGTGACTGTTATATCAATATCTGTTTTTCAAGTCGATACTGGATGAGACATTTATCTAGGTGTTTGGGAATAGTGTTTATTACACTGAGTTTCATAAGGAATTGTCACGTTTTTTGAGCTTCACAATAATAATTTTTTCTGGCAAGAAAGGTTCATGAGCCTGATGAAGTTTGTACCATCAAGATAGTTCTTTGAGGATACTATATAAGTTCTGATTGATAATAACATAGGTGCACCTATATTATCGCTATTCCTTGTAAGAGATGGTATCAACACATATTGAATAACATAAATTTCAATGTATCTGTTTTAATTAATTGTTTTTAACATCCACATTACAGTACCAGTGTTTTTGATGATTTGAAGTCTTACTGCAATCTGTTTGTTATATATATATTGTGTATTTATGGGATTGCAGATCCCGTGCAGTTGGTTCTTCAGATCATTTCCATAATCGTGTGCCACTATATTGTTGTTGTTTTTTGAATTACAACAATGATTACTTTTTTTATAATATGCTACATTGTTGCTGTTTTGTTTTACTACAGGCAGTTCGTTATTCATTCATTGATATTGATATATATTAGCAGCAATGATCCATATAATTGATGTGTTGTAGTGGATCGAACTGCAAGTCACATCATTGCTATTTGATCACTATTTGAAAATGATATCTCTCTCAGATTGTACTATGCAATATTTATGTTTTATGTTAAGCTAATGCAATATTTTTATGCTCTAGAGAGTAAGTTATTCATTTGGAATATTTATTACTCATACAAAGTATAGATACAGTATATGCAGGTGGTCATGTGACTGTGTGCACCTCATCTAATAAGAATTTATATACATACCTGAGTGTATTGGAAATAAACAAAAATATGAGTGCTTCCAAAGTTTTCTAAAAGTCTGGTAATCTTCTTTTTATTAAAAATCCTTTTCATAATGGATTTTATTAACTCTGTAAGGTGATCTATGATATACTCTTGTGCTGTGGATCATTTTTAATAATTAAGTACTTATTTATAACTAGCTAATCAATGTTAATACTCTTTCCCTCTGAAGAAGTTGTGCTTGCCATAACGAAATGTGGTTTATTATTTATATATATCAATATATCTAATTTATTGCACTGTTTTCCAAATTTTGCCGATACTACCATTGATACCCACTTAACCCGGCGTCATTGAGGTTGGGTCAAAATGACCCGGGGCATTTTAAATTACGTGTATCATTTTACTTAGTTATGGAACATTGCCAAACCTCTCAGTAGCTGGAGTTAAGACCCCTCCCTACCCTTTTCCTGCTGCACTCAGTCAACCAGTGTCAGTGCAGAGAACTAGATGGACGCAAACGCCAAAAAGGCTATTATGAACCAACCTCAATTTCGGTGTACCAATTTTGTGCCATTTTAGTATGTGATTTATTTTTTTTATTCTTTTGAGTAGATGTTGCAGACAAGCTTTGTTCGACATATGATGTGAGCCGCAATTCGAGATAATGGTCCCTGACTATTTTTTATGCCAAGCTAAATGTGGCTGTAATCAATGTGATCACAATATATTGGTCTAATAATAATAGTGTGTGGCAAAAATGACATAAATTCATCAAAACCTTGGGTCCTGCCCTCCGAAATGAACATTTGAGCATCTGCAAAGATGTATTTAATTTACCAAGAGAAATGTACAAAAGAATTTGAGATTTCACTGGAGAATCTTCAGTGGAGCCACCAGCAAAAGTACCAGGAGATCGAAAAAATGTGAAGTGTGTTCCACTAAAAAAGGTTGTAAGACCACTCATACATGCCAAACGTGTTAAAAAATGTATATGCCCAGAACATCTGATTTCATATTGCAGCAATTGTAGTGATAAGCTGGGTGACTGATTATTTGTAAGAATGATTTTATTTTTGTATTGTTTTAATTTTCAAAAATCTCATACTTAAGTCAATGACAAAGTTTAATTTTAGATGAAAGTTTATGTTTTGTTAAGATATAAACAATAACACAGATGTTGTCAATTTTGTTGATTTTTTTGAAGACTACATAGAAATAAAATTCTCTATGACTTTTATTTTTATCAAAATACCCCCTTCAATAGTTCATTATTCCAAATATACTAATCATTTTCTACACTCATCCTTACAATTTCAAAATCAGGCATAAAATATACCATAATGACCCACCTCAACATCTATGTAATAAGTTTGCACCACAATGACGCCTGGTTAAGCAGGAGAAAATAATATTATCTCTGGAGTTTTGCAGGAAGCCTGCATTTAAATATTGCTTCAATTTATCCTCCTTTAGCATCTGTATTGACTGGAGTGGCTTACGTTTCCAAGTAATATATTCTCCAGGGTCTAGTTATAATGGATGCAGCAATGGAAAATTTTACTTGTCTGGCCTGGACTATCACGATTACAATAGACACAAGATTATTACAAGTATCTGGCGAATTCTGTATTTTCCCTACTTCAGATAGGCAATCCTCTATCAATTGTTAAACAGGGATAAGTGGCCCTAACTAGCACATATAAATAAACTTGGAGTGGTCACCATAGCTAAATATATATGAATATAGACTATTAAGACAGTATATTCTGCCTAATTTGAATTTGAAATTGCGATTCAAAAAATGGGTCTGGTACAAAGTCCCCCCATAAGATCTGTTGGTGAGTATATACTGGCACACTGATTTAATAGTGTTTTTAAGATTGGCTTCAATGTTTAATAATTAATTGATCAAATAAAAATGTATTCTACATAGTGATTCACAGATTTAGAAATCTACCTAAATATATATATATATATATATATATATATATATATATATATATTATATATATATATATATATATATATATATATATTTATTTATATTAAATAAGTTGTAGGAAATTGGTATATTTTGAATTTCAGTGCTCTCTCTTTTTTTGCCTTTCTCCATTTTTACCTTTTGTTTCCTTTTAGCTTTCTGGACAGACAGTCAGAAACAAATGGCTGATCTGTTGCCTGTGTTTGTGATCTGTCTTGACTTTCAAAAAGACTGTCTGGATGTGATCGCTGTGTGAGGGCAATATGTACTACTTGTGAACATTTGAAATATAATGAGACAAAATGTAGATGAACAAAAAGTAACAAAGTATACAAAATTAAAACTTTCATAAATTGTGTCACAAAATATAATATGTATGGTTTGGAATGTACGTGCCACTTATAGTATGAGGGATTGCCAATCAGCCTCCTTAGACCTAGGTTCTTTGAATACAGGAGAAATATATTCATGAAATCTCAGTCCCATGCTATTTCAAGAAACTTTATTGCCTCCCATGCAAACTATCCTGAAGAACTATCACTTATATCAGTGATTGGCAACTTGAAACACTTTAGGCTCTACATTGTACTGCCCTCTAATTTTCAAAAGGACATCAATTACCCTTAATATCTGTAATAATTTAAAACAATACAATTAATCAAAGAAAGAGACAAACAAAACAAACAAATCTGCAAATAAACCAATAAGGAGCTAGGGGCCACAAGTGAAGGCTCAGGAGGCTACATACTGTCCTAGGGCCACCAGTTGCCCATTACCGACTTACAAGAATTGAGCAAGTTAATATTACAAAAAGGAGGAGAGATCGTTTTAAGAAATTATGCATGGGACACACCTTCTGGATTTATAATTTAGGCACTTTAGCCCAGGAGGGTCTCTGAAAAAGCGTATAAAATTTCCTTTTCCATGCAGACATTCACACAAACCCTTGGATATCACTCTTCTTGTCTAGCTTATATGGCATGACACTAGTCTTTGTCCAAAGTTGCTAAACTAATTTTAGATCAAGGGGTATATTTACTAAACTGGATTTGAAAAAGTGGAGATGTAGAAGCCAATCAGATCCTAGCTGTCATTTTGTAGAATGTACTAAATACATACTAACTAGAATCTAACTATTTACTAAACCCACAGTTTAGTAAATATACCTAGGCCTGGCTCACATCATGCACAGGGGATACCCCTACAGAGACCTTTGTAATTAACATGTCACGGGCACTAGGAGTTTTACCCAGAATTCACCAGGTGTAGCTACACTTACCAGAGGTGCGGACCTCTGGGTAGTGTGGTGAATCAGTGGAACCATACAATAGAATAGAGGAAAGGAATGTCAATAGTATAAATGCTGAGTCTTGGCACAGTGGAACTGTGATGGTACAGCAGATTAATAAGCAGGATACAATGAGGAAAGAGTCCAAGTGCCTTAGCACGCAGGTAGCATATAGCAGGCCAGTACTTGATAACTGGATACCGTTAGGCAAAGACCAATCAACAATGCAGTAGAAGAGTCAGCGACTTGCAGCTATAATGCAGAGGCACTTGTAGACTTTAGTCCAGCTCATAGATACCATACTGAGTAGTAGCTATATTACAAGGAGACATGAGTGGTCTACAGCTGGTAGGTTTCACCACAGATGTGTAGAGAAGACTTGTCCAGCGCAGATATGTAACGGAATAGCGTGAGTGATCCGCAGTTGGCAGTTTACATCACTGATGAGAAGAGAAGACTTGTCCAGGTGCAGGCATATAACGGGATAGCATGAGTGGTCTGCGATTGGCAAGTTTTACCACTGATGTGTAGAGAAGCCTTGTCCTAATGCAGGCATGTAACCGGATAAAGTGAGTGGTCTTCAATTGGCAAGTTATACCACTGATGTGAAGAGAGGACTTGTCCTGGCGCAGGCATGTAACGGAGTAGCGAGAGTAGTCTGCAGCGGGTAAGTTCTACTACTGATGTGAAGAGGAGACTTGACCAGGTGCAGGCATGTAAATGGAGTAGCGAGAGTAGTCTGCAGCGGGTAAGTTCTACTACTGATGTGAAGAGGAGACTTGTCCAGGTGCAGGCATGTAACGGAGGTAGCGAGAGTAGTCTGCAGCGGGTGAGTTCTACTACTGATGTGAAGAGGAGACTTGTCCAGGTGCAGGCATGTAACGGAGGTAGCGAGAGTAGCCTGCAGCGGGTGAGTTCTACTACTGATGTGAAGAGGAGACTTGTCCATAAGCAGGCATGTAACGGAGGTAGCGAGAGTAGTCTGTAGCGGGTGAGTTCTACTACTGATGTGAAGAGGAGACAGCAAACGAATAACACAGGCAGAAACAGGAAACACCGTAGAGTCTCAAGGGAATGAGAACCAAGAACAGGCAAAGGTAATAGGGCAACAGGTGCCTTAAGTACTGAGAGGTGATTAATTAACCAATGAGACTAGAGGCGAGGTTTTAACAGTTCAGGGTTTCTGCACATGCGCAATCTTAGTCAAGATGGCGGACGGCCGCGGCTCAGGAGAGGCGCCGGCAGGAGCGAGAGAGACCCATGTCCCAAACTAGAGGCACTAACAGTCCGGTGAGTGACATAACATCTCTTAAGACAAATCTGAATGTCCTTTTGTTGGTCACTTCTAAGATACCGAGGTCACAGACATATGTTCATTCACTTTCTGGTCATCATGGACAAGGCAACAACACTCTTTCATAAGCAATTCTGAGCTGTGGTAATTTTTGATCATGAGGGGATATATAATGGTTAAATATGTAATCATGATGAAATAGCATACAGAGATTGTGTTGTACAGTGTTTTTGTTCTATGTTAGAATGTGTTGAAGATTTATTTATTTATTTATTGGTATAGTGTTTTATATGTTCAAAGGAGTTGTAAATAGTATCTGTGGAAATGGTAATGTGTGAAAGATTGTTATGTGTGCTGTGGACTTGTGAGTACTGTACCATATTGCATGTTACTCTGTTGGAGTTTCAGTATTAGTATTTCTAATACTGGGTGTAAAGTTTAATAAGGACTGCATTGTGTAATATACTTCTTACATGGCTGCGTATAAAGGGCTAATCTTATACAGTACTTGTTTTGTAGGGTCAAAAAAGTGCTCATAGTGTAATAATTAATGTACAATCACTGAAACTACTAAATGAAAGCAGCTTGCATTTTTAAAATAAAATTAAAGCTTGTCTATCAAATGCCTGACAGATGTACTACAGGCAGAATATATAAAACACTTTACCACTAAATAAATGAAAATACCTATTGTTAAAAAGAATACATTTTATCTTAAATGAGACTTTACGGAAAATCTTTCTTGATATGATTATCATTATTCCCTGTATTATACTGTGGGTATCAGAGTAAATTGAGCCAAAATTGAAACAGCGCTGGGTTTAAATTGGAAACTACTTTTTGTGAGTGGTAATTAATCAGATTAGTTATTAAATGGTCATTAGCATAGCATATTTACATCACCATTGAGCAATAATAGACTTCAGAAATGGCACCCTTTTACAGTCTCAATAAAATTTTGGGTCTAAATGAATTTGCATGAATCAACTAGAAGGTCTGATCTTGAATTTATATTTACTTGTTCTCCATAGAGAATTAATATTATTATTATTATTATTATTATTATATTTATTATTATTATTATTATTATTATTATTTTTAGAAAACAGATAATGAGTGTTTTAAAAATAGTATTTGGTTCTATTTCATAATGATTTATGAAATTTTATAAAATGAGAGAACATGGTTTTATAATGTTATTTGATTTTTTTTTATTTATGGGTAAATGAGGTTTAGTTTTTGACCAACTTTGGTTGGCAGGTACTGATTTAAAATATCCCTCTATTTCCCTTCACTTTTACACTTCTGATGAAGCATAATCATATGGAGAAATGCATCATATGCATTACTGGATACTTGGTGTTACACTTTGCTATAAAGTATCTTGCTCTGTACACCACAAGTTAACAAATATCCTCCGTTAAAAAATATAGGAGTCTGCCTTCCTCTTTGAGAGCTATTTATTGCACAGATGGATTCCCTTTAGGATGACACACTTACTAGAACCAAACTTGAGCTCTTTCACATATCAAGGTTCTTTGTAATCTTCCAATACTATATGCAGAGAGGTATATGACAATTCATTAAAGCAGTGTTTCATGAAATTGTCACCATATAAATGCAAGAAAAAATATATAGAATCTAGTACAATATGTCTTGAAAAGCAATATTTATTACACACTAGATAAAACTTTATAAAATCCAGATAAGCAATGTTAATATATGGGTTCTCATACCAAATCCACATGAAGTGCAAGCATATCACACTGATGTTGTAGAAAGCCCGGGATACATAAACATGGATGTATCCCACTCATTCAGTAGGTCCTGGTTGTACTTTCTGTTTCACTAAGCCAATACTTTAACAACGAGTTTTGACCCTACCTGTGGGGTCTTTTTCAAGGGTTAGGGTTAGGGTTACCCCTACCTAAGGTCACATAATCGCTATTTAAGAAATACCAAAATCCCATTCTTTTCCAAAACAAAAAACTAACATAATAGAACAATCCTCAAATCGATATTATGAGAGCATATTTCAAGCATCAAAAATATATATAACGTAGTTGCTTTTATTAAGCCATTGTTATACAGTAAAATATCCAAATGTATCATCATCAACATTTATTTATATAGTGCAACATATTCCGTAGCGATTTACAATTGGGGACAAACACAGTAATAAACAAACTGGGTAAAACAAACAAAGAGGTGCTGCTCGCAAGCTTTCAATCTATGGGACAATGGGAGTTGGCTTGTATAAGATTTTACTATTCTTCTTCTTAAATAATAAATGAGATGAGCAGGTTTCCAAAATATAATATTTCTATTTATTATTACAAAGATATTACGCATAGATACAGCCATATTGGATGAAGCAGACATACGCCCAGATTCTCAAATGCCAATTGACAATCTATATTTGATTAAGTCATTCTTTTATAGAAAATATTACTCATCATTACTTAAAAACACACCTTCCCAGCTTTCCAGCTTACATCACTGCTGGCACTCTAAGGGCTAGATTTACTAAACAGCGGGTTTGGAAAGGTGGAGATGTTGCCTATAGCAACCAATCAGATTCTAGCTTTCATTTCTTTAGTGCATTCTACAAAATGACAGCTAGAATGTGATTGGTTGCTATAGGCAACATCTCCACTTTTTCAAACCCACAGTTTAGTAAATATACCCCAAAGTCTCTATCATTGCCATAAACATTACTTGTACTTGCCAACCCAAACCTCTTGATCCAGGTCAAAGCTGACATTTCATCATTAAAGTGACATGTTCTTGGAGGGGTCTTTTGAAAAGGTCTTCTTGAACTTATTTAGAGCAACAATGTCCTTGACCTTGTCCGGCCGTTGTGAAATAATAGAAATTTACTTAAAACTTGTTTCTTGTTATTTTATTCAGTTGTGTAATATGTAGAGTAAAGGTCAGTACTTTTCCTCTTAAAAGCACAGACACATAAAATTACATTAGTTCTGTATTAGTAATATATAGGTTTATATTTGGTATGTATACATTGTAAATTTTTACTTCAACAGTTCCACCCTTTTATATACACATACATTATTACTTTTTCATGTGACTATAATTAATTGAATAGGAGTATATATTTCTGTCAGCACTGATGTTCTCGGATTGGTTTGGCTTTCGCAAATATTTGTATACAATACAAACCATACTTGAAACAAGTATAAAGAAACAATATTGCCACAATTATTATCACAATACATTTCATGTAAACATGCATTAGGTTAGATAGCCACTTTCCAAGTCCAAAGAACCATATCCTTAGATTTAACCATGTCCATGGTGAATCATTTTAAAAGTCTTTATAAAAATTTTGTCATCAAAATCTTTCTTCATATTATGGGCGTTGTTTACATAACGTGTAATTACAGTTTGTGGATCGGAAGTGTCGTTGATTAGGTAATAAACAATGGACTCCAAGTTCAGTCTCACGGATTAAACTTTATCCTCCTGTTTGAGCCTTTAAATAGCCCAAAACTACTCTATGTTGTAAAAGTTCATTTTTAAATACCTGTAATTCAAGTCCAACATAACGAAAGGTATCATGATAAATTCTAGTCACATTATCAATTAGATCCTGCCAAACATTCAATTTCGTATTGATTAGTCATAAATCTATAATTTCCATAATTAAACATGTTATCAATATTTATACCCACTTTATGTTTTACTGACTTATTAATGAGTAGAACATATTTTTATTAATAATATCTTTTACAACTCATCATACAACAATGTATAAAACTGAGGAACCGCTCTTCCTAAATAGCATAATTTAACAGATTTCATTTGTAACCATTTAAATGCATATTTTATATATATATATACATATATATATATATATATATATATATATATATATATATATATATATATATATATATATAAAAACAAATGTCTCCTTGTAAAAGAAATGGTACATGATTGTTTAACACCATGGTTGAGCATACCCAAGTGACATTTTGTATCTGGTATCGTGTACTCTTCGTCTGAGTCTGGTTCTGGTAGTGTATGATTAAAAAGTAGATTATAATAATACAAAGTGCATTGTGTACATATTTGCTGGCATATATTTCAAACTTAGTTGCATCTGTTTGAAGTTCTATCTTTAGTTAGCTTTCTCCTTTTATGTAATTTCTAAATCTCTGTCTACATCAAACGTACAAGGTTCTTTACACTCTGGCACATATGTTTTGGGCACTGTAGCCACCCTTTAAGAAATCTAAATATCTCTGGTCAGGTGTCAAACAATTTAACCTTGTTAGTACATAAATGAATTTTCTCCTCCTTGGATACTTCCGAAAGAAAACACAATATATGTTCAGTATCTTCACAGCAGAACATCATTCACCTATTCTGGTCACCTGTGGGTACAAATTATTGCAAATTATTCTGCAAACATTATAACAAATAATTAGAACTGTCTATGAAACCTTATGAAGATTGAACCCCCCTGTAGGTAACAGCAAAAGAAAATATTGTGAATAGTTCTTATTAGCATTAAAAATCAATGCTGCACCCCTGATCCCGCAAACCTGACAGCCCTCCAGGAAACCAAAGCCAAACTAAACCTTCTTCTCTCTAAACAAGTGGCCACACGCCTTAAATGGCTCCATCAGACTTTTTATGAAAAAGGAGACAAAGCTGACAAAATTCTTGCATCACGGCTGCGTACAGCTAGAACCCATAAAAATATTATTGCTATCCGTGATTCACATAACCAGTTAACTCACGATCCAGCAGATATCAGGTCAGCATTTCAACACTTTTACACTGCTCTTTATAACCTCCCGGCTCCCGCTTCCTCCCCAACACTGAAAACCCCCTCCGCCCTGATCACTGACTTTCTTGCCAAAGCCAGGCTACCTAAATTATCCCACCAAGGCCTTTCACTTCTCAATGAAGAGATCTCAACAGACAAGATCCATCAAGCCATCAAGGGACAAAAAAGTGGTAAATCCCCAGGCCCTGATGGCTTCACGTCCGCATACTACAAGAAATGTTCTGATTTGTTGGCCCCTCATCTCAAATCCCTTTATAATAACACTCTCCAAGGTGACCCTCTCCTATCAGAGATGCTGGAGACCAAAATTGTAGTTATCCCTACAGACGGTAAAGACCCACTCCACTGTGCTAGCTACAGGCCAATCTCTCTCCTCAATCTCGATTTGAAAATTTATGCCAAAATCCTAGCAAGCCGTCTGAATGCCTTCCTCCCTTCTCTGATCCAGTATGACCAAGTAGGGTTTATCCCGGGACGCCAGGCGAGGGACAATACCAGACGTGCCATTGACATCATCCATATTACAAATTCCAGGAGATCCCCAACTATTATGCTCTCTCTGGATGCTGAAAAAGCATTTGACAGGATCTCTTGGGACTTTATGAAAGCGGGTCTTGAGTCATTCGGCTTTGCTGACTTCCTCACTTGCGTCCTAGCATTATACACCACCCCTACTGCTAAAGTCCTGGTTAATGGCACTCCCTCAGAATCATTCTCCATTCGAAATGGAACACGACAGGGTTGCCCCCTTTCCCCTCTGATATTTGCTCTGATAATTGAACCTCTGGCTTCCCAAATTAGGTCTAATCCTAGCATACAGGAGGTCAAGGTGGGTAATACGAACTCCAAGATCTCACTCTTTGCAGACGATATCCTCCTATCGCTTACCCAACTGGGGATCTCCTTGCCCAACCTATATGTCATCCTTCAGAATTACAGCGATGTTTCGGGCTATAAGATAAACTACACCAAGTCAGAGGCCATGCTGCTTCACGTTTCTCCTCGGGATACCGAGCTCCTCTGGGCTAACTTTAATTTCAAATGGCAGAACAGGAAGATCAAATACCTGGGGGTTTTCCTCACTTCTCGCTATGACCTTCTCTTTCGTGAGAATTTCCTACCCCTTTTCTCCAAGACGCAATCAGACCTGACCTCCTGGAACCGCCTTATTATTTTGTGGCTGGGCAGGATCATAGCTGTCAAAATGAACATACTCCCCAAATGGCTGTACCTCTTCCAAACCCTTCCGGTAGCTGTCCCTGCCTCTTTCCTTGCCAACATCCAGAAGGCACTCACCTGCTTTATTTGGAACCATAGACCTCCTAGAGTCTCATCCAATATCTTAAAACGACCAATCCCTGGAGGAGGAAGAGGCCTTCCCGACATCAAATTATACTATTTGGCATCCCACCTTTCGCAAATCATTGCCTCCTACGCTCCCTCTGGCTCCACTGCATGGCTTGATATAGAATTGGCCCATCTAACCCTGCCCGATCTCTCCTCTCTCTGGGGCGTATCTCCCGCCTGTCGCCCCCCTGCTGTTAGAGCACTGCCTTCTATCAAATTTGATGCTATGCTCTGGGACTCCAACTCCTTCAAACTAAAACTTTCAACTGCAATATCTCCTTTAACCCCCATCTGGCATAACCCTCCCGGATCTGCCTCTACGATCCACCGCAACTGGTCTCGTGCAGGGCTTAAATTTCCAGTAGATTTTTCCAAACAGGGCCGCTGGCTTTCACTAGCGGATCTCCAACCCCAATCCCCGTCCCAAATCCTCAGCCCCTTTGAATTCTTCCAAATTAATAATTTCTTGTGATCCCTGCCACCAACCTATGTTCTTAGGGGCCTTACTCCATTTGAATCTCTTTGTAGAAAATATCCCTTGGACAAGGGCATGATTTCTGAAATATATAGCATTCTTCTCACTTCTGCCCTTCCCTCTCCAGACCCTCATGAAGACGAGTGGGAAAAGGACCTTGGTCCTCCCCAGGATGAAGAGGCTTGGAAGGACATGAGACTGGGGATAGCTAAATGCTCTATATCAACTAAACTCAAGGAAACCTCTTACAAAATTTATTACCGTTGGTATTACACTCCCACAAGACTCCATAGAATGTTTCCCTCTTCCTCGCCCTGCTGTTGGCGGGACTGTGGCGAAAGGGGTACGATGTTTCATATTTGGTGGTCTTGCCCGATTATCACCACCTTCTGGGATTCAGTCCATAGTTTCCTAAATACCCTTTTTGAAGCCCCCATCCCGAAAGATCCCTGGATATTTCTTTTATTTTACCCTCCCCAAGACCTGGACAAATTCTCCAAGAAATTAACTGCCCACATCCTGACAGCAGCCAAATCACTCATAGCCCTTAATTGAAAAAAGACCTCACCTCCATCCCTTTTGGCTCTTAAGAAGCAGATTTGGCACGTGGCCGATATGGAGGAGATTACGTACTACCTTCACCATAGAGGCCACGTCTTCAGTCAAGTCTGGGCTCTATGGCTAGCCGTGGAACTCACCTTTCCCCCTCAACGCTCCGCATCCTCCGACCTGACCCATGTGCGATGGCCCTAACTCTTCCCGACACATATAACCCCCTCTGCTATAGGCTCAACACACGCTAGTTATCCTCTAAATACTTACAGTGCTTATCTTTGTGGTCCTACCCCCCTCACCCCTCCCCCACAATCCCTTTTGTTCCTACACCCATTTTATATTACTCTTTAAAAATGTAAAAACCGGTCATTTTTGTCTAAAGGTTTCCTAATATGCGATACACCACAATAACTGTTGTAATTTTACTGTATATGCTACACAGTGTTATCGTTTTGCTGTCTGTATTTTCTTGATTGACCACTGAAAATAAAAAATTATAAAAAAAAAAAATCAATGCTGCACAAATCTATGACTGCAATAAATAGATCTGCATCAAAATGCTGGGCGGGGTTAGTCATTTGTCCGTTATGTGCAAACTGTGTTCAGGCTCAGAACACAGGAAATTTCCATATACTGAGTTCCTTCTCTTGCTATGGGAATAAAACATCCACCTCATTCCGTAGGACGAGGGAGATGGGAGGAGAGACAGATGCAGACTGATGCAGTTAAAAAATCCCACTATGTAACACTACACAGATGCTATTTTTAAAGCAAAACAACTACTATTTTTCAATGCAACTATTTTCTGATAACGCTAAAATAAAACACAGATTTTATTGCCATATTTCAAATAACAATTATTCTAATTCAAACTGCAAAGAATTCTCAAAGTTTAAACACGCACTGATTCGCACTGGGTAACGCTGACATGCCAAGAGTATTGGGCAACCCCTAGGATAATCTTCTAGCATACATTACAATTGCAAAATCACTATTTAACACATATTAAAGAGCTTGTTTAAGTATTCATCTCATGCCTCTATGTCGCTCTAAAACTGACAAAAACTGTTTGTTCACTTAATACCTCCATAGAAGTTCTTTAAATCTTAAATTTAATCTGGACATCTTCCAGATTCATAAAGCCAGCATATTTTTTAACACTCTTTTATAATGTGTCGAAGTCAGCTAATTGGATAAAGTCATTTCAATTAAAGTCTAGCAAACTTGGTTGTCTTTGTCTGAAAAGATGCGTACGGTACGCTATGACGTACAAGGGCACGCTACGGCGTGAAAGAGCGTACGCCTCCACTACACGTGGCAGCAATGGTAATTGGTCTTTAACCATACATTTGCACAAACACGCACACTTATAAAATAGTACACATTAATGGTAGTTGCAACACATAGTCAGTTATGTCGAAATATAGTAGTATTTATATGTTATATCAGAGTTACATGCATATTAGTGAAATACACGGAACGGGTTGAAGGAATAACATCATGAGTGGTATCATAATGAACCTTATTACATATCCTACTGTTTGGTTCACTCTGCGAGGGAATCGCAGAGTGCATACGCAAGTTATGAATGATAGGGAATTATGATCTACTTAAGACTAAGGAATCTTGGCGGGAAGAGCAGAGCATACCCCCTGCAGAGATGACCCCCTCCTTTGGATTCCTTAGGATGAACCAGCCAATGATTGACAACCCCTTGGACATTCCTGAGACCTGGACCAATAGATGCAAGCTATACATCTTCATTGTATTACTGTATTTGATTGTGTATATAAGCAGCAGCTTGTGATCCAGAGTGCAGATATCTTGTCCCCAGACTTCAGGTTTGAATGACTGCACTGATCCAGTGCGCCTGCGATAAGTAACGGCTGTGTTTACTATTACTTCGCCTGAGAATATTTATTCTACTATTTGTGAATAAATCTTTGAGCTTTGGAAACACAACTCGAGGTTAACAACTGTTTCTAACAGAAATACAACTACGACTTAAACCAATCAATCACAAGTTTCCACTGAATATGAAAACTGTTTAATTTTTTTTATTTTTTATTTTTTTTCTATTTCCCTGCCATTCTGAAATTAAAAGTAAAGGCATCATTTATTTAATAGTTTAACATTTGGACACATTATTAAAACCAGCTGTTTCACTGAAATCACACACAAAATCTCTGGAATGCGCGTTCCCAAGATAATCTTAAGAGAAGTTACCACTTAGCTTCCAACGAGACATTTATCTATAAAGTCTTTAAAACCACATTTGATTATTGCACAAGTCTTAACAGACACTACAAAAAATCAGACTGTCTTTAGTCTACTGTCTTCACAAACAGACATATTTACACACATACATATTTATTCTCACCTCTGTCTCCAAGGTGATAAAGAAATTAAATGTCCAGCATTTATTACAATAGAGCTGAGTATCGGTATGGATAGCAGAATGACAGAAGTACGAGACAGATATACCATGTCATTTTATCATATATGGAACAAATAATTCACTGATCAATAATATTAACACAGCTGAAGTAAGGTTTGTAATTCTAAAAACAGATGAAGCATTTTACACATAGACAGCAGAACAGTTATTAATTCTTAAGTAGCTTTCTTACCAGACCCGTCCTCTGGAACCATAGCTCAATGTAATTGCAACATATTTTTAGTTATAGTTCAAATATGCATCTGTTCATATAAAATACTCCCAATATTCTCAAGTTACAATGTACAATATGCAGTGAACTAATAGTATTTCCACGATAGACACACATGCAAAACATCAGGATATAAAAAACAAAACATTCAGTTATTTGTTTTCCTGCTGTTTGACATTTATACAATTTTGACTGCTTATATCACTTATTAACAACTAATAATAACATTTTAACTGTGTTATTTTTCACTTTACTCTTTAAAGGGAATTTCATCTCTCATTACATCTAGTGTTCAACATTAAAAATTCCAGTCTCTGCAGAACACATTTCATAACTTTTTTGTTATTTTCCCCAGCACCACTTTTCAGAGTTTCATGCAATCAGGATTGAAACTCTACAGGCACACTCTTGCCCGGGTGCTACTTTTTCTCTCCTTAGAAATAACAAATCCTATCCTGACTTAGGGTCTCTATTCATCTAAGGGATGTGTCCATCGTGAGAAACAGGCATTTCTACTCACATATTAACTTCTTAACTTTCCAAATACGTCTACAGAGTAGTTCCCAAAACATCACAATGCCTTCTGCCAGATATAGGTGATCAGTCTATACTGCAAAGCTTTTCATTCAAATTACCTGTTATGTACTTGCCCTTAGTTTTGCCCTCATTCAAGATGGCCGTGATTGCATCATGAAGTTTCCATCTTGGATCTCTGTTATGAACTTGCCCTTACAATAGCCCTTATCCAAGATGGCCGGGACTGTCTCATGAAGATTCCATCTTGGATCCCATTTCCTGTTTGGGCCTAGAAAAGGCACTTCCTGTTATGAAGCCTTTGCACGAGTATTGTATTTGTATCTGAACCAGATGCTTCCACAGAACCTTGCCTCCTTGTGATTTGGACTACAATTACTTGATACTTCCACCAGACCTTTATACTCTTGTTACTTTGGACTTTATTTGTTGGACACTGGAGATTTATTTGTATACCAAAATAAATCCTTTTGAATTCAGAAATACCTGGCTATTGGGTTCGTTTGTGATACCAGAAGTGTGACAGGATACTCGTGCCCAAAATGACGGAGCCCGCCGGGTCAGAATCATCTGCTTTACAGCGACTTTCGGATCTGAGTTTCCACATGCATTCTGCTTCAAGATAACTACAGGAATTTCATGCAAAATTTCAAGAACAGGAGACCCAGTGTACAAATAATTTTCAACAGCAAAATCAACACGTAACGGAGTTGCAAATAAATGTTCATGAACTCAAAGATCAAATAGCGCTACAAAATGGAGTTATTACAGAACTACAGGTGCAGCGTCAAGAAGTTAATGCTGTAGCACCTTCAGCTGCAGTACATCAGCCCACACTCCCACTACCTCCGGCCCGATTCTCAGGTGATCGTAAAAAATACAGAGGTTTTATTAATCAATGTAATATGCATTTTGATTTACATCCTACTTATTTTTTGACTGATGTACAGAAAGTACGTTGTATTCTTTTATTGTTGAAAGATGATGCCTTGGCATGGGCTTCTCCTTTGATAGAAGCAAAAAGTCCCATTGTCACGGGCACTAGGAGTCTTTACCCAGGGATCACCAGGTGATAGGCTTACCAGAGCAGTATAGGTGGTAATATGGTACTCTGGTAGCAGGGTGATCACGGAACAGGAAATAGCAGATGATGAGATGCTCAGGAAAGTCTATGACTAGCAGCACTGGCAATATGAAGGTAGTAATACACGAGGAACTGTATGGACAAAGGACACGTGAAGGTAGTCAGTGGTCTGCGGTAGCAAGTTGTACCACTGCTATAGTGAGGAGGAATGTCCAACAGAAACGAGGGGGTGATGAGAGTCAGCGGTCTGCAGATAGCAAGTTGTACCGCTGTCTGAGTGAAGGAATAGAATCCAAGTGGAGGTATCCGGGGAGTCGGTGGTCTGCGTTAGCAAGTTGTACCACTGCTATGTGAGAGGATACTGGAATAGGTGAAACTGGAAACAGGGGTCAGTCGTCTGCCACCAGCAAGTTGTACCACTGAATATATATGTGAGGAGGTGCACGGGGAGAGACTGCAACACAAGATATACACGGGCACCTTGACTTTGATCCACAGTAATATGCACAATATAAATGTATAGATGACTGAACAACACTGCCAATATAGAAAGTCTCTAGAAGGAATCCAGCACGAGATAACACAGTCAATGATGGCAATAGACTCAGCGGATAGCACACTCCAGAGAAGAACCAACACAGTCCAGCAAGGTATGCAATACACAGCACAGTCAATGGGAAGAATGCATACCGTGGTTCAGGAGAAGGCAGTCAGACAGGAGTGCAGAGATACCTGAACGGCAGGAGGCCGGCAGGATGCAAAGTCCCTGGATGGGTGAAGCGGTGGTCTAGCAGGTGCAGCGCACAGGTAGGTAGACCAGCAGGGAACACAGGAAGGCGTGGAGAGCGGATCAGCAGTAGATGGATGAGTAGCGCTGAGGAGTAACAGCAGCGGGTCTCTGCGGGAACACGGAGGTAGCCAATAGCAACCAGCAGGTGCAGTAACGATGGGACACGTGAGAGCAGAGTTGAACTGGAACTGTTGATCACGGAGAATAGCGGGTAGCAATAGTGGCAGCAGACTCAAGGAAACACGGGAGAGTTGACAAGGACTGAAGACTGAAGCACACAGAGGCAGCGGATAGGAATCAGCCAAACAGTCACGATGAAACACAGACGGGTTGCAGGTTGAAGACTGTAGTGCACGGAGGCAGCGGATAGGAATCAACTAGCAGTCACGATGATGAAACACAGACGAGTTGCAGGTTGAAGACTGTAGTGCACGGAGGCAGCGGATAGGAATCAGCTAGCAGTCACGATGATGAAACACAGACGAGTTGCAGGTTGAAGACTGTAGTGCACGGAGGCAGCGGATAGGAATCAGCTGGCAGTCACAATCATGAACAGGTGAGTGGATGTGAATGAAAGACTGTAGTGCACGGAGGCAGCGGATAGGCATCAGCTAACAGTCCCAATAATACTTGGTAGAGTTGAAGTGGTTAGAAGACTGTAGTGCACGGAGGCAGCGGATAGGAATCAGCTCACAGTCACGATGATACAGTAGATGGTAGAAGTGGTATGGGAACCACAGTAGTAGAAGTAGTTTGGAAACCACAGAGGTAGAAGTGGTTTGGAAACCACAGGAATCAGCTGGGCTGAATAAACGAGGAAACACAGGAACACCTTCAGAGACTCATGGGGAATGAGACTCCAAGATCAGGCAACGTGGTGTTGACCACAGGTGCTTAATATAGGGAGGTTGCCTGATCTGCCAATTAAGTTAAAGGAACATACACTGAAGGTTTAGAAAGGGCTGCGCATGCGCAGTCCCTCAGGATGGAGGACGGCCACGGTTCCTAAATGTCCGGGAAGAAGCACTCACAGTCCGGTGAGTGACACCCATATTACAAAATCTTTCTAATTTTATGGATGCAATGAACCAGATATTTGATGATCCAAATCGAAGTGCTACTGCTGAGTCAATTTTATTAAAAATGCGTCAGGGAAGACGTTCAGTGGCTGAATACACCTCTGATTTCCGAAGATGGATTTTGGACACTGATTGGAATTCGGCAGCTAAGCTGTCTGTTTATCGAAAGGGGTTATCTGAGTTCATTAAAGAGGAATTATCTAGAGCTGATGCACCCACTGAATTTGAAGCCTTTGTTAAACATTGTATTCGTATTGATGCTCGTCAAATGGAGAGGAAACAAGATAGATGGGGTTCCATGTGGACTCGTCCTAATTATCCAGAACCAGCAATATCAAATTACTCTGGAACTCCTGCAACACAACAAATTGAGGAGTCTGAGCCAATGCAAATAGATACCATTCGCAAACAGATTGAAAGAAGAGATCAACGACGACAAGAAAATCTCTGTTTGTATTGTGGTAAATCTAAACATTATGTTTCTAATTGTTCTCAACGACCTCGCAAGACAGTTGCTACATTAATGGAACCTAAAGACTCTGACCAGGAATCTATTATTTCATGCTGCTCACATCAACTGAATGCTATTATTCCTCAAATCTCTTCACTGTCTACATTGGAGAGAGAGAACAGAAGAATAAAGAATCATTTTTCAATACCAATACAACTTGAGATAAACTCTCAACTTATTTCAACCATGGCAATGCTGGATTCAGGAGCCAATGGTAATTTCATGGATATAGATTTTGCTAAACAAAACCATATAGTATTTCAAGAAAGAAAGACCCCTGTATTGATGGAGACAGTTGATGGGTCCCCTCTGAATTCTGGTCTCATCACACATGAGACAGAACTTATGTCCTTGATGATAG
This sequence comes from Mixophyes fleayi, assembly GCF_038048845.1. Lineage (NCBI taxonomy): Eukaryota > Metazoa > Chordata > Amphibia > Anura > Limnodynastidae > Mixophyes > Mixophyes fleayi. Next base: position 174,255,211 of record NC_134404.1, read on the forward strand.
AACCCAATCATAAGGAGGAACTCACTTTTTTTCTCATCTCTTCTCCAAATTTTCCCATAATTTTGGGTCTCCCTTGGTTCACTAACAATAACCCAGCCATTAACTGGGAGTCTCAAACCCTAATGTTTCAAGATCCTATCGGTATGGTCCCGCTTGCACAGGAGGAGAGTCAGATCTCAGTGTCCCCCTCTTCTGTGGAGGAACAATTGCCTGTTCAATATCAGGATTTTGCAGATATCTGTAACAAACAAAATGCTGACAAATTACCACCCCATCGACCATATGATTGTCCCATTGATCTATTACCTGGGGCTGCTATTCCTTTTGGTCAGATTTATTCATTAGCTGATCCTGAATTAAAGACACTAAAGACTTACCTGGAGGAAAATGAAACTAAAGGTTTTATACGTCCTTCAAAATCTTCAGCAGGGGCTCCTATTTTTTTTGTAAAAAATAAAGATGGATCTTTGCGGCCATGCATTGATTATAGAGAATTAAATAAAGTTACTATAAAGAACAGACATCCACTTTCTCTCATCCCAGAATTATTGGAAAGACTGCAGACAGCAAGTATTTTCACAAAGCTTGATTTAAGAGGAGCGTACAACCTAATACGCATTCGACCAGGTGATGAATGGAAAACGGCTTTTCGAACGAAGTATAGACATTATGAGTACCTCGTGATGCCGTTCGGGTTATGTAATGCCCCTGCTACTTTCCAACATTTTATAAATGATGTCTTTCGAGATTTGCTTGATCTGTTCATTATTGTATATCTTGATGATATCCTTATCTTTTCGAATTCTTTACCAGAACATCAAGAACATGTTCGAATTATTTTACAACGGCTACGTATAAACCAATTATACATCAAGTTGGAGAAATGCGAATTCCATCGTACTCAAATAAAATTTTTGGGTTACATTATATCCCCTCAAGGACTGTGAATGGATCCCTGTAAAGTGCATGCTGTGGTAGATTGGCCCATACCTAAAAACATCAAAGATGTGCAATGATTTATGGGCTTTGCTAATTTCTATCGACGTTTTATAAAGGACTTTTCTGGAATTGCTGCCCCCATTACTCAGCTCACAAAAAAGGTTTCCTCCTTTCAGTGGTCACCAGCAGCTGATAAAGCTTTTTCCATTTTGAAAACTAAGTTCACGTCAGCTCCTATATTAATTCATCCTGATCCTACACTCCCATTTGTTTTGGAAACTGATGCATCAGATTCAGCTATAGGAGCAGTAATTTCACAAAGAGTAGGAGAAAAAATGTTACTTCACCCCTGTGCTTTTTATTCAAGGCAAATGACTGCTCCTGAAAGAAACTATGATGTGGGAAATAAAGAACTTCTTGCCATTATAGCTGCTTTTTCAGAATGGAGACATCTTTTAGAAGGTGCAAAGCATCAAGTGATAGTCCTCACCGATCACCGGAATTTGGAATTCCTTAAATCAGTAAAAAGATTATCTCCCCGACAAGCTCGATGGCCTCTCTTTTTAAGCCGTTTTGATTACCTAATTTCCTATAGACCTGGATCGAAGAATGGAAAAGCTGATGCCCTCTCAAGAGCTTATGCGGAGAATCCTCAACAGGTAAAGCCTGTTCAAACAATAATTCCTGATTCAAATTTTTTGGGGGTTATTTGTACAACAGAGTTATTAACAGAGATCAAGAATGGATATGATATGGATTCTACCTTCATGAATCCTCCAAAAAATGTTAAATTATCTTATGACAGCAGAGTCTGGCATATGGCACATCAACTATACGTTCCAGAAAAAGCACGATTAAAGGTCATGCAACTATTCCATGACTCTAAATTAGCAGGCCATAAAGGACTTCAGAAAACTCAAGAACTGTTAAGCCGTTCATTCTGGTGGCCCAACTATAAGGAAGATATAGCAAAATATGTATCCTCTTGTACAACGTGTGCCAGATTTAAGACTCCTCGTGCTTCTCCTTTTGGACTACTACAACCTTTGCCAATACCTACACGTCCATGGGATTCCATTTCCATGGATTTTATTGTAGAACTTCCGAGATCTAAGAATATGACCACTATCTTTGTGGTAATTGACAGACTGACAAAGATGGCTCACTTTATACCCTGCCAGGGTACTCCTACAGCAAAAGAAACAGCCGACTTACTTATAAAAGAAGTTTTTCGTTTGCATGGCGTTCCTAATGATGTGGTGTCAGACCGAGGCGTTCAATTCACATCACGATTTTGGAAACAGTTTTGCAAATCCCTTGGCATTGTGGTGAACTTGTCCACTGCATTTCATCCACAGTCAAATGGACAAACGGAGCGAACAAACCAAACACTTAAGCAATATCTCAGATGTTATATTTGTCACCTACAGGATGATTGGGTTGATATCCTCCCCATGGCTGAGTTTGCATACAATAATTCTCAACATTCATCTACAAGATTTAGCCCTTTCTATGCTAATCTAGGATATCATCCAAATATTTGTCCCAATCTACCTTGTGACTCTCCAATTCCTGCTGTGGAAGATAGACTGATTATTATGCAAAATAATCTTGAATTATTAAACGAGACTTTGAAAACTGCTCAAGAAAGATATAAACGTGATGCTGACAGATCACGAAGGGCTGCTCCAACTTTTAGTATTGGTGATGAAGTATGGTTGTCAACTAGACATTTAGGAATGAAAGTACCATCTGCTAAATTGGGAAGTAAGTTTATTGGTCCATATAAGATCATTGCACAGATTAATTCAGTGGCTTTTAGATTGGATCTTCCTGATTCCATGAAGGTACATCCTGTTTTTCATGTATCATTACTAAAACCTTCAGTTAAGAATCCATTTCCTGGTCGCTCTTTGCCTCCTCCTGAGCCAATTCAAGTTGATGAGCATGAGGAATTTATTGTCGAAAAGATCCTGGACTCTAGTATGTTTCGAAACCAATTACAGTATCTGCTACGTTGGCAGGGATATGGGCCAGAAGATGACTCTTGGCAATCTGCAAAGGATGTTCATGCCCCACTTTTGGTAAAAGCATTTCATCGACAGCATCCTGGGAAGCCTGGTCCTAAGTCGTCCAGAGGACGTCGTTGAGAAGGGGGCATCCTGTTATGTACTTGCCCTTAGTTTTTCCCTCATTCAAGATGGCCGTGATTGCATCATGAAGTTTCCATCTTGGATCTCTGTTATGAACTTGCCCTTACAATAGCCCTTATCCAAGATGGCCGGGACTGTCTCATGAAGATTCCATCTTGGATCCCATTTCCTGTTTGGGCCTAGAAAAGGCACTTCCTGTTATGAAGCCTTTGCACGAGTATTGTGTTTGTATCTGAACCAGATACTTCCACAGAACCTTGCCTCCTTGTGATTTGGACTACAATTACTTGATACTTCCACCAGACCTTTATACTCTTGTTACTTTGGACTTTATTTGTTGGACACTGGAGATTTATTTGTATACCAAAATAAATCCTTTTGAATTCAGAAATACCTGGCTATTCGGTTCGTTTGTGATACCAGAAGTGTGACATTACCTTTGCAAGTCACATCTCTTACCTTTGCAAACAAGTATACACAGTGTTAAAACACTAAAATATCTTTTGCCAAATATGGGTGGCCAGTCCATACTGAAGAAAAGCACATTTTAGCAACATTTAACACTAACAATAGTTTTGGCAGAAACACATTCAATTAATTACTTATTTAGCAATAAGGTCCTAGATTATTTTTTACCTTTCAGCTACCACACCCTCTTCCCTCTGTTCACTCACCACTTCGAGTACAGTTATAAAACACATCTGATACCCGTCGAGTGTTCTGGTCAGCGTCTCCAGCATCTCCAGCTTCTCCCCCTTGATGAGGTGGTGATGAACAAAGCAAACGGTGATGGGTGAAAGTTGAACACGAGCCCCCAGCTTGTATAAGATTTTTACTATTCTTCTTCTTAAATAATAAATGAGATGAGCAGATTTCCAAAATATAATATTTATATTTTTTATTAAAAAGATATTATGCATAGTTACAGCCATACTGGATGAAGCAGACATACACCCAGGGTCTCAAATGCCAATTGACAATCTATATTTGATTAAGTCATTATTTTATAGAAAATGTTACTCAGAAGTCCGGTAATCATAAAAATGCATTGTGATTGAAAAGGAAACATTTCAATAAAGTATATCATCTCAACAGAAACATGTCTACTAACGTGATATATCATACATATATGATGGGTAAGTATAATCAAATAAAGGGCTAATTTCATAATGGACAATAAAATAATTATTAAAAATCACACTAAAATTCATTTGAGTTCATAATCGTTATTAAGTCCAAAAGTTATCAGGTTTTTAAGTTTATTTATCCACATCATTTCTCTAAAGGCAAGTGAACTTTTAGTGTCTCTATTCTTTCAACTATTAAAAACTATATCTATGCCTATGAAGTTTTTTTTAATGTGTTTTACGGAACAGTTATGTTTGTTTTTAAAATGAGAAGACAAAGAGTGTAACTCATAACCAATTTTAATGTTTCAAAGATGTTCATAGTGACGTTTTTTCAATGAGGGCTCCTTTCACCAGGTTATCTTTGAGATTTTTTGATTGCCTGTATATAAATTGTGTTTGTGGAGGAATAATTTGTGATAAATATTGGTATTTATTAAGAATCTGCCAAAGTTTGTTTATAATTATTTCAAGTTGTTTCTTCTGTTCTTATTAACTTATCTGTTGAGAAACAGATCTACTGGATCTGTGAATGCACACAGAGACTCTGGTGTGTACTATTTACAAAAGACTATGTTATCTACTGTTTGAATCTGAAACATTGCTTTGCAATGATTTTAATGCTATTTAGTCGTCTCTGATCTATTGCACTAGTCATTGTTGTGTCCATGCTGTAATTCCTTGGTGTTGAAGGCATACTTTATGTATATGGGAATGTACTGTCTTAATTACTTGTATGCACACATGTTCTGAGTTTTATATTAATTTTAGTAAAGGGTGTTGGTAATACCATCTTCTCTCATATAGATTATGTTTGTTTTTTTGGTGTTTTTTTATTGTTTGTTGTTTTTTATTGTATATGGTACCAGCTGCGTGACAATATAAATGCCCATATATGTATACAAAACAAAAAGACAGTTGTCAGTGCTTATCCATTTCACTGCAAAATGAAAACATGAGGTATTAGTTCATATTTTGATCCAAACATTTAAGACTTCATCACAGCATCAAGGGCACCTCATTATATGCAGTGAAAAGGATAAGTGCTGACAACTGTCTTTTTTTGCTTTGTATACATATATGGGCATTTATATTGCCACACAGCTGGTTACATATACAATATGGGATATACTGAGCGTGGTCTTATTGCCATGCAGCTGGTAGCATATATAATATGGGTTATACCGAGTGTGGGCTTGTTTTTTCTCTGGTTTTGTTTTAAAATATTGCCTTATTGTCATAGCAGCTGTCCATTAAGTCTATTTAAGGCACATTTAGGTGTGGCGCACAAGCCAGCCCTTGCTACATGTAAACTCATGTACCTGGCAGGTGAGTGCATCTTATTTTAACTGTATTTTAATCATACTTGCCAACTCTCCCAGAATCTCCATGAGGCTCCTGAATTTTGGGGAGACCTTCCAGACTCCCGAAAGAGTAGGCCAACCTCCCAGATCCCATAAATGCAGAAATGCATGACATTGAATAGCGGGGCAGGGCTTAATTGTGTCATTAAGCCCCCCCCTCTGTGACGCGAAGACGTTGTCACGCCCCCTCCTACTCTCTGTCACATGACCTGTGCTCCGGGATCACCTGGAGTACAGAATTAAAAAGTAGGCAGTATGATTTTAATAGTGTTTAAAGTATATAGGTCAATGTAGGACCTGCATATAACGAGGTGCCTTTGACGCTGGGATGCAGACATCAATGTTTTGATCAAAATATGAACTAATACTTCATGTTTTAATTTTGCTAGATACACACAGGTATGTAGTAAAATGGATAAGAGCTGACAACTGTCTTTTTTACTTTGTATACATATGTGGGCATTTATATTGCATTGCAGCTGGTACCATATCCAATATGGGATATACCGAGAGCGGGCTTATTGCCAAACAGCTGGTGCCATATATAATATGGGATATACAGAGCGCGGGCTTGTTTTTTATTTTATTTTTTTTAATAATAAAGGAGCGCATTGCCTGCTTTTAAAAAAAAATGCTCAATACATTCCTTTTGCATGCCCTAACGAATTAGGCCCTCTGTTTCTTCTAATTATTTAATTTTTCTAGTTCTGTCGATATCAACCTGCCTCTTCTACTCACTCATTTCTAATCAGTCTTATCTTCCTCATCACTCAATCTCTTCCTCTCTTGCTTTCCTTTGCTTTTTAGCTCAACAATAACAGCATTTGCTCTTTATAGGGCTTCTGTTCCTCTCCAATTACGTCCCTATCTCGAGAAACACACCTTCTTGTTGCTGGTCATGTCTCTCTTGGGGCAGTATGGAGGCTCACTTTGGGCACGTGGAGGTGCCTGTGCAATCACAAGTCATGGGCAGGCAAATCCCTGTGCTCTCAAGCAACTCATTGCTCAAGGTGAATTCTTAAACGTACAACCTGATTTATGTGTACGCAGCAATAAATGCAAATCACATTTTTAGTCATAATATTATACATGCTTAACAGTAATTTCATCTACTTTTATGTCACACCAGCTGCTGCCATCCACCATTGTAAGGCACTACACAATTGGCAAATGCAAAATGTTTAATCCAAGTCTGAGCCTTTAATCACAAAAACATATAATTAATGCCCTTTGAAGTTCGTTTTCAGAAAAGTTTTGAAAACTAATGTTTAAAACTGGGTTTCCATCGTACAAATTTTAGTGGAATGGTAACTCATGTTTTAATATTTGGTAAGTATAATTTTCCTACAAGAGCAATATTTACTACAAGACTAACTACATTTAAAAGTCTAAAATAATATAATAATAATAATAATAATAATAATAATAATAATAATAATAATAACAATAATAATAATAATAGATAATAATGTATTTAAGTGGGGTAATAGTTAAGTAATGTGAATTTGTAAATTGTGTATGATTAATCAACATATTAAGTGTATTTTTATAATAACAATATATTCTCCTTTAGAAGCTAAGGATATGGCCTACATCCCAAATGTTCTTCTACTTTGGAGAAACAGTCTCTCTTTTGAACATAAGTACCTCTGCTTTTCTTTCTTTCCAAATTGTACCACTTTTTTATTTAATATATTATTGTCCCCCAAAGTGTGTGTCTACCTCTTATATTCAATATAATAGTATACACACTATAGGCCTTATTCATTAAGTAAGTTAAGCAACAAATTAAGTTTTCTTACTTAAGATTTCTGGACAAAACCATGTTGCACTGCAAGGGGTGCAAATGAGTTTTTTATTTTGCATATAAGTTAAATACTGGCTATTTTTTCATGTAGCACACACATACTTGATACTTTATTTGTACCTGGAAATTTAAAGTTGATCTAGGAAAAAAAGCCAGTAATTAACTTATGTGCAAAATATAAAACTCATTTGCACCCCTTGCACTGTAACATGGTTTTGTTCAGTACAAAACTCAAGTAGAAAAAAATGAGTAATTTCCTTAATGAATCAGGCCCTATGTGTGTTATTTACTTAGTGATTTGTAATATGTATAGTCGTATTGAAAAGTGTGTTGCATGGTTAAGTGTATTTAAAGGAATATTCAGGTATGTGTCTGTAAGAAAAGTGCACCTGTTCACATTAATATGGAAGTGTCCCTCTTTGAGCATTTGAAAGTTATGACCAAAGTCTGTAATGGAAATTGTGTGTGGATTCAGAGGGTGCACAAATATCCTGAAATTTTGTAAAATACTATACACCATGGTAGCACCCTGTAAATAAGCTGTACATACATTGCACCTAGATATTGCATGAGACTTTGTAAGAGACAATGTACTTCATTTATATTCTTGACCATTTAATTAAATCCTATAGTTAATAGTACAGAAATAAACTTATCTTTATTAAAACAATGTTGTTGCTTGAAAAGCTATTAAAACTTACTTAATTTACTATGCTCTTCTCAAATGCAATTGTTGCAAAGCATAGTTATGGGTGTATAATTTATTTCATATCTAATATGTGTCTGCATTATGGTATCCTGGTGTGGTTACAAAATGTGACTTATGTTTCAAAAGAACTGCAAATATTGATAACAAGTTATTTAATATTTTGTTTCCCGCCAAAGTAGTAATTTAATTGTTCATAAATATATTGCAACATAGTATTATGACAGCTTATCCCTTCATTGTTCATATAACAGTGACACATAGTTAAATTTTGCAGAGAAATTCATTTTAGTGAGCATGAACCATGCCAATTACACTTCTATAACTGCTTTAAAATATTGTTACAATGCATGTCAGCGGTAGGTGACAGGAACAACTGCAGTATAATGAAATGGAGTGAAAAATTAACAACAATGGAAGGAGAAAGACAGTGGGATGCAGAGTTTCAGATGGAAATCTCTACAAAAGAATGGAAAAGTTTGACACTTGTTTGAAGCCTTTAGAAGAATGTGGGTGTTGTTTACTCTCTTGCAAGTTTGGCAGGGGTGTTCCAGCTGCGTTTAAAGTGCCTGTTGTCAAAATCAAAACATATGGGTTAAAAGTTGGTATTGTGGCATATGTGTGTGGCATAAGGTGATCGGAATAGGCTATCACTTGCTAAACAAGGGTTACCAAAGTGCAGAGACAACTAATGACTTCCAGATCTACTTGCAGCTATTCAAAATAATTTTTTGTTACAGTGTTTTTATTAAAAATTATATATTTAACATATAATTAAACTATTATTTTAAATATTTTGTAACTGACAATTTCAAAGGGTTAACACAGTAAAACACTCAAAAGAATAGTATGTCTCATTATAGAAGATGTGTTATTACGGTAGGTTCTCTGCACAGATATTATTTATAATTTGGACACCTTATACACTATCTGTCCCTATGTTTAGTTTGGCATAAAGTTTTCTAAAAACATGATATATAAAGATTTTTATGAAGATTAATATTTTATATATGAATACATGATGATTACATACATGTCTGTGGTCTCTTTGTCTACCCAACCTATGGATTTCACTTCTTTTTTGCTAATTGACATACCTACCAACTTTCTATACCCATATACTCTGATTTTATTTTGATCTAGATAGTTTTCAGATGGGACGTTGTTATTTGGGAGATAGCGTATTTAGGTGCAAAAACCTTCCTTTCATGGGTTGTCTGCCTGGCAGGATGTCTGCTGTGAGGAAGCGATGTCAATTAAATCAAATTATGTCCTTTTTTTATCCCATGCTATAACTATGACAATTCAAATTTTATTTTGACTCTATCATGACAGTTATGTAATGGGTTAGAGAGCTTAACTACAATTCATCATTTGTCATTATAACAGTATTTGAATGCTAACTACACATTTAAAAGTCTTTCTATGACATTTACTTTGTTAAGGAAGATTAATTTGTACCTTGTCTTAATTGACTATTTGCTTCCAGTATTGTGTTGCAGTCTCCTGCTGGGACTCTTTGCTGTAGTTAGCCCAGTACTGGTTATGTGGTGTCAGGGCATACAGATGGAGGAATAAAGCATTAGAATGACAAGTGAGGCCATAAGCTGAACGCCCTTAAATGCAGGTGTTAGGGCAAACGTCAAGTACAGTCATGGCCAAAAGATTTGAGAATGACACAAATATTGTTTTTCACAAAGTTTGCTGCTTTAGTGGTTTTAGATCTTTTTGTCAGATGTTGCTATGGTATACTGAGGTAAAATTACAAGCATGTCATAAGTGTCAAAGGCTTTAATTGACAATTACATTAAGTTTATGCAAAGAGTGAGTGAGCCCACTCCCACCAGTACAGAGATTGCTCAGGAATGGCAGCAGACAGGTGTGAGTGCACCTGCACGTACAGTGAGGCATTGACTTTTGTAAGATGACCTGGTGTCAAGAAGACCAGCAAATAAGCCACTTCTCTCCAGGAAAAACATCAGGGACAGACTAATATTCTGCAAAAGGTACTGGGATTGGACTGCTGCGGACTAGGGTAAAGTTATTTTCTCTGATGAATCCTCTTTCAGATTGTTTGGGGCATCCGGAAAACCACTTGTCCGGAGAAGGAAAGGTGAGCGCTACCATCAGTCCTGTGTGATGCCAACAGTAAAGCATCCTGAGACCATTCATGTGTGGGGTTGCTTCACACCAAGGGAGTGGGCAAACTCACAATTTTGTCTAAGCATACAGCCATGAATAAAGAATGGTACCAAAACATTCTCCAAAAGCAGCTTCTCCCACCCATCCAAAAACAGTTTGGTAACAGACAATGCCTTTTCCAACATGATGGAGCACCTTTTCATAAGGCAAAAGTGATAACTAAGTGACTCAGGGATCAAAAAATCAAAATTTTGGGTCCATGGCCAGGAAATTCCCCAGAACTTAATCTCATTGAGAATTTGTGGTCAATCCTCAAGAGGCGGGTGGACAAACAAAAACCCACAAATTCTGACAAACTCCAAGCATTGATTAGGCAAGAATATGTGCATTGTAACAGTATGTAGTCCAGAAGTTGATTGACAGCATGCCAGGTCGAATTGCAGAGGTCTTCAAAAAGAAGGATCAACACTGCAAATATTGACTCTTTGAATAAACTTAATGTATATGTCAATAAAAGCCTTTGACAATTATGAAATGCATATAATTTTACTTCAGTATACCATAGCAACATCTGGCAAAAAGATCTAAAAACACTGAACAGGCAAACTTTGTGAAAATTAATACTTTTGTCATTCTCCAAACTTTTGGCCATAACTGTACTTACTCATTCGGGGTTGAGTCCAATGCAGATCCCAGCCAATTGGAATCCAATGGAAGTGTTCTCAGCACTGAAATAAAAGCTCCTCCCAAGGATTGCTTGGTCTCTTTCACTACAGGAATTCCCTCCCTCCCATCATATGTCCTTGCTGTGGTTTAAATGTTTATATGTCTAACAATTTTTCTCCCTTGGCACAGAGTAGGCACAGTTTGTCGGGTAGGCATTTGTGAGTCACAGACTAATTCATATAGTGCTGATTGGCCGCAGGTCACTGACCTCAAAGTAACTTTATGAGGGCAAGTCACTGTGAGTCCAGAGGAGACGTAGTCATGCTGACGCCCGATTTAGCACCGGCCAATCGCAAAGGATTATATCCTGGGTCCAGTGGTTAGTGCCAGATGGCCATACACTCTTTGGTTCCTGCTATTAGTTTTAGCTGACTCAAAATTTGCCTTCTCCTCCACCATGTCTTGTTTTAAATAAATTGTGACTGATTAATTGCCAACAAATTCTGGTGTCAGTGTCGTTATTTTAGTATAGGTATAGTTAAGACTTAATGGGTGAGTGGGGTTTGGTGCCGTGAAAGTGAAGCTTCTGCAATCTGCAGTTTAAGGTATTCAAAGCAATGCTAAATAGATATATTTACTTTTACTTGCATTTATGTGCATTAAATTGTTTCTTTATTTTTTATTTTAGTTTTGGAAGCTAGCCTTTAACATAAAACATAATAAAGAGTGATGTGGCACAAATAGAAATAACAATTAATATTTTGTTGATTGATAAATTGCCCATACTTGCATGATATAGATAATTGCTCAAACAATAATTACATGTTTGTAGAAATAATGGTTCTGAAATGATTTAGCTATTGTGGAAGTGGTTGACAAGCTACAAAAATAAACCAGGATTATGTTGTATGTTTCTTGCTAAGAAACCATTATTCACAGTGAAGGCTATATACCACTAATATAAAAGTGCATGCGCTCTTGCACTTAAAATTAAGTCATGTGATGTCATAATAGGAAAATAAAAGAAGAGAAAGAAGGTGCCAGAGATGGAAAAGGTTATCTAACAAACAAGAAAAGTTAATATGAATAGATAATTATCTCTGCAAGTAGCTAATGTGAGCATTTTCTGTAACATCAGCTGTATGTGTTTGTGATAAATGTAGCTGCTTGGTTTCCTGGGTAGAGCATGCTGGGGTAGAACTACTTACATTTGAGATGAATTGTACAATATTGTATGTTTATAATGTAATAGTTGATTTGTAGACTAAAAAGTGTACAAAATCAAATTAAAATAGTAAGATACATGAAACATTTTTTGTTTTGCTACATTACTTTCGCAGGTATTCTTTCTATAAATGACAAGTTCATGATGTTTCTATGCAAGTATTCGAGGCCATGAACACTAGAGTACAAGAGGTCAGCAAATAAACATGATGATGCATGTTGCTTAAAGCCATAAATACTAAAGGGCTAACTCAAGATCCAGGTCAGGATATAAACAAAATTTTGCATGTGTTTAAAGTCATTAACAGTAGAGATTTGAATGTGAACTGTCAGCAAATCAACATCATAATAACATTGATCAATCAAAATAAAAAAATAACAATTAAAATCCCCACTGAATAAAATTAGCACTTTAATAATATATAAAAATGAAGGCCAATACAGTTATATATCAAATAATGGTGTCTCATGTTAAGGAAAAAAAATCTCTGTAAATGAAAGCTTGCAACTGGTTTCAATGTAACTGACTCAAAAGTTAGTGATTCCAATGAAAAGGTTTTAAATAGGTTTCGTACAACCAGGAACTGGAATTGAAATTCTCCAAACATCATTTACTTTGCGAGGGAAGTGTTAGGCAGCAATGGATGGTTTACTGTAATGCAAATCAGATCTCACTGTTGAAAAATTAGATGTTTGATTGTCACAAACAAAAGTAGACAGTGTATTTTATTCATTTTATACCTGGTAATATGTCTGAGTATAGTGAATAAAATACTTTATCCTTTCTTAAGTTAAAGCAATGTATTGTCAAGGTGAGTGTTATTCAGTGCTTTCAATGCATTTGAATAAAACACCTGGTATGAGTGGCTGCATATGAATATCCTATATGACTATATGCTGTACAATTCTATTGGAGTAACATTACGACAATATTGACATTGACAATATTTTGACCTATGAGTTTGCCTCTAATGCTTATGGCATTAAACACATGCGTACAAACACCAAGGAACTTGCAATTCATTGAAAGCATTCTCAAGGAAGTGGTCTAACACAATTAAATGTGTTGAATAGATTTGTATGTATGTCTTAATGCTTTCAGCTGATGTTTTACACTTTTTAGTCTATACATATTTTGTTACATTATACATACAAGATAATGAAGTGCAGTTCATTTTGAATGTACTCCCCCACATACCTCCACCCAGGAGACAAAGAACCTGTACTTGTCGAAATGATATACAACTAACATTATAGCATATGCTCATATTAATCATTACCAGTGGTAATTATCTCTAATCATATTCATGTTTCATGTTTCTTAGCTAATAGGCCCCATCAATGGAGCCCTATATATCTTCTTTCCTTTATGTTACACTACTATCAGTCCTGGCGAAGCTTAGGAGAGCGAGCTGTCTGTGGTTCTTGTACTTAAGAACTGAATGGAGGCAGTCTGTTTTCCCTGTATGCCCATAATTCAAGTAGGATAGGAAATGCTTTATGTGAGTATCCTAGAAATCATTATTGGCATTCTTCAGTGCCCGTGTTCTGTTTTGTATCCACTATTTCATGTTGCAATAGTGATGTTATTAGGGATTTCTCTATGTAAAGGCTATTTCCCTATGGGAAGGCAAGTCCAGGTAGAGTGCAGAGAAGATATGGAAAACTAAAATACTGTGAGGAGTCACAACACTAGTTCCAGATGACTGTTGTCAGAAAACAATTACTGTGAAAATCCACAACACTAGCTCCAGATGACAACTGTCAGAAAACAATTACTGTGAAGAACCACAATACTAGCTCCAGATGACAGCTGTCAGAAAACAGTTTACAATGACATCTACAACACTTTCTCTCAATTCCTGTAATCAGCACTCTGCTAAGAACATCTTTAGATGTGTGCGACTTAAAATACTAAAATTACAGGATTCAATTTACGCTTACACTGTAAGCATAAATTGCATCCAACTCTACATAAGGCCATCTGTTTGTAATTGACGGCAAAAATGGTATTCTTTATACAATTTGTAGTTAATTTTTACACCAGTTTTTCAACATTTTTGGGAAGTAGTCTCCTACAACAAGTGCTCACAATGTTCCTGGCTGTGCTAAACACTCTATCAGAGTACACACTGGAGGGTGGGAAACTTAAGTACAACATAGCTTGTTTGTACAAGGGGCTCCAAATTGGCTTTTTTCCTCCCAGAATTCAAAGGGACAAACTGTGATGCTAATTTGTATATTATCACTAAAGTAATCCTTCATCATTCCATTTATACAAAGTGTATCAGATTAATACATGGCAGATGTGTCAATAATATATTTGGGAATTTCTTCTAAGCCTGACATAATAACCATTTATATTGGTGAACTGTTGACTCATGATTAGTTTGACTCTTAGAAAAGGTAACTTCCTTTCTGGAGGTAGCATTGGTTCATGTTGAAATTCATATTCAGTCTTATTCGTAAATACACAATGTTTGCTCCGCTCTTGGCAATGAGGATTCCTGAGGAGAGTCTTAGAGGGGTGAGCTATTTTGCTATAACATTCCTTTGTTTATCCAACAGATTGACACCATTATGCTTCTTAGTGAGCTAGCGAATGTGTCTTTCCAATGAATGACCTAGTACTGTGTGCTAGCACTACTATGCTACTGGGATGAGGCTACTGCTACTGAAGGAGATACACCTACCCAGTGAGCTGTCATTGTTATGTAGCCTTTTGTTTGATCAGTACCCATAGTTAAGTGGGTAGTCGGTACAATGGCGTTTTTTAGGGGCTGAATGACTTTGTGTTTAACTTCCTGGTACAGCTGAGGAATTGCTATACTGGGATGCTTCTGATCTATGAACTAACATATTAATGACAAAAGGAGTAAAGCTACTTGGAGTTGGAGTTACTTATAGCTGCCACCACACCAGGTGAACACCCAATGAGATAGGGAAAGGAAGAACTGTTACCTTTTAATTCACTGCTTCATTGTATTCAACTTGATACAATGGGTAAGCTAAGAAAAGTGCCATGTTTTTTTCTTTTGGTTTGTGCTGTCAAACACAGCACCATGTCTTTTAAATGCTTGCTAGTATAGATATGATACAGCACCTTACACAATAATCTTCACATTCAAACACTTAGAGTTTAAAGTCAAGAAATATTTTGGTTTTTTGAAGTGTGCTGCTCACAGTCAAATGCAGCACCCAGTTTGATGACCACTTACTATTACAGATGTGGTATTACCCCTCAGACATTAGCCGTCACATTCATCAAAGACTTGTATTTTAAAAAAAATACTATACTAATATACTAACATTACTATCAGTAGTCAATGGTTGTCTATTCTTCACTCTCGCACCCATTTTACCACACAATTCTAGCAGACTGTGATCTGGAATTAAGCTGCAAAGATTTCTGTAGTAAAATCACAACAAGTCCAGTACACAGTGATTGTCTTTTCATCCTCTTAAACCCTTTACAACCCACTTGATCAGCATATAATTTCAGCAAAGAACCTCCTCACATGGTATTATTTCTATAATAGTATCTGAGAACAAGAGGGAGAGCATTATATAAAAGATCTCAATCCAGAACATGCAAGATCCATCATTTTCCCGGAAAAAATATTTGCATCATTTTCACTTCTGAATTTGACGGGAGAAGCCATGTCATGGCTTGGTTCGACTCGGAACCCCAAAATGTGGTTTTGTCAGATTTTTCTGAATACAAACCGCTTATCCCTAATTATTATAATGAAATCATTTTCTAAATCATTTCTTACTTTTAATATCTTATTTAATTTTGATTAATATCACATATAGTCCCTGATCAGTAATCTATGTGACATTTGGTATTGTTTCTCAGCTTCTCACTACTGCTCTGTGTCCACAAGCTCTGAATTATCCAACTCACCTTTCATTGATGCACTTTATATGTCAAATGAATAGTGAGAAAATCAGAATAGACTTGCATTTATATATTTCAAAAATGCTAATTGAATTGCTGTACCATAGCTATCAAAATAGCTATCAATATACATATATATATATTATTTCATACATTTAATTATTCATTTATTTATTTAAAGAGGGCAGCTGTACCAATGTTCACTAGAGATACAAATATCTTTATTTCAGAAAATCTTAAAAACAGAAGAATAATGTGTGTCTGGAAACCACATGTCACGTCCTGTTACCTTTCTTTCTACTTTCTGCATAAATGAAGGACATTTCAATGTGAGAGTTCGGCTTTGTTTCCGCTAGTATAAAATATATGATTATTCCTTATTATATAGATATTAGGCTTTTTGAGACATTAGGTTTCAAAATAATATTTCTATCAGATGGTTAAGTTCATATCACAAATGCTCAAGTTTAGATTTTTTTCCTAGTAAGTGAGTTGAATCATTTTAAACATATAGAGCCAAGGTTGAGGGACTGCTCAATAAAAACTAAAGATCCACTTTGCTTCAATTAAACCAGATTAAAAGTCTACTATAGTTCTTGTTTGGTGGACACGAGCATAATCATTCCTGGACATCAGAATGAGTAGATGTCTAGATTCTCAATGGATTGTAAAGGTATAAATGATATTGAATTATGCAATCTAGCAACAATGTATGATTGCTCGTTTCTGATATACGGGTTCATTTCTATGAGGCTGGAGTGTGAGCCCGCTTCTATTCAGTTATCTAAAGCTAACTCTCTAGAGCATTTCAGTTTCTATCTATAGCTTGGCAGAGTTATAGATTGAAACTGAATTGCTTTAGAGAGTTAGTCAGGCATCACGGAAATACGAGTGGTGATACAATGTTGCTTTAGATAATTGAGTTGCAATGAGCAGGGATATAATATGCTTCAGATAGTTAGCTAGGCAGTGTAGTGAAACGAGCAGTGACAACATGCTGTTCGTTTTCTAAGTTCAATCAATCACACTTGTGAGACATACTGTATACGTTAGGTTGAAATCCACCTTTATTTTAGGAATTTGCCTAGGAGAGTTATTCCAATTCACCTTGGGGATCAGGAGTGAGAACAGAAGCAAGCTCACACTCCGGCCTCACAGAAATAAATCCACATATCAGAAAATGATTTATTAGTATCCATGATAGGAGACTGCTATTGCATCATTATTATCTATATCTATTGTTTCTTATAACTTTGCATCAGGTATTATTAAATTAAATTGAATTGCAAACTTATAGAGGAAAGGATGGGCTATCAGGAAAATAAAAATCAATGTGGTTTAGCATTTAATCAGTGCTTCAAAGTCTCACCACTCTGCCAATGTCCATGCAGGAAAGGGTGTTTTCTGGCTGAAATATTATAACCTAAAGGATAGAATGACAGGGTCAACAAAATCCAACAATTAAATTAGCTTTGTAGATTTGCCGTACACCATTGATGATTTAACCAGAATAATTTTGATACTTTGGATAGGCCACTATTCTCTCTGTATCACACATCTATACAATCTTGGACAGTTATTGTGTTTCTAATTAATAAATTGTCATTGTTATTGAGAAATATACAATAACAATTTAGTCCACTACAGAATTAACATTATATGTGCATAGACACTTGTGGCTGTTCAAATGTTCAGTCCTTGTTCTGCTAAAATCCATCATAAAAGATAATTTGCAAACTGTGAATTGTGTTGGATTGTGCTTCTGCTTAATCTCTACAATATAAGCACTGATGGAAGGGTCCTCTCCTCCTTATGACTCATGTCTACCTCCTTTGTTCAATCTTGTTATCATGTTTTAAGTGGAAACCTCCTGCTATTATTGCTAGCTCATAACTATCCATGATGACGTTATTTTACTTAATTCTACTCGTATCACTGTTATTATCTGTATCTGTCATTTTATATATTATATTCTTACTTATATTTTATATATTATCTTCTTTACTTACTTAAATACATTGACAATTTTGTTACACAATATAATGTTTTTTTAAAGATACATTAAAGATACATTAAAATGTTCTGCTTATGTTGACCAAAGCAAATTGGCGGTTGTCCCCCTAACTTAAGTGCTGAATTATCTAGATCTGAGGTCCAAGCTCAAGTCTAGCTTGAAGAGCACTAATGTAAATTATACTTTATTTGCTTTCATGAACATTCAAAAGCATGCAAATCGCTAGGGACCAAACCATAGCAGAAATAATATACTAATATTAATACATTTTTTTAAGAATATTTAAAAAAAATACATTTTCTTTCTTTGCATTGTCCTCTTAAGACTTAGTTTGACAATAACTACAGGTAACAGTAATCATCACTGACTGTCAAATTTTGTAGTTTATAGAGAAGAAACAGTGGAGTGAGAGCATTGACTACTATCAATAAACTGAATTGGAATATTTCAGCTGATATCTCTAGTTAAAAAGTAGACTAGTTGCATACAATTTTAGTATGTATTTATTTTAGAGTTATGCGCAGACCCCCATATTTTAGTTTTGGCTTCGAGTTTAAAACCATCTTTGTGTTTTGGTTTTGATTCTGGTTTGCTAAAAATTATCATGTGTTTAGTTTTGGTTTGGGATCTGGATGTAATTTAAAATTGTACAAGATAGGTAAAATCATGTGATTTTGAGCTGTTTTTGTTCCTACATTACTATTTAGAGCATTAACCTTCATGTAAAGTCATTTACAGTCTATTTTCTAATGATTACTTCCCAATTGCCACTCACAACTGAAATGGATTGAGAAAATTGCAGAAGCATATAAAGTATGGCATTCCACCTTGTTACTACCTCTTGCTGGGTGCTATATATGTTCGACAATAACGACATTAACAGCATTATTAGGTCATCAATTGAAATGCAGACTGTGTTTTTAGTTCAACAATTCAACTGTAGACTGTTTTTTTAGGCTGACAATAATAATCTAACCCTATCTGTAACCCTATCCATAGCCCAATCTCTAACTATATCCCTAACCCTCTCCGGATCACTAACCATATAATACTGTCTACATTTGAATTGTCGACCTAATTATACTGTCGACATTTGAATTGTCAATGTAATGTTGTCGACTTTCTTAATGTTACCCAATTTAATGTCTAGCCATTGACCGCATACCTTTGGAAATGTGAGGATGAGTAGTAATGATGTCGATATAGACATAGAAATTGAGGCTGCAACTTTGGAACTTGCTACTGTGCAACAGCATGAGGTGGGTAATTGTTGATCTGAACATGTTGCAATGTGTTGTGCTTAAACAAGATAATGATGAGAATGATGTATGTGCCCAAGTAAGACAGTCACCAGTGGTACCACTTCATGCCCATGATAAGTGCATTATCATGCCCAGGCAAAAGACCAAAGAAATCCACCTCCTTCATGTGCAAATATTTTTATCCCAACCAAGACAACATCTGTCAAGGGATCTGCAGCCCTTGTGATGCCACAATAAGTAGAGATAGGTACCTCCTACCATCATCATAATTATCATTATTTATATAGTGCCAGCAAATTCCATAGCACTTTATAATTGGGAACAAACACAGTAATAAAACAATACTGGGCAATACAGAAAGCCAGAGAGGTAAGAAAGCCCTGTGCGCAAGCTTACAATGTCCCTAATACATTATTTGCAGCTAGTTCATTCAAGCATTTTATCAAAAGGTGGAAAATCATGTCTAGCAACAAGCAGTCCAGCATCAGCTAGCAGCAAAATGGATAGACACCTTATGCAATCGTCACCATTGACAACCGTCATCATCAACCTCCTAATTATTAGTACATAGTCCAACATGCAACTTTCAAATACAAATTGATTCCCCTAATGCAATCCATGATTCCCAAGAGCCATCTTTGCACACTACGACTGCTGCTGTTGCTGCTGGGAGTGAAATGTCTATACAAAAGGGGATCAATAAGAGTAAGCATAGCTTTAAAAAAACAATTGTCTGTGAAGCAAATGTTTGCAAGTATGACACCCAACATCCTGTTGCACAGCGGATCACTAAAGCCATGGCAGCTGTGTTAGCATTGGATGTGCAATCAATTACCTCCATCAATAGTCATCAACAACCTTATCAAGTTTTAATAGATTAGTTGAGATCATGTGTCCAAGCTATCAAATTCCATCTCGATTCCATTTCTCCCGAACATCAATAACTCAGCTGTATTGAGAGGTTAAACAAAAAGTAATTCAGTCTCTATAAAATATCATTGTAACAACTATCGACTTAACTACGGATATGTGAACAAACGCTACTGGTCAAACAACAGATTACATGACTGTGACAGCACACTGGGTATGAGTGTTGCCTTCAGAAGCAGCTGTGCATCACCCTCATCCCTTTAGCATAGTAGTTTTTTGTCCACCAAATAGTTCTGACGTCATTGAAACTGTCCCTCACACAATTGCTTTGAAAGACTTGGGATTTTAACAGTATAGATATATATATATATATATATATATATATATATATATATATATATATATATATATATATATGTGTATATATATATAAAGATCTTACACTCTTCTTGGAAGGCTTTCCACAAGATGTTGGAGTGTTTCTGTGGAAATTTGTGCCCATTCATTTTGTAGAGCATTTATGAGGTCAGGCACTGATGTTGGGCGAGATGGCCTAGCTCGCAATCTCCTTTCCATTTCATCGCAAAGGTGTTCGATAGAGTTAAGGGCAGGGCTTCGTGCGGGCCAGTCAAGTTCTTCCATACCGAACTCATCAAACCATGTCTTTGTAATCCTTGCTTTGTGCACCTGGGCACAGTCATTGTGGAATAGAAAAGGGCCTTCCCCAAACTGTTGCCTCAAAGTTGGAAGCATAGCATTGTCTAAAATGACTTGGAATTCTGAAGCAATCAAGATTGCACTTCACTGGAGATAAGGGGCCTAGCCCAAATCCTGAACAACAGCCCCATACCATTATCCCTTCTCCACTAAACTTCACAGTTGGCATAATGCATTTTTACAATTTATATCCATCCATTTTCTTGAGTGCCACTTTAGTCACCTTCTTTTTCTCTCTTTCTTTCTAATACTGACTGCATTTCTGGCGTTTGGGCGCACCACTCAGGAGTTTCTTATACATTACAAACATCCTGAATTATAAGCTACAATATGAGTAGCTTATTATAAGATAAATGGTATGGGATTTACCTAGTGCGGATATTTTCCTCTCTCTTTGACACCATAGATTCAGTCAGCTGGGTCACTGCTGCTAGGCAGGAGAGGTAGCTGATAGTAGTAGTAGAGGTGCCCACTCATTGAGACGCTGCAGTATAGCCATGTGTGGGAGGAACCAGCCATGCCCAGACAAGATGGTGGCCACCAGAGGAGAAAAGCCTACCACTGGAGCAGACGGTCCAAGTGCCTCCATGGTCCACTCCCCATGCAGAATCTAGTCTCTGACACTGTCAGGCACCATCCCCGCACTGTCCATAAGTGCCGGGGATAGACATCTGCTCTCCTTGATGAGTCACGTGCAATGGGAGGCACTTCCACTTCTCAACCGACGCTGCATGCGCATGTGCAGTAGACCCGCGTCTCATTACCAGGCAGCAGGATGCTTCTCTCTTCATATGTCGGCGGTCAGGTGCATCTGACTGCCGGAATCACACTCCTCTAATCAGGGGCTACCTACCAACATATAAAGCTCTTCCTTACTCAATTATGGTGCCAGAGTATTGGTTCACCAGCTCCAGCATTCATTTATCAAGTTCCCTGTTCCTACTATAGTTGTATTGAGTCTGACTCCTAGCTTGTTCCTTCTATATCAGTCAGTCGTACCAATAGAGTCATTAACGTGACAGTATACTCTGGCCATGAGTACACAGGATGAGCCTTCGGCCCGGGACATTCTTCTGCATTTGGCCCAACATGTGAACCAGCAAGACGCCAATCAGGCTCAGCTATTGCAGTGCAATCAGTGTGTGGTCTCCCGCCTATACATCCTTTAAGGATCTCTACCAGTACGTTCAGTTGCTCCTAGTGGAACAGACATCACCACTGCTGCCACTGCCTCGATCAGCTACACCATCACCCGAGGGTTTCGTATTCCTCCTTAAGAGAAATATGACGGCGATCCGAAGAAGTGTCCTTAGCCGGTGTGTCATATAGTTTGAACTTGCACCAGAAAAAAATTTCCTAACACAGAACTAAGGTGGCATATATAATCTCCCTCCTTTCAGGCCAAGCTCTTACCTGGTCATCTTCCTTGTGGGAACGTGATAACCCGCTGCTCCAGAATTCTGTAACTTTTATCAAAAGCTTTAAATTTTACGTGGCAATACTTTATATTTTGACAGAGCTGCAGCTGAATGTCTTGTTAACTGTCACGGGCACTAGGAGTCTTTGCCCAGGATATCACCAGATGATGGACTTACCAGAGTGATATAGTTGGTACTATGGTTCTCTGGTAGCAGGGTGACAACGGAACAGGAGAAAGAGCAGATGGTGAGAGAATGCTCGAGGAAAGTCTATGACTAGCAGCAACTGGTAATGAGTAGATGAATGTACACGAGGAACCAGATGGACAAGGGAACGTGAGGAAAGTCAGTAGTCTGCGTATAGCAAGTTGTACCACTGCTATAGTGAGGAGGAATGTCCAGGAGTAGCGAGTAAGTAGTGAGAGTCAGCGGTCTGCGTATAGCAAGTTGTACCGCTGTCTATAGTGAAGGAATGGAATCCAGGTGAAGGTAGGTAACGGGGAAGTCAGTGGTCTGCGTATAGCAAGTTGTACCACTGCTTATGTGAGAGGATACTTGAGGCAGGTGTCACAGGGAACAGGAGTCAGTGGTCTGTGTCAGCAAGTTGTACCACTGCTATATATATGTGAGGAGGGACATGAGGAGATGAATGTAAAGCAGAGTATACACGGGGCACACAGAACTTGATCCCACGATGATATCCACAATACAACGATAACTGACAAGCACTGCTTGAAATATACAAAGTCACAATAGCTATCCAGGCAATAGTAAACAAAGTCAATGGTAACAATAGCTTCAATGGATAGGAGGCTCCTGAGGAGAACACAACTCAGTCCAGATGGATATGCAATACATAAGCAAAGTCAATGGAAGGTATGCATACCGCGGTTCAGGAGAGCAGGCTGTCAGAGAGACGTGCAGGGATACCTGAACGGCTGAAGGCCGGCAGGAGGAGAGACCACTGGAGAGTGGAAGTGGTAATCAGGTTGGTGCAGCGCACGGCAGGTAATCCAGAATCCACGAAGCAATACTCAGGAAGCCATAGTAAGTGGAACTGGAAACATGAAGAACACGGGAGGGTTGAGGTTGTCTGGTATCCAGTAGTAGATGTGGAAGCAGCGGAGAGCTGACACGATAAACCCTGGAGAGATGAAACGATCAGGGACTCTGTAGTAGTAACGGAAACAGCGGATAGGAATCAGCTGCGTGCAGGCACGATGAACACAGGAGAGTTGAAGTGAACAGGAACTCTGTAGTAGTAACAGAGGCAGCGGATAGGAATTATCTGAGTGCAGGCACGATGAACACAGGAGAGTTGAAGTGAACAGGAACTCTGTAGAAGTAACGGAGGCAGTGGATAGGAATCAGCTGAGTGCAGGCACGATGAACACAGTAGAGTTGAAATGAACAGGAACTCTGTAGAAGACACGGAGGCAGCGGATAGGAATCAGCTGCATGCAGGCACGATGAACACAGGAGAGTTGAAGTGGTTTGGAAACCACAATAGCAGCAAACAGGAATCAGCAGGAGCTGAATACACGAGGAACACAGGAACACCTTCAGAGGCTCATGGGGAATGAGACTCCAAGATCAGGCAACCAGGTAATGATCACAGGTGGTTTAAATAGGGAGTGTTGCCTGATCATCCAATCAATTAAAAGCAACAGGTACTGAAGGCTTGATAAGGGTTGCACATGCGCAGACCCTCAGGATGGCGGACGGCCACGGTTCCTGAACACACGGGAAATGGCACTCACAGTCCGGTGAGTTACATTAACACTGATCAATGTATATAATCTCAATTTTTCATATCTAGAAAATTAAAGTTTAGAGGGTTTAGGTTCCTTTAAATTTAAATTTAAAATTCAATTTTAAGTGAGGAGATGAAAACAATTACTTATGAAATACAAGAGAACTACTGTTCTGCATAGTTTCTTCAGTGCACTACTAAACACCAAAGTATGTTAGCTAAATGACATTTAACTCTGAAAGATAATTAAATATCTTAACAGGTATTTGCTTTAATGGAGCTGAACCAAAATGTCATGTCTGCTGTAGTTCTACAGAATTCTTCAATTGAGATAAATGAAATCACATGGACTGTGTTCACATTTGCAGTAAAAATGTGAATTATTGTCTGTAATATACTTTCTGATTTAATTGTGATAAATGAAATCACAGTTTGTAATCATAGTTATAATTGTAAACATGATGCTATTATTTAAAGTTGTAAAAGGAAATACAAAACATGTTTCATAAAGTACAGAATGCTGTTATGGCAACAAATATTGTATTACCTTAATGACATTATACTGAATCATTGCATGCAGAGTACTTGTTGTACATGCACATTATTGCTTCTTAAAACCAGGTAAGAATTATATCATTTCATAGAATAATTTAGTCACTGGGGAAGCTTTTATATGCTATTCTATTATTATTACAGGATTTCATGTTACTTTTATCAGGGAATCTTTATGGCAGATTCCCCTGAAAATATGCCGAGGGCTAAGGTTCTCTTAGTAGAATTACTTTTCCTAACAGGACACTTATACAAAAAATAAAGTTAGAAGAGATCTTACTTAAAAATAGATTTGGCTTTGTTGCCTTTGTAATAGCTATAATTTGTTTGTCAATTCTTTGACCCACTCCACATTACTGCTTCAATCAATATTTTCTTAAAAAAATAGTTAAGGCCCCTTACACACTGACATAAAGAAATTCATTTTACTATCATTTTAAGGCTAGTAAAAGCATGTACAATGGTACAGGGATAGAGCTAGTTGGATCCAATGACCCATACGCACTTGTACCATTTGTGTGCATGAGTGCGTGCGTGTGTACATGCAAGTTGAATGTATAGTTCTGGAACTGGAAATTGATGGACATTATCAGACAACAGGAAAATATATAGTATATTTTATTACAATACATTAAAATGAAAAGTGATTAAATATACACAGACTGTAAATGCCATTGTGTAAAATGAAGAAACATGTAACATGTTTATTCCACAATATAATTCTCATCAAAACACATACAATTAAAAAAGCATGCAAGCAAATCATAGAAGAAACGGGGCAGGGTTCCAAAGTGAAAGGCCAGAGCAATGCTGGAAATGTAACCTGCTGCTTGTTGCGGGACATGGGGGATGTGTAGATAAATGTCAAAGGTGAATTGAAATTCTACCCAAAGTTTTTATGAGTGGACAATTAGCCATGAAGCTAACAAGGATGATACTGGGTAAAATAACCCTAGCAAGTAAGTGATACAAAACTTTTTATTATGTAAACATATTCCAAACTCTGGCAGTAAGGGATGCTACATGGAAAATGCAAAAAGAGCAATAGATTGATTATGGAAAGCAGCAAGAACTACAATTGCTGAAAGTCCCAAGTAACCACAAGGCCCAGAGAGCATTTTACTTTGGTATGCATCCTGTTTCAAGTTGTATTATTCTTGCATGTTATTTTAATTGCATTTGATGTTATTATGTATTCCAGTTGTTATATAAAGTTATTTTGGATGTATTTCTTGTTTGGATATTTGACACTTTGTCCTACATTTGGTAACTTTTTAGATGCCGCATAGCTTTGTATGGATGTTTTGGGTTCCTTCTTACTTCTATATGCCCTGCTGCATATCTTGTTCACATGCGTATTTATTTGTGGAGAGTGTCCAGCTATTTTTTTATTTTGTTTTTGTAATGCATTAAAGCATTTGCAGAAAATATACCACAAAACTGTTAAGAATATATAGCATTGCTCCATTAAAAGATACCTTTTTTTTGGAAGGGTTTGTTGAGCTTATTTTAGGAGTTTGGTCGTTACTTTCATGATTAACCTGGTACTGTTACAGTGCTTTACATAAAATATGTCACAACAAGTAAAATATAGCCAGAATCAATTAAGTACAGCTTCCCATTGCACAAATAAAATTTGGGGTTGTGCCAGGTTGTTTATTTGTATGCCAGTAAAAGCTATGGAAAAGAATGAGATCACACAACACCAGCAAGATAGACAATAAAGGTTTTACTTAGCTTCAGGTGGAAAATCAGCATATAGGATCAACATAGCCAGTAATATAAAAGGCAAGGGAACTCCCATCCCACTAGCCAAGACATTCTCCAGCCATAGAGCCACTATGTCACACAATATGGTCACATACAACCAAGATGTCCATGGAAGAAGTTCCTACAACAGTGCGCTTCCCAGCCCTTTATGCAAATTACTTATCTCACAATCATCACTAATGGCACAGTAAAAAAAATCAATGTTTAGCCTGTAATATTAATTATTCTTATCTATAATATGCCTACTGTCAACAATAAGTGAGATGGTGTCTAACATGGAGACAGCACATTAGCCAAAGCGTAGCCTTGATGTTGTTTATCTTAGCATATAATGTACGTAGTTCTCAAGACTCGGTAGCACACACACAGCATGAATCACTTTTAATGTTCTCAAACCTATCACAGTATGTACACACACATATACTTCTGATAGAAACTGCCTGTCTTTGTTAGTTCTAAGAAGCTACATAGATGGACAAGAGGACAAGTGAAAGAACAAATGCACAAACATGTTATTCAGGCTAAATTTAATTTGTGTTTTTCTTTAGTTTGCATAATCGACAGGGGGCACTTATAAACTGTAAATCATAAGTTTGTTTTAAGATCTACTATTTAGATGAAACTATACATAAATATATATATATATATATATATATATATATATATATATATTTCACACAAATCATGAAGATGTTAACATTGTGCTGAATAAATGTTGGTTGAATACGAGCTCAAGTGGTATTGACTGATTGACATATACAGTGATTTGCAATACTATAATATTCTGCTATTTTCCTGCAGTTTTAAAATACCATACAATTTCACCATCTCAGAAAAGTTAAGAGATACTATTTGCACAGTGTGCATCAGGATATAACACATTTTCCTATTTACATCTGATTTTCAAGCTCTGATACATGATTCAACCTTTTCTTTATTTGCTCCACTTACCCCAGAGCAGTATGAAAAATTCAATGGGAGTGTAAGTAAATTGAACTTGATAGTTTTACAATGAAGGCAGTAGGAGAAGTTGTGGTATTGCATACCACCATACACACCCCCACTTCGACCACTAACATATATATATATATATATACATATATATATATATATATATATATATATATATATATATATATATATATATATATATATTCCAACCAAATAGGAGGAATACTGGCACCAAGTAGTGCAATGTCCTCTAGGAGATATTCCCAAATCACCAATATTGTGATATATGCGTACCAGAAATGAAGACTTTAAAGCACCTCATATGCTGCTGGGTAGATCAATGCCATACAGCTTCCATTGCCTCCAACCATATGCCAATATACAGACAGAAAGAAAAAAACAAATATAGAGTAGTAAAGTCAAAACACCAGTGACAGTCCAGTATAAAATGTGTTAATATTTTGCAGCTCAGTGATGCAGAGATCATTATGGTATCATAAAGCTGTTTACATTGGAAAAAAATTACATAGCAAAAAAGAACTAGAATCATAAATTTGCTAATTACTATGCATGTAAGTGTAACATTATCTAAGTGTACATTGGACTCCTGGTGCAGTTAATTTACTAACTGATAAGTTTCTTAACTAGCACTAGTGTTGAATGTTGTGGTGCACTGCTAACTGAGTTTTTCCTAGCTTTTCAATACAACTATTCATATATTAGCCTGGATACACATCAAGCAAATTTTTAATGGTTTGCTATTTCAAAACCACACCTGATAAACATAGTAAAATAATACATTTTTATTAAAAAGTTAATGACATGGTAGCGCAAACAGTGATCTGCTTCCTTTGCAGTATACTGTATCATTTCTTACCATCTAGGCAGCATCAGCACCTAAGTCTGCAACCAAGGAACAAAAGATAAATGCAGATGTGTACAGTAATCTATCATTGTTTATTTATGGCAATTCTTTCATACATAGGCTTAGTATACTGCAAATAATTTATGCAGTTACCCAGCATGATCTTTAAATGTTATTGCTGGCCATATATTATTCACAGTGATAGGCATACTTTTTTTAAAGTAATTTGCAAACCACTTGAGTGTGGAACAGCAAACAAATTTCCAGTAAACGTTTTTTTTCAAAATCAAATATTTGTGAATGAGGAAAGGTGACTTAACGAACAATTCGGATACATGTGAATTGTTTTATCACTGATCTAGTCCTTATACACCTGCTGCAAGTTTGTTCTTTGAAAACAAGCAGTAGGCTTTAAGAATTACTGCATATTATTATATTTATAGATTCCAGAAAATATATTAATGCAAACAATACTACTAGTAATAGCAAGGTATACAAACACTACACATATACCAAGCTAATAAAAGACTGAACAATAAAGTATTTATCATTTACCTTAATTTGTGAAAATGTCTCCTTTAGACATGTAATTCACCATGCTTTTATTAGTGTCTTTTATTAGAAAAAAGAGGCAAAGATAAAGGTCTTATATTTAAGTGAAGACTGACAATCTCCATCATTATATGTCTTACAATCAGTCACCCATAGTAAATTGCTAACCTAGGAAAAGCCACTTATACTAGGTGGTCATCTCATGCATTTTTCTCCAAGGATTATATATTATCCTAGGAATCATTACTGAGCCAAACATAATACCTTATCCTGCTGCCTCAAGTAGGTTTTCATTTAATGTCCTTTGCACAACAATGCTTTTCATCTTGTCGTCTTATAATGACAGTGTTCAGCCATTAAATACATTTTAGAAGTTGAAAGGCAGAATTATCCCTTGAACCCCACAGAATTCCTATGGTGCAACTCCAGAAACATTCACTGTGAAGGAGTCACTGATAAGCCAGACTGCCAACTGCCATTTGTGTTCCACGGCGTCTTCTAATCTTTCTTGATGTTTTATATAAATGTTTTTTTTTTAGAGAAGGGAAAACTTGAAAAGGGGGTTCTAAAACATATTAAGAGCTAGATTTGCTAAAGAGGATTAAGCTATTGAATTCAACATTACAAATGTGATGTGACATTATTGTAAGTTAACACACATTGCACTTCTTTCTATAGAAACACAATGTGGCTCTTTTTCTTTATTTGCTTATCTCCATGTACTAAAATCTGTGCATTTCTATCACAATGTGTCATATTTAAAGGGAAGATAGGCTAAATATTATATATTACTATTTTTAGGATATGTTTGCTACTTTGTTGAAATATAGTCTTTTAATTATTATACATCTCACGTGAGCAGAGTCATAATTATAGCAAACCTCTCATATTCTTAAAACCAAATAGTAAAAACTACTTACATACTTCTTGAATAATTATAAAACAATAAGAACAATTCTTTTTGTGAAATATAAAAATGAATACACTGCTTCAAAGTAACAGAACATTACTTCTTTTAAATAACAATGCATCTTCTGTGCATTTTTCCTTGTTGTATAACACACAGATAGTCATAGAGAAGTATATTGTGCATTCCTATTGGATGGCAAGTGAAAGAAACATCCTACCAGTTTTTAATGATCATTTGCCCACTGGAGGTCACTCATTTCTATCTTAGATCATGAAGTAGGATGGCAGCTGTCACTCATGTGATTAAATAAAAATGGGGAAAATATTTAAGTTTTACAGAATTATCAATTATAATATATTTTACTAAAATACCTGTAACTTACATATTCAAAGTATGTTTTTTTTTATTTTAAAGTGATTGGAGTCTTTATAGTGCTCCAATATTATTTGTGAGGCATTTTTTATTTGAATCCAACAAAAGTATGTCCAGTAACTTTTCACATAATATTTATAAAATACTAAAAAGCACGCTTGAGAAAAGTAAGTTCAGCAAATAAAAGAATCCTTATTTTTATCCTGGAGGAAAATAGACATAAGTTATAGCTCCACTTAGAACAATGCTTTTTCTTGAGGTGAGATTTTTGTCTGCCAGATTTTCACCATCATTTTCGGCAAAGGGTAAGTTTCCGACAATTAGCCAAAAATATTATATATATTTTTATTAACTTTAATGTTTTCCATAAGTAAAGGAAGCAGGGCATTAAAAATACATAGATCACAGCATTATAATTAGGATAAATAGTAAATACAGAAATTTGTATGGACAAAAGATGGCAAGATCATGTTACAATTAACAGAAGGAGGAAAGTGTTGTGTAACTTACAGGATAATTGCATGCTAATTACAATACTCTTTGGGTGTGTAACTGACTTTCAAAATACATTTGACTATCAATTTTCACTTTATAGATGCTTCTAGATCTTGATTTCTTCCACATTAAGCTTGGATTTCTGTGACCTTTATCAAATTAATCAGATTTGTGTTTGTATATGGTTAAATATCTCCCCAGAGACTTCTAATATCCATACAGTTTACAGTAGTATGATATAACCTAATAATATAAGAATTATGTTACGTAATTGATGAACTTACCATTTCTTTTCATTGATTGAAGTGTACAAATGATAGAGTTGGCAGTCAGAATATCTTATAGCCAAGTGCATACAATCCATTGCTATTAGAATGTAAAGGTAGACCAATCACTTCTAAGTAATTTCTTAAAGTAAATTAAATCAGAATAGTGGCCTATTAAATAAAAAAGAAAATAACATAACAAAACATGAATATTAAACAGACATATTATTCAAAAAAGTTGTAAAACAAAAAAACAAAGTTAAATTGTTATAATTATAATTTATTTAACCCACGTTATTCAGCTTTTATGTTATAAAATTTAAAATTGTTTAATTGTGTGTATTATTATGTCTGCTTTTCTACTTCTACTTACTTTTTCTATTGCATCTAAGAACAGTTTTCCACATTAATTGAGCTTACAAAATAATTTATGATGCCTATCTAGCATATAAAGATGTAGAGTAAGCATATAAATATCACATGAAATGTAAATTTTCGGATTAAACGTATGGAAGAGTTTAAGTCATGATGCTTGCTTTCTTTAAAAACTAAGACTATCTAATTAAAACTTCAGGAACAATGCAAATTGGTGCTTTGTAGGCAAATACTAGTAGTAGTAAGTCCCAGCAGTACACACACAGTGCTGCAGCACCACCTAGTGTGAGAAGATAGGGCATTCAAATGTGAATATTAGTATAATTAAGGAGCACAACCTCAACAATGACTTGTAATTCTAGTGGAACTGGTATTTATGGAGGGAAGAGTTATGACCACCGTAGATGTAAAATATAAGTTGGTACCCCTCAACTTCCAGGGGGCCACAAGCATAAATTCCACATACATGTGGCACACACAGAACATGCTGCTAATCAGTTTTAGTGATATTGCATAGCTTTCTGGTCTCAGGTAGATCGATTTACTGTATATGTCTTCTCACCAGCAAGCACTTCCAGGGTTATCTGTAATGTTGGAGATAAAGGTGGTACCATCATTTCAATTTCCCTACAGGAAATTGAGCCTGTGGGCCTTAAAATAGTCAGAGAAGCTCCCACGACATCCCTGGTGTTAAAGCATGCGTTAACCTAACATCCAAGTCTATTGTTAATATTATTAATTAAAAAAAAGTATTTATTTTTTATCTTGTAGTGTATGCAGGATAAACTGTTGGGGAAATTGTATATGTTGAATTACTAGCAAAGTTGCTAAGGGAAGAAATGCATGTTTTCCCCATAATATAGCTATAAATTACAAAGACATTGCCTTATGGTACCAAAAAATGCTGTCTTGAAAAAAAATCACTCCATATCTATGCCGTGCTCCACATTCCCTTCTTTTTGAAAGTATATTCAAATTCAAATATTCTTTATATTTTTAAGACTGATTTTAAAATGATTTAAGCACTGAGCTGGTACAGAAAGGTTATTAGTAAGAAAAAAACAGGAGAAAAAAAGAAGCGCAAAAAGGGAGACTCTCTAAAGTATAAAATATACAATACAACATGAAGCAATATAAACATATATAAAAATTATTTATTTAGTTAAAAAAACTGATAAAACATAACAATTGTATCATAAAACAAAATTAAATTAAAATGCACTTCTTATAGGGTACTAATCATAGTATTAAATTAAAAAACACCTATAGTGCACATATAGAAAAAAAAAAAGTCAAGCAAATATAGTCCACAGTTCTGGAGATATTACTTATATATGTAGAGATTATACACAAGTTCTAATTGTGTTTGGGACCTTACCATTATCAGAGCAAGACCTTCTTCGTGGAACAATAGGTGGTGCTAATATAATGTGGTAGTTGCTGTGTTCATCCTGGGACTTTACCATCATCCTAATTTGATCAATCTTCTGAGCCCATGTGAGGGTAAGATCTATGTGATGAGGAAAAGCATCTGATTGTGGAAAAATGACCCAAGTCAAGGTTCTAGCGGGTGAAGTCAGTAACCGCTGGTATAACCATCTGAGCCAATTGGTCTGTTTATGAATCTTTTTTCCCAGGTGACATTTGAATCAAGATGATATTTGAGCGATTATGGTTTTGAGTAATCTCTGTGGAAGGATCCCTTGATTTTGTCTAATCTTTGTATTATCCAGGACTATATTTACTCAAATTCTTTTTTTGTTATATGTGCACTATTGGTGTTTTTTTAATTTAATACTATGATTGGTCCTCATTAATCCCATATGAAAGAATTTTTATTTATGTTTGTTTTATGATACAATTATTACTTTATTTATTTTTTTCTGTGTTTTTAATTAAATAACATTTTTTATATATGGTTATAATACTGCATGGTGGTATTGTTTATTTTATACTTTAGAGAGTTTCCCTTTTTGTGCTTCTTTATTTTCTTATTTCCTTACTTTTTTCTTTTTAGTTTAATCAATTAGTAGTTGTAACACAACAACTTTTTAAAAAAGCTGCATGGAACCTCTATGAAGGCATTATTGGTGGTTTAATATTATTTTAGTAATTGATTTGTCTTATTACGCTTTTTTAGATCTGGTTTACTTATAGTCAGCACCAGGTTGATTCCTGTTCCTGTTTGGATTGGGTTTGAAATAACTTTTTCAAGGTTATTAATAAGTTCATACCTCTTCTTTTAAAGTAATTTGTATGCTAGCTGAAATAGTTATTTGCATAGATCACAGAAAATCTTTCAAATCATTAAATAGTTTATATCTTTGACCATCAAACAAATTCATTTATAACTCTGGAGGCTATATACAGACAAGAAAAATGTACCTGCAACACATTTTACTTTGCGCAAATAGGCCCATTCATACAGCTTGCACATATATCTGTACACACCCACATTCTGTTTTTTGGAACTAGTTCCGAAAAAAAAATTGTGGCCTTATATTTCAGGAATGTTAGTTCAGCTAGAAATGTACATGGTGGTAAGAATAAAAAATTGCACTTCAAATTCCCTTCCAACCCTCCATCAAGAGTCCTGGGCACCGCTGATTGTAAATGTTTTTCCCTCGACTCTGCCGGTCATGTATACAGAACAGACTAAATAGTTTTGATAGCCAATATTAAGTGCCAGAGGAGGGGTGTGAGCAGGAAGACAATCACAAGCCACAATCACTTGATAGCAACTTGTGATTAGTCCTCCCACTTACCAATACCACCTCCAACCTGTCCGGGGTGTCAGTGGAACAAAAAAATCCCAGGAAAAATAGCTTCATAGTGCAGTTATTGGTGTTCTGGCTGGGGGCTTTGGACACGCCTCCATTTTCATGTGCTTATTCCATGTGTGTCACAAAAAAGTGGATGCTTTTCCTTAAAACTAGGCAATAGCACAAGAAAATTTCATATGCATGTGAGGCCGCATTTTTTGCACTTTTGTAAATTACTTTTTCTGATTGTTTCTCAGAATTGTTTTTCTCACTTATTAAATCCATGTTCTCAGAGCATGAAACATAGATTATTTTCAAGTTATTTCAGCACCAAATTACAGTTCTAGGGAGTTATAGCTGGAAATGTATTAATATATCTTGACATCTCACTGTACATTTTGTTTTTGTCTTGTTATTGTGTTTCCTACTTGTTTTGCATTTGTTAAAAAAGAGTAACTGGTAAATGAAACATGGTAGATTAAAAAAAAAACAGGGGTGAACAATATTTATCATAATTGTCTTCTTTTTGTCATCTGGCTAATATTAGAGATTGAAAGCAAATCTGCCTTACTTGAACCTGAAACTTTAAATTTACAATTATTTTTCACCCATCACTCTGCATTCTTGGGAATATGGAGAGAAAATCTAAACATATTGTATAGCGATAGAAAACATTGAGCAATTCAACTATTGCAAAACATGCTTCAAAATAAATAGATTATAATTATGTGTTATCTATAGCTCTTTCCTGATTGGCTTGATTGTAAACCATGGGAATGCATTTTACATAATGGAAATATGAACAGAAAGCAGAGACCTTTAGTGGCCTGTATGATTACATTTAAAAATTAAACTTATAAGTAAAGCTTCTTATTCTTACATATAACTTATAATGTCTGATATTTGCTCATTGCTCAGTCATCGCTTTTGCTCTTCATACACACATACTTCTTTGATTCTAGTAAATGTTGATGTTTGTGTGTGTGTCATTTGATAATGTCCAGTCTGATTGTGATATTTGATTGTATCCTAAAATGGACACTGGCAGACTGAAGGGGTCTTGCAGGTTTGTAAACAAATTGTTTTTTCAGCATATTATACACTGTCTTTTAACTGTGCAAGACCATAAAGCACTAGTTCCGAAACTAGTGCTTTGTGCTCATGCTCAGAAGCAAAAAAGTGTATTATATGCTCAAAATGCAATTTGCTTCCAACTCTACATGACACCCTGTGTGTTGAAAGAGCATTGTATACTTGGAGGTGGTTAAGTCTTGCAAGGGAAGCAACTTTCTGGGGAAGAGTTTGCTAGGTTGTCTGTGGAACATAGTAACATCAAGATATAGGGCCTGATTCATTAAGGATAGTAAAGCAAACAAATTAATAACTTTGCACCCTGGCAAAACCATGTTGTATTGAAGATTGTATTTATAGTTGGGGTAGGGAATGTTCTAGATTCACTTTAAATTTCTGTGTACAAATAAAGCTATCAAGTATTTGTGTGCTACATGAAAAAAACAGACCGTATTTTCCTTATGTGCAAAATAATAAACTAATTTGCACCCCTTGCATTGTAACATGGTTTTGTCCAGGAGAAAACATACTTATTGTTTTGCCTTACTTTTCTCAATGAATCAGGTCCATGAGGTTAAATCAATCCATTTGCAAATGAAAGAACAAGCAAAACTAAAATAAAAACACAGTGGGTATCTTATATGAAAAATCAGACTTGCACAGTGTAGTCTATATACAATGATTTTCTACATATGCAATTAAATCTACTTTTAAATGTCAGTGCATACATAAGTTCATGCCAGCATTAGGCCTGGTTATGATCTAACTGTGGGTGTAATCTGTGTAATTATTGTGGTTTGAGATGTGAGAGACGGCAGTACATCACTTACACAGTTGAAAACGTTACCACTAAGCACGCTCTACTGACACATTTGGTCTCCTATATTATTATGTAAGCCAGGAACATTTTTTCTCACAATTTGGTGTTCATTTGTCCTTCATAAATGTTTAATATAACTCATGGCATTAAGGAGATGCATTGAATATAAACTACACTCTGCAAGTCAGTTTCTTCATATATGATCCCCAGTGTGTTGTTATTTTAGTTATTGGCTTGCTCTTTCATTAGCAATGGGGTTGCTGTTATTATAAGTGACAAATATATTTTTTTACAACAATGTTTCATTGGTGCATATCCATGCACATTTTTCTTTACTTGTGGAATACTTGTGAATTTGTGACACAAGGCGGCAGATTCAATTAGCCCAAAAAATGGTGCGTAATGTCCCTTAACCGCCGCAAGACACTACGCAGTGATCTTTTTTAGTGAAAGTACCGCTTACATTTGCCCGCATTTTCCTCTTTCCTTTTTCTTTCACACTTATGGCTAACATTACTTTGGTTTCTGCATTGCTGCAAATCCTATATGTCAACTGGCAATAAATTAAGGAAACATTAAAACACACCTTTGACATACTAGCCAAACTGCTGGAAATTGAATGGGTATCAATTAATAAAGTAGTAATAAATATGTTATACACAGGGGGGAATTCAATTCCCCCCGAAACAAAGGGTTCTAAGTCTATTACCGTAATACAGTAATTTTAGTACAGATTTCTTGAGTCGCAAGCATTGAAATTACCGTATTAATGGTAATTATGCGCACTATTACTGTAATATCTCTAATAGTGCACAGGCCGTGTTACTTTTGACAGTAACACAGCCAATTAAATTCTCCCCATAGTGTCCTATATTTATAGGGAAAATCATTAATTGAGAAACAATTTGTTTTAAATTCACTGGTTTTATTTTTGCTCTAATTTTCTATTTTTAAATCATAATTTTGTGAGCCAAAATACTGCATACATGTAAACTTGGTACAGCCTGTAAAGAATTTATCCATTGTTTTGTCTTTGTTAAACTACCAATGTAATGCTGAATTACTGGCTAAACTCCTAGAAAAAAGCATAACTACTGTGTTGTCTTCCAAATATGCAATATTCTACACTGTGATGCCAAATGTATCTCTAATTCTTTATTCCATTTCTGTTCCTGTGATGGGTCACCACACTTCGCTGTGAAACATCTGAGAAGAAAGCTGTTAGTTATAGTCTCTGAACTTTGATTGTTTATTTATGTCCACATAAGAGAGCAGACGTGACAATAACAATTTTGTTTTCATATAAGGGGGGAAGTATAAGTACATATTTGGCTACAGTTACAGAACATCTCCTAGACGTTGAGCTTGCAAAACACATAAACAACACCACAATAAAGAAAAGTGTGCTTCCATACACAGCTAGGAAAAATAAACACAAAAGTGCTTGTAAACAGTAATAGTTTGTCTACTCACATTCTATGCTGACAATAGAGTATACAGCAGTCACAATGGGTTAACATGCAATTATTGTTGTGCTTATCTGTTGCTACAGTAACAAAAGCTTACATGATCCTAAAATTAGGGGTTTAAGAAAGCAATGTGATATCTTCACTGTGTCCCTTTTTTTTTTAGCAAACATAGTGCTAATGTTTTTATTCTACCTTAATAGTGCATGGTCTTAACTTCCATCTGTCGTCAAATATGTTCCTTAATCTTATGACAGAAATGAAACATAATAATTGGAACCTATTTTTGTGGATATCCAGTACATAGAGATTAAGCACGGTAGTTTTTTTCCTTTAGTAAATGGAAAAAAATTTACAGGGGAAAAATCCATTACATCTTTGTTTTTATAATACCTTTATTAGGTGATTTTCTTATAGTTAAAATTATAATGTCAGAAAAATAAAGAAATATATATATAAATAAAACTAAGAACATTATCATTTAAAATAAATACTTCTCTACCACATAGGATGTGTAGGACAAATTAAATTAACATTATATTTACATTTTAATTTTTAATTTGACATTCTATACATACATAAAATTGTTCTAACATGGTGCTATCAGATCTTCTTACAAAACCGCAATAAAGTGCAGGGTCATCATACAGAATACGATAGTTTATACTTTAGTTATAAGCAAAATTGACCTATCTTACTAAATAGTGGTATTGGCAAGCTTTTGAAAAAACAAACTAAAAATCAACTGAAGGCTAACAATGCACTGTAAGTTTAATTAGGCTCTCCTAGGAAAGTTTACAGAACCTCACCCAATTACAATTATTATAATTATTATGATTATTAAAAACTAAACATGCACCTTATGTCCTATAAATTCTATAACAAGGACTCTAAATTAACCGGTCAAGGCTGTTTATCATTACTGGGGGAAAATGACAGTAAAGGTCACTTACAAAACTGCACAACTGCAGGCTTTCATGTATCTATACTGTGAAAATAATAATTCACCCTTAGTACACTTATATGTCTCAAAAGCACTTGAATGCAAAAAAAATAGAAGTGTTTTTAAGCTGCATGTTTTAAAACTGCCATCCTGATTTCTTCAAATGGCATTTATAGAAACCATGCAATTAGGAATGTGTGGTTTGGAAAAATGCACATCCAGCCATCGGAAAATGGCAGGTTTTTTTTAGAACTGATTCTGATAGATGAGATAGTACAAACCACATGCTGTTTGAGCACAGGCCTCTTCCGAGAAGCCAGGCCATTGGGTATTAGGGTAAAATTAATAAAATAAAAGTGATCTTAATAATTATAATAATAATAATAATAGTGCCCCCATTTATCTTCAATCAAATAGTTTTGCCCCATAATGTCTGAATTAATAATTTCCCCATAAATAATAATACGTTTTTGACCACCTGTAAAAAAGAAAAAAAAAAGAAAGATTTGCCCATAATAATACTTACCTGACATATTCATCTTGTCTTGGTCAGAAGTAACCAGATGTAATGGATGAACTGCTGCCATAAAGTGTCTGACGCAAAATTAATTAAGGTCCGACAGCCAATCAGGAGTGATCTCCTACCTTGACATCTTGATCTCTAAAATTGGACCTATGCTAACCTTGGTCTCAAAAATTGGTACTATGCTAATCTTGGTGTGCCAGCATGATGACTCTTAGATCCATAAAAGTGCAGAAGTGTTTATAGCAGTGTGGGAATATAAATTACATTTATGTTAATTTCTTTTAGCTTTTAGTCATATTAGGTGTCTTTTGTGTATTAATGATGTGCTGGTTCAATTTTTATTTTGCTTGTCATTTTATAGATCCTGTCCAAATGTATTTATACATGTACACTCCTTCTTACTCATCCAGTTCAAGTACTTATTGGGAAAAAAAATATAATTTCTGAAGAAAAATAGAGAAGGACATTTTAGCCATTGTTCACATTGCCTGCACCTCATGTAAAGAGTATTTGCTGGTCTAGTTTTATTATGGATGTTTTTTTTTATATATTATACATGTTTACGTAACGATTTCCCTCTACTATGTCCCATGATCTCAGACATGCTGATGTGCTGACTATAGGTGAGTGAAAGACTTGTGGTTCACTTGTGGCTCACTGTTTCATAACTGTCATAACAGATCACATAAAAAATTTCAGAATTTAAAGCTGGCTTTTAATTTTGATTATATTAAATAAAAATATTAAATTAAAATAATTTCAACCGCACCTACTGCAATATATAAGTGTAAAATAGGAATTTATAATAGTTAATATCAGTCAAAATTGGAATAAAGTATGTTAAAAGAATTTGAACTACAGCAATCATAGAATTTTTTTATTTTTTTTCTGAAAAATAAATGTTTATAAGACAATTTGGGATACCAATTATTTATAATTTATAGTGAAAGAATTTGAATCCCACTTTATGTAGTATTTATTTGAATGAACACAAAGACCAGAGGCAGAACTACCATTGGTGCATCAGGTGCCATGCACTGGGGGGCACCATGGAGATAATGGGGCCCACTGCATGGCAGATGCAGAGGGTCGGGGGCTCCGTTTTCCTCCTCCCTGCCACCCTGCAACCAGGGCCCACAGCTTGCTAGTTCCATTTCTGACAAAGACAGATTATTTTTAGGTGCAGTTAGTATAAAATATATTCTGAGAATTTAAACCATGCCTACTGCAATATTTTTCTGTATCTATTTATTTTAGTGCATGGTCTGGGTATATTGAAAAACAAATAAACATCAGTTTGTTTTGCATTTGACCATCAAAATATATATATAAAATATATTTCTATTCTCATAGTCCCTGTCCTGTTCAAAACGAGCACATGCAAATGTTTGCCTGGACAACTTAGTGATGTTCAGGTCCCCAGAGATATTGGCTGGCAGCAGTAAGAGGAGTTTTTGAAGCCATTCTGGGTTCAATCTGCGCAAACATGAACCATCTTGCCGACTTGCTAATGGTAGCTCATGCTTATTGATACTGGAAGCCTCGAATGGGCTTCCAGCTCCAGGTCTAATACAATAAATAATAAAGTTAATTTAAAAACAATTTTAAAAAATAGAAAAATGTAAATAACTTTATTTAAATAAACATGGGAAAAATGCTTTTATCTATAACAAAGCATTTTTTTCCCTTGCTGACCCACAGCTATCTACAATACAAGATGGCTATAGCAATTGGAATATAGCAGCGGTACTTGTAAGGCCGCTATTCTAGTTAAATAAATGCTAGCCGGCAGATGTGGATTTGCAATAGACCTTATTAGGAGTTGTACAGGTAGGCCGATGGCCCCCTCATGTTATCAACCACCCTTTATGTGTGTACCTGTCCCCCCTTTGTGTGTGTACCTTGCCTGCCTGCCCTGTGTGTGTGTGTGTGTGTGTGTGTGTGTGTGTGTGCCTGCCCCTCTTTGTGCATTTGCCTGTCCCTCCAATTTTTGTGTGTGTGCCTCTGTCCTTTTGTGTGTGCTTGAGACCGCTCCCCCCAAGCCCCTGGACAAGGAATGGTTGTCAAGCACTGTGCCCCCACTCTGTATACTTTCTTTAACTATGATCATCCACTGAACCTTATTATTCATTAATTTTCCCTTATTGAACACTTTGCAATTTAGAACTTTACTTAAACCATAAAACAAAACCCTCATGTTATGTCTCCATACAAAAAGTAAGCTCAAATGTCATTGTACTGTACAGCAAGCAGCAAGCCATTTTATAAACATTCAGGTCAGTTTGGTTAATGTCGTGCATACAGCACTAAGTTTGGTTGGAGAAGGTATTTAGGATAAATGCCCAAATACCTCTCTTATCATGGGCTGCTGCGGCTATCAGATTGTGACTGTTATCACTTTGGCTCTTTTTCCATTCTCTGCCCCTTCTCCCTTGTGTGCATTCATCTCTGTCTAGGTCTGCTGATTAGCAATGGCTTGGTTGCATGAACCGATAACTCTGACACATAAAGATCATAACATACACAATGATTGAAGCAGGAACTAGCTGGACTATTGTGTGTAGGTATTTCCTTCTCTCGGTTCCACTATGGCTACTTAATAAAATGGAATAACTATCTTTGTGTACAACCTCACCATGGACCAAACTAAGTAGCTCTGCTTAGTAGTTTCTCATCTATACGACAACAGGGAACTATGCACAAGTGTCCAAGACTCTTTCCTAATTAGGATCAGAAATGTTATTTTTCAAAAAATGCGAAACGAGTATTTGCTGCAATAATTGTAATCCACAATAGGAAAATAAATCAGATATCAGTCATAACTTAATGCACTGATGCGTTTATTAACAATGGATGCAACCATTATCCTAAACTAGAAACCATACATTAATTGAACCAGGTGATTATCATTTTATGCAACTAAGTGAGTACTAATTAGTGGACCTTATCATCCAATGACAGGCAAGTAGGTAACTTGTTCCTCTCTTTGAATGACTATACTATCTGGAATTTGTGATATATCACACCTTGGAACAAAATACTTTATGCCATATAGCTCCTCTCCGATGAAGCACGCTATTACTGCTATAAACGATCTATTCTGGGACTCATAGTTCCACAAACCTTTTGACAGATATCAAAGTATTTTGTTTTAATTTTTTACAACCTATGCTGCAATTGAAATGTATATACAACAATAATAGCAAAGGAACCCATTAGGAAGTATACACATGTTTGCAAACCTGTATCAATTTATGTGTTAATTGTTTTAAGTAATTTAAGTTTTTCTTGTGTGCTTTTAATATATTGTTTGACTTATTATTGCACAGGATCATATTGTAATATTTGTACTTTATATGTTGGATGTCAAATGAATGTCATTTGCAAAATTTGATCTGTATCAAGCTCAGTGAATAAGTTTGATTAATTGTTTCCCCTCTACAGGGGAAGCTGCATCCCATGAGGACAGCTGCTGATACAGCTCTTAAATATTTGCAATTGTCATTAGGATTTTTTCTTTTTATGCGTTTGTGAATGTGGCATTTGAGATCTTTGTAGTGCATTGCTCTCTTTCAATCATATTGCTGTTCCCATAAGTGAAATGTATTATGTGCTCTAGTAGTTAAGAATAGGTGTTTTTAAGACTTTCTAAACAAAACACTTTACGGTTTTAAAAGGTTAGACTATAATTCATTAATCTATAACCATACTTGCTACAAAATTTATTTTAATGAAAAAGAGGTGTGTATTAGACATGTTATGTTATATGGTTCTACAAGGATTAAGTATATCCCAATCATTTGTATCCACAAATACTGCTAAATTAAAGGAAATTTGCCAATTACAAGACATTCATTTTTCCGTTGCAAATTTCACCCCCGACCAATTCCGATCTTTCAGTATGGATGGTTCAGCAATGAGCAACGCAACACAGTCTTGCTTTCCGGGCACCCAGCATGTCTGTATAAACCTCGTCAAGTGTTTCTCCACAGCCTGGACTTTCTCTCTGTGCCAGGATTTCCTCTGCACTTCTTTACAACCTGAAAGGAAGTGCAAAATACAGAGAAGGCAAAGTTCTTCTGCCTAGCAAAACTGTGTGCTACACCTACCTGTGGAAGCCATGGCTGGGCACTGGTCCCATGTTGCCAGGTCCATACACTGCCTCTCTTCTGACATGGAAGTGTGGACTAAACGCTTGGCCACTTGTCCCTCTGTCATCATCCGACATATCGCTCTGTAGCTGGACCAGTTCTGAAAAGAAACAGATATGCAAATGACCGAGGTAAAAGTAAAAAGCATACATCAGACACCAAATTTCCTACTTACCATCCGAATTAATGTGCATCT
The DNA here is from genome assembly GCF_038048845.1 of Mixophyes fleayi. Lineage (NCBI taxonomy): Eukaryota > Metazoa > Chordata > Amphibia > Anura > Limnodynastidae > Mixophyes > Mixophyes fleayi. The sequence continues at coordinate 174,298,317 of NC_134404.1, forward strand.
CGTCCAAATTCTTGCCTTTGAATTCGGCCAGTCTGCCACTCTCAAGAGCCATTAACAGTTTGTTGATCTTGGCGAGTTGAAGGGTAGTTTCTGGGAACCAGTAATACTGCCGGTGCACCCTGATGTTGTGCCCAAGGAAGTTTGCCAACTGATCCAGTTCTGTGTGGTTTGGGTTGAGGACCTTCGAGAGAGAGGCAATGTGCTTTTGAAGCTTCGTGGAAGACAGCGCGCGGGGATGATTGCCCCTACACTCTCGGGCAAATAGTCATATCCAAACGGAGCCTCTGAAGTGTGACAAGGCAGCTGGTCTGGTGAACACCTAGACATTTTGGCTATCGACTCCACCTCACGCTTTTCTACGAAAAGTTCCATTGCAGTTTGCATGGCTGGTGTCAGCAGAATGGGGACTTTTCTCCCTCGTTTTCCTCGTATTTCAATGCGAGTGAAGTGCTGGCATAGCTTCCTCTCAACCTTGGAAAGCGCTAAGAACACATCTTCATGGAGATCTGAAGTATCTCTTGAGGAGAAGGTAGTCAGCAATATTTTTGAAACTTCCCCTTCCCTTCCTCGATTCAACAAGATCACCTGTGCCATGGTGATGATCTCAAGTACTGCCCAGTGGTTATCCATAGGGTCGGTGGATAGACTACTTTGGTATTCTTGCTGTTTCTCATCGAGGTACAAGTGCATCTTTTTCACATCTTCCGTGAAAGGTAAGAGCTGAGGCATGTTCCACTTGGACTCCTTAAGAGTTTCAAGGCAGCCGATGAGATCAACTCGTTCCATTTTGCCTCATATATCTTCCTGAAATTTCGTGTGTTTTCAACCACAGCAGTGCAGCCCTCCATCATGGCTCAGCACTCCACAATACTCGCTATCTTTTGCAGGCTGAGCCCGACCTTGAGTGCCAGCGAGGGCGTCTTAAATGTACCTGTCTCCTCATCATAGCCAGCTACCAGCTTCACAACATCTACTATGTGCAGAAAGTTCGATGGGGTAGTAAAGTCTTCCATCCTCTCCAAAAAGCTAGCTCTTCTGGCCTGTGGCAGTAAACTGCTTATTTCTCTAAGCTTCTAACAGATGTACTCGTGCCTGCCTACATTTGATCTGACCCGGTTGAAGAGATGCTGCTCCATCTGCATGATTCATCCTGGGTCATGTCACGCAAGAGCTTCCAAAAGCCACCACTGATGTCAGGTGGAACAGGCTAAGCAAAGGTGCACAGTGTCTGGACTCTGTTCTTGCCAGGTGTGAGCTTGTTGCTCCTTGCAAACAAGACCTGGCAGGCTATACAGTGCATGAAGCCTTCGACATCCATCTCTTTGTCTGGAAGTTTGCATGGGACCAGAACGCCATGGCCTGCCCTCATTGCCTCAACATTGCCTCAAAGTTATGTACAAATTTGCCCCTATTGCGAAGATGTGCCAATTGCATGCACCTTTCTTTCGAATGCTTGGAGAATTTCAGGGCCCAGGCTACTTCAGTCTCATTGCGGTGAACATACTCCATGTGTCAGGGAATTTTTAAGAGGGGCTTCTCATAGTACAGGCAGCACTGCTTTTTGTTATACGCCCTGGAGCCATCACTGTTTCTGAATAGCATTTGGACAGACACCGCATCATCTCTCCGACACTCTGTGTTTAAAACACAGCTGCCAGAAGGTCGAGAATGGTCGTACATAGAACTCATCTCTGGGTACCTGCACTGTGCTGCGTTAGTGGACAACAAGGTATCACCGCTGGTGTCTGAACCGCTCTCCTCCGAAGCGTCCGGGGCATATTTATCTCCACTGCTCTCTGGGTTATAGTCGGAGCTACAGGTGGGCTCTGTCATCCTTCACTTTCATAAAGGTATACTATCTCAATATTTGTTGCCTCCCTAACCCCATTCTATAAGTAAGAAATACATGTTTGAATGAAAGACAATGCTGTCACGGTTACAATACAGCATCTAATAGTAATTTGAGAATGTATTCACTGAATACACACAGTAATGGCTCAATATCACAAATTATCACGCAGACCAAATGGCAGGACATTCACTAACATCTAGTGCTGAACCAGTTTCTCACTGGAATGCCTTATGTCTGATGAGTGATACACTAACTTTCCAAAGTTATTTTGTTCAAACGCATTATTCTTTACTTTACATCTGTAATGTCTGGAATGTTCAGTGCTATATTTATAACAATTAATCGACAGCTGGAGAACATTTCCTTCATCAGCTTCTAGCGTGGAATTATAGTAATGACACTGCAGCTCATGTACATTCTGTTTCCATGTACTTCTTTATATGTATGTGAAAATTAAAGTGCAACACAAGCAGAGACAGGCTGGGGACAGGGGGGCAACTGCCCCCCAGGCCGGTCCCATAGTGGGCTACCTTGGGCTGGGTCACTGGGCCACCTGCATTTTTTTTTCCTTTAAAATATTCCTAATAGGCTGCTGAGTCGAGTCTTGCCCCCCGGGCTAAAATTTGCCAGATTAAGTGAAGAATTTGAACTGCAGAAGAATCTAGTACACATGCAATAATCATAAAGCACACATTCCTGTATTATATGTGCAGATACAATATTGTGCACAATGCATCTTGTATATTTAGACACATCTAAAATTATTTGTTTTTGCAGCAATTTGTTTTCTGATGCTAAGTAATAAATAATGACAGATGGTGTTCACATTTTAGAGAGTGATTTGCTAGCTGTCACTTATCTATGTCTCTTTAGAATTGTTCTTGCTCTTGTTAACCAAGCTAAAAAGCCGGTCTGCATTCAGGAATTTCATATGTGTTTTTTTTTACCTCTTACACAGTATAACATAGCTAATTTTTGATTGAAAAAAATCAATAGGGTTAATAAAAGTATTGTGTAGAAAGAGTCAGATGGTGCTGAAGGTTACAAGTATTTTTCCATAAGAATTCCAGGAAGTTTTGTATTATACCAAGGGCATTTTTCCAGCTGAGGGCCTAAATCAAAAGACTGTTAATAGGTTTATTAATTAAGCTTCAGACTCTTTTATTTGAAGGTGAGGCTGCTAATAGCCACCTTTTTACTACCTGGGGAGAACAAGAGAAGTGAATCGGTCAGAATTGATGAACAATGAACAAAACAAACAGTGGGCCTCATTATCAAAGCATAATATGGCTGAGGCACAGCAAGAAAAACCCATTTGGAGGTGACGGTCACCTTGATTGTGTAACTATATTTACATTACAGCACATGGCTTTATGGAGAAAGATGGTGATTTCTGGAAAGAAGCAGAAATTTGCACTGTCCAATGAAGTCCAAGGGCAACAGAGTTTTGGTAAGCAGCTTTTCATATCAATCAGATGGCAGTGGTAGCCACCTTTTTCCAATCTGGTTGCCAAGTAATGGCAACCAGTATCTGTTCTTTCTGCACTGCAAGCATCTAGCTTAGTGGTTCCCAAATGGTGTGCGAGGCTCCCTGGGGTGCCTCGGCAATCTAACAAGGGTGCCTCGGCCAGGGCCAGTGGTAAGCAAGACAGGGGACTACTTGGCAATTATTTTGGCTTAGGGGTGCCTTGAAAAAATTGTGGAGGCCCTAAGGGTGCCTTGAACTGAAAAAGTTTGGAATCCACTGATCTAGCAAGTTGTTAGGCAGCAGTAGGTAATCTTGTTCAGATAGAGCCTACTGCTCATGTGCAGTTAATCAGACTGACCTCCTCTCATTGGTCCTTCTGTGTATTTAAGCCCCTTCCGGTCTATCACCTGTGCTGGTGATAGTTTCTGCTAGAGCTAGAGTACTGTTGAATGTCTGACCAGTTTGTCTTCTTGTTGTGACCTGGTTTGTACCTTGGATTTTTACTGATCTCTCCTGCCCCTGATGGTTGCCTGTTTCTTTATCTGCTGTTAACCTCTTCCTGTCCTGACCTTGGTCTTTTTTGCTTTGAATTCTTCCAGCCCTGATCTCAGCCTGTGCTACTGATTCATTATATTATACACACCCAGCCCTGACCTCAGATTGTCTTTTGATCACACTTTTGTACTCAATCTACCCTGACCTCTGACCTGTATTTTGGACTTATTCTGCTAATTTTACATTTGTCTGCTACCTCCTTCCATATTCAGTGCAATCCATCGGCAATATTGTGTTTTATTAGCTGTTACCACTATGAGATTAAACCTGGGGATAACTGAATACTTTAAAACATCTTGTATACCTTGGAAGGGAAGAGTTGCTATAGCTGAAGACCTCATGAGGCGATACTGTTGGTTTAAAATCCTTTCCAATATTGATTTTAACAACCTGATTCTATAAGATTTTTCTGGGAATAGTAATTCTCGATCACATGTAGTCAATGCAATCCCACAGTAGTCTCTTTAGTCTCTACTCTTGATGTTGCAGTATGTTTCTGTATTCTCTTTTGCTGTCGTTTCTGTTGTCACTGTGTATCCTTACTCTGTTTGCCATGCCCTTTTTTTTACACCATTTGATGTACCCCTTCAAGTATTTCTATCATTTATCTTTTATGTTATTCTTTATTTGGTTACTTTTCACTTTCTCTGATCAACTTTAACTGTCTAGTCACTTTCTATTACCTCTCCTATTTTACTGAGGAGGGCTTGTTTTCTGGTTTTGTTGGTAGAGAATCCTCTTTTCCATTCTCAGCTTCCTCCTCTTCTGTCTATATGGTTCTGCCTATAGTGGCTCCTTTTTGGTTCTCTCATTTTTTTACTTTGATTAGTAAGACATGACCCTTTATTCTTTATTTGTTTCGTAAGTTATCTTCCAACTTCTTAAAGCTACCCTTCTTATTCTGTATTTACTCTTCTTTTTCTGAGTTTGCTTAGTATATTTTCACTTTACAATGCATCTTTTTATTTTATGTAAATTTCTCTTTTATATTCTCCTGCTATCTAAAATGTATTTTAGATGATCCCTTTTTATTACTCCAGTGCACCATAGTATAGAAAGTGAAAGCTCTTGGCATACCTGGTAATTTGAAGGAAGAAGCTCTTGGCATACCTGGTAATTTGAAGGAAGAAGCTCTTGGCATACATGGTAATTTGAAGGAAGAAGCTCTTGGCATACATGGTAATGTAAAGGAAGTTGGTGTTGGAAAAAAAACTGTTTAACTGTGGCCTACATCTGTGTCTTTTGTCACCTTTTAACATTTACTACACTTCTGTTTGATAGCTCTGATCTATCACTATTATGCATCTATGATTTAGAAGTTGGTGAGAAGAGGTTGTAAAACACTAACAAATTACCAAACATCTCCAGTCTGTGTACTCATATGTATGTCTCATACCTCATTGCATTTATACAGAAAACAGAGGTTCAGATGCTGGTTTGCGCAGTATAAATTGCGAAAAAGTTGCACTGCTCATGTCCACAAAGAAGGAGCACGAATATGTGTATATGTAGAGTTGTGTGCATGTGACAATTGTTCCTCCTTATGACTGGAGATGCGGGATGAGGAAGGGAATGGCAGTCAACCTAGGCAGAGTACAGTAAGGGCATGTTCACACAAATTCAGCTCAGGCAGACCAGCATGGATACACATATACCTGTCAGGAGCCTTATCTTTTGTACAAGCTAGAGGAGAGATGCATATACATGCTGATGATGATGATGTAGCACTAGCAAGATGCTTCTGATTGGCTGATTGCAAATTCACCTCAGAAGCGAATAGGTGCTTTCTGCATTGATCATGCATATATTATAGGATTTTGTGGGTGTATATTTAAAAACATTTTTTGTCTACATTTATTCATATACTACAAGGAGTATTATATCTGCTGAATTAAAGCAAATCAAAACAAATGTTAACAAAATTTCCTGTGCTTATGACCAGTTGTGTGTCTGTGTATATAGGCATTCCTGACTTAAGCCTGATGTAAACCTGGGATACAACTACACAGTTAAACTCATCTTGAGATGTCTCCAACTCGGCATAGGGGCGTAAATACTTTTTTTACAGACAGCTTTTTCTCTGTGTAATTTATGTCCAACATGTGTTTAACTCAGCATCAGGTCCAGAGTATATAAAATTCAGCCTTGTAAACAACATGTATCAATGGCACTATAATCTTTTGGTGAATGTATAAAAATCTGATAGCTGTAAAATTGTCTGATTTAAACAAGAATTTACATTTTTAGATATATGACTGCCATGTTTTAATATTAGTTAAAATCAGGTAGTTATTAGTGTCTAGTCCCCAAGTCATTTCCAGTCAGTTTGCATTTGAAGTATAAGTAATGTACCTAACACACGTATACACTGCTGTCCTTCAGCCATTTTTTATTTATCTAATAAATATGGTAAAACCATGTGTTGTAAAAATACTTTCTTTGATCCTTTGAAGAATAATTGTTTTTCACATTGCTTTACTGTAACTGTGCTTAAATTGTTACATGTTATTAGGCTACTCCTCTGAAAGTCCTTAGGGAACTGCTGTTTAGTTAATCTCCTACTGGAGTCCACTTACTGGTTACTACAGTGGTGGAACTACCATTGGTGCCGCAGGTGCAGTGCACCAGGGCCCATGGGGATAATGGGGCCCACTGCATGGCAGATGCAGAAGATCAGGGGCCCCGGTTCCCTCCTCCCCGCCTCTCTGCACTGGGGCTCACAGCTTGCTAGCTCTGCCTCTGGGTTACTACATAGTTGTTTCCTCTGTCATCTTTCATTTCACTAATCTATAGCACACATTCACATTTGAAAGATTTGTCATGTAAATGCAGAAAACTTGAAATGATAAATTCTTTGGCGCTGAGTGCTTTGCCCACATGAATGCTCATTGTCTGGCTGGTTTATGTCATGGTGCTGGCAGCTCTCTCAGGAAAAGAACCACTTGCTTGGGGTAGCTATCAGAGAAAACCCACGTCCAACCAAGCTGCCTAATCTTGAGATGACTGGTTGTGAGGTACCAGCTGAAATCAAAGGTTTGTAGAAGGTAGGACAGTGATGGTTGAAGCCAAAGTCAATGGATTGGACAAGGTAGAATAGTGGCGGATGAAGCAGAGGTCAAAGTTTTTGAGAAGGTAGAATAATGATGTACAGTCTAACAAAACAAGTCTTCTTAAAGCACAAACAGAGAAATCCAAAACAAAACTTTGCTCCTGAATATATCGGCAGAACTGAGGGACTTTATGAAGGCTACAAACAGATTAAACATATTGTATCTACTCCTAGGCCCTTGAGCACAGCATTACTGTGCAAGAGTGGTTTCCAGGCAACTGAGATATGGACAGCATGGTGGCTTAGTGGTTAGCACTTCTGCCTTACAGCACTGGGGTCATGAGTTCACTTCCGGAACATGACCTATCTGCGTGGAGTTTGTATGTTCTCCCCTTGTTAGCGTGGGTTTCCTCCAGCTGCTGCCGTTTCCTCCCACACTCCAAAAACATACTGGTAGGTTAATTGGCTGCTTTTAAATTGTCCTTAGTCTCTTAGTCTGTGTGTGTGTGTATGCTAGGAGCATTAGAGTGTAAGCTCCAATGGGGCAGGAACTGATGTGAATGAGTTCTCTGTGCAGCGCTGCGGAATTAGTGGCGCTATATAAATAAATAGATGATGATGATGCTAATTGTCCATCCAGTTTTTCACACATGTCCATTCAAATCTGATCATAGGTTGGTCAGATCCAATAGTTTTAGGCCCACACATATTGTATTATAGCAATGTGATATAAAAAGACGAACTTGACCAGACATATCAATTAACATTAGTTATGCACAAAATAATTTAAGTACAATAACAGTAACAATTCGTATATATACGTGTGTGTGTAAGGTAAGGCTTACAATTTATATAGAAATAATTAACATTTTAAAAAAAAATAATTTTATTGATGCAATGCTAAAAAAATTACATAATTTCATGCCTGAAAACAATAGTAACTTTATAAAGACTCTCCAGAGGTTTCCAAGGAAAGGTTTATTGTAGCTGAACAGAAAACATCTAAATTAACTGAAGCCTTTCCATGACTTTCTAGTGCTCAGTGAAAATTTACCAACCTGGAAACAGTTCTCTGTACACAGCTGCGGAATTAGTGGCGCTATATATATAAATAAATAGATGATGATGAGCATCTGCTGTGTGTTAGTGGCTGGAAGGAAATGATATGTATTCTGTGTATATGATCATAAGTCTCATGTCTAGGATATCTGCTATTGTGTGCCTATGAATAGTATATAGTTATACATACAGAACGTCAAAAACGTTTACAAACAGCAGAAAATGAATCTTATTCTGTGTTAACTGAATTAACTTATTTGATGCATTATGCTGTCTAAGCAAATGTATGATCATTTTTTAAACTTTTTCTGGAAAAAGCCAAGGTGTTATTTGTGTGGGTACTGCATAAACAAATGACTAATATTGATGTTGGAATGTGGCAAAAGGCACAGCACAGGAGACAAGCTTCAGTTGTGAAGGGGTTAAATGAGCTTCAGGGAGTAAATTGTTCATATTTGCAAGGGGGGACTGGGGGGTACCAAGTTAGTGGGTTTTAGAACTTTACACCTGTAAAAATATTTGTGTTTTACACATCTTTGAAGATAGATTTTGATCTGACACAGGGTGGTCCTAAAGTTCTTCTTAGCAAGACTTTGAAGTGAGTTTCTTATCTTTTTGCCATCACGCTCATTTCTTCCAGACATAGACATAGAATATGTGCATGCGGGGACTTCCCAAATATGGAAGTAGGCATGCTTCTATATATGCAGAGGTGACCAATTAACATATTTATGCTAAATGAAATGCGCTGTTCATCTGCATATTCATCAGCTAGTAAATAAGTCTGAATGTGTTTAGAGTAAACTGTTTAATCCAGCTCCATTGTCTTTCACTGGTATTCTGAGAGATACACCCGAAGTTCTTTACATTTTTGAATGCATATTGCTTTAATACCCCCATGATTAAATATGGTAGGTGTTCATTAGTTTTGTTGCTTTCTATTTTTGTTTTCTAATATAAGGAACAATTCATTTCAATCACTGGATTTTGTTCATTTTCTAGGTATATTCTACACTGAGCTATTTTAATTGAATAGCCATGGAATCATTCATAGGAACCATAACTACCTTGGTGAATGAAAATGGGATTGCTTATTTATTGTTTCCCATGACCATATCTTAGATAAATACAAAGAACAAAATAGGGACAGAGCACCTTCACACTAGGACACTAGCTGTGTCTTGTTACTCACATGGATGTTTTTTAAACACACAAAAACATCTGAAAGCATTTTGCATTATAAAATGATTTGGTCATAACACAAATATTAAAAATGAAGCTCCCAATATCTTTTTGTGCGATATTTCTTATGGCAGCAAAAAACAAATAAAAAAACTACCTATAGTAAAAACAAATGTTCAGGTATGTAATTGTAATTCTTCGGAGATGCTGTCCTGAATGCTATCAACAGTCATTCTTAAGTTGATACTGTACGAATATAGCTAAATACAAGCTTACATTGCTTGAAAATTTATTTTACCTTGCTTTTATAGAACTTTTAAAATATCTTAACAGAAACATTGTAAAAACAACAGGAATAAACAATCATTCATGCCAAATCATTCCAAACAGACACATATCTACATATGCCTTATCTGCAAATAAAAAGGCTATGGGATTGACTTGCTAGTAGACATTACAAGCAGACAGACTATAATTTGATTATTCTCTGCATTTTATGATAGTATAAGTTATTTTATATAGTGGCAGAATATTGTTGATCAGCTCTAGATCAGACATCTTTCACCTCATCAAAATCTCCAAATATGAATGAAAAGAATTATTGGAGATGTCACTCATCCCAGGTGGGCTGATAGGTGGGAATCTCTTAACTGATCAGCCCATTGTTTGAAATATTAAGTTTATTTTATCGCTTAGCAATAAACATTGTCCAAAAAGATTATTGTGGTTCCAACGCACAAAGATATTTAATTTCAAAATATAGCAGGATTTAGAGCAAGCCATCATAACACATAAAAGATATTATATAAAACAGGAAACTATAAAAACTCTAAATACATTACATTTTCGGTAGCGCTTCTCATGAGCCCAGGGTTCAGATACAGTCCTGTTGTCTGTTGTCAGGAAAAAGAGGTAGATGGCCTAGAGAAGATTGCTTTTATGCAGTTTCAGTTTACACAAAAAACACTGGTGATGTCACTATGTACACAGACAACACGTAGAGAGATCTTCATTGGCTCAGGGTTCATGTCTGTCCAGTATAATGCAAGTCATAGGTCAGCTCAAAGGATTCCTCTGATAAGATGTGGCCAGCTCACTCCAACAGCTGAACACGTGCCTTAGAAAACTGATTTAATTCAGTTTTCACCAACCTATTAGCATTTCAAACACAATGTAATTTAGAGCATTAATTCTTTATCTTCCATAACTAGTGATCTCAGGAAAAGATCACTTCACAGATGGTAGCAGATTCCAGATGGTAATATGCAGATCAAAATGACACTAAACATTTCAATCTGAGAATTAGATACATTTAATACATTACCATTTATGTATACATAATCTCTAATACATTTTACTAATAAATAAATGTGGATTGGAACCTTAATACAAGTGTATTATTTACAAGTATAAATGGGAATGTAAATGTGTGTGTTATTAATCTGTTTGATTGTGTCATAACACATGGCATACTAATTGCAATTGCACGGTAAAACAGTATTAAATAATTTGGTTTACTTCATCCAATTATTTGACTTTCACAGAACAAATCATACAGTATTTCTCCTATTCATTTTGGCTTGTACTACATCACCAATACAATACTTGCCAAAGCTTTATTTCAACACCAAATGTGATAGTGATAGTGCTCACCTTCAAGTTTTGCTGAGGTAGCATATCCTTAATAATTTAGCAAGTAAGAGCAGAGTGATTTTTTTCTCTGCTTGTCAGTTACCTATACACAGTGAACATAATCATTCATAAGTGTCGCTGTCATTGTTTCCATCTGACTCCATCATTAATTATGTTATATGCACTTTAAATCTAACCAATGCACTGCATGTTTATTTTCCAGCAAATTCATATCTATATCATACTTGCGAACTTCTACTCTATTTCTCCCCCTCAGGGAATCCTTGAGGGGAGGTGAAGTGTGAAGTTGCCAAAACTACAGGATCAAGCACAATAACTGTATGCCAGAGATGTTTCTGTCAAATTCAACTCTATATGAAATTAAGTTCTAACATTAAATCGGTTTCATATTTTACACTATTGATTCCATGCCATCAATCTTAACATACATTGTTATTAAGGTTTTGAGGTTTTGGTGGGGCAGTTAATTAATTTCAAACACTTATCAGTAGTGTTGTATATCGTGTATTCACGTCATCCATTTAAATTTATATATTTTGTTTATTTAATACCCTTAAAGGTCATTTACACAATGGTCCATTTGTCAAGTGTTTTTATATTTTGCTTCAAATACATTGAATACTATGTGCTGACTATTTGCACTGATACTATGTAATACAGAACAGTATTTAAATGTTTCCTCCATTCAACCTGCAAATGCTGTTCCCTTAACCCACCTCTCCTAAACCAGCACAACCTTCCACCAATACAAGTAGAAAAACTGTTACATATTAAAAACAATACTGTACATTAATGGTTGCGCTCAACTACATACAAATGCCTCTGCAATGTTCGATGTAGACCTTTTGTTTCCATTCCAGGATCCATCAGGTACTGGTGTATCTGAATATAACAATGGCTAGCATGTCAAGCCACTTGTTAAATAAAAAATAGATAATTAAAATTGAAAAATCAAAAATCAACCGTTGCTTGAAACCCTACACAAAGCACACATATTTTGTATTCCAGGCACTAGTTGTACTAGTTGAGTTAAAACTCAGGTTTGCAATATAAATTTTCACCTCTTATCAACCTAACATTTCTCTAAGGTCCTTTAAGTAAGAGCTTTGGGAGTACCTTTCTTAACTAATTATGAAATATTTAATAAACTTAGGTAAGTAGCTATGCTGAACACAAATTGGCTACCCTAAAGTAAAGTCTTAAGTAAGACATTAACATTGCTTAACAACTGAAGTTCCCCTTTGAGGATTATGTTGCTGATCCGGCTCTGCTGAGCTGAGCTCTGCACTTTGGGTGGACTTATTTGTGATTATCAGCCCCCTATGAGTGCAAAGCCCCGCTTGTTCTGCAGTAACACATCAAGCTCAGAGGGGACTGATTGTTCTCCTCTGAATAGCAAGTCATGCACTGCTGCTCTTTGCATGAGGAGGGGCATGATTTCAGGGGGTATGACGTTATGGGAGGACAAATGGTTATAACAGAATAATCCTACAGAGAGATAAATCACTATGGAGAAATAAATAGTTACAGGGGGTATGTCACTATAGGGGTGATATATAATTACTGAGGGGAGAATGATGAAGGGGATAAAGCTGAAAGAGGTTATTGATAAAGGGGGAAAGATGAAGGGGTTAAAAGACGGAAGATGTGGAGAGATGCACAATAGGACTGAAAGCCCACATTAATGCTTTCAGTTTCATTATTTAAATAAAAATAGTGTATAAATCATATACCACATATTACAACATTATACGTAAAACATATATAGCATCCTCTTATACTTAAAGTTCTTAAAGTTTTAAGTAGCTCCGAAGTGTTACCTAAACTGGAGTTAGGGGGACATTACTTGTTTTAAAGCATAAGCTCTTAGTATTAAGAAAACCTTAAAGGCATCAACATCTTCTTAAACGTCAATAACAGAGTTTAGAGCATCTTGCCACTGTCCAAAAAGCTAAAATTAAATTAGACTCTAAATATTAACTGTGCAGTGTTTGAAAGTGCTTAGTATTTTCATATAAGAAAATTGGTCTAACCCAGGGAGGGATGGCCATAGTAATTTTAGGAAGAGTACCCAATATAGTTATATATAGATCCAATAAACATGCAAGAAGGGTTACATTCAACATTAATCTTTTCATGTGTATTGATTTTCCTGAACAGAAAAAATAATATAAAGTGCTATAATTACTTTGTGTTTTTAAATATATCCAAAGGGCAATTTATTAGCAGTTTTTCAGTCTCTTTCATGAAAAGTGTTATGGTTTTAAATAAATCAGAATAATTAGAGGGGAAAAAATAATAAATAACAAACAAAAAAGGAACATACTGTGGAAAGACTGGAGAAAAAGGACAATGGGTGATGGTACTGTAATGAATGGTGGCACGTAGCCCAATATATATTGATGTGAGAACAGTGTACAATTAAATAATAAAGGATCATGGTGAGGTGAGACAAACTCTAAAGAAGCTGGAAATAATACAGACCTGGATGGCTCAAAATCACAGACAAGGTATCATATGATGCAGAAAAGGCATGCATAAGAATGCAAAATGGGATCTGAGCCTACTTGGTGATCATTTCTGTTGGCATTTGTGTCCCTGCACTCACTAAGTGCATTCTCCAGCAATTGCTGATTTAAGTATGCACAGTAAAACAATGTGGAATATTGTTAGTAGTGTACAACATACATACCTACTTTCTTCGGCTCTCTTCTGGGAGCCAGCCAGTGGAGGGGGACGTGAGGGGGGTAAGGTGGCCAGAATCACGTCATTTTGGCCCCGCCCCCTGTAATGTCATGACGCAACAGGGGCCAAACGCCGCGATTCACTGGGAATCGCGGCGTTTGGTAGCTAATTCTGCCCACTTCACTAGGAAGTGGGGCACTTCCTAGTGAAGTGGGCAGAATTTGGGAGATTGCCACACTCACCCGGGAGTCTCTCACAAAATGCGGGAGTCTCCCGGACATTCCGGGAGAGTTGGCAAGTATGGTGTACAATGCATAACAATATGCAGATTATGGGGACATAGCTTAACAATTTGAAATTACATTAGAATACTCATTTTCAGAAACTTATTCTAAAGTTGTTTTAAGCAGTAGTTATGAAGAGAAAATAGATGCAGCTGCCATTTAGCAGGCACATAAATGCAACAACATTTATTCCTCACCAACCACATCTGGAAGCACAAATGCCCAATCCTGTACCCCATCCCCCAAACAAAACAACAAACAAGCTATGTTGTGATTGAAACCTATAACTAAATAGAAGACAGTGACATGGCTGCAAGATCTCCATCACCTGCAATCCCACAAACAAGTACCAAGATATTTATCTATTCAAGGTATAAAAACTAAACATTGCAAAAGACCAGTGTCTACTGCTAAAAATTACTGGTTTGAACATGGATAACATAGCAATCGTATCACTCAATATTTCTAAAAATTCCAGTGAAAATCCTTCCATACCAGCTGGTCACCAACTGCAGCTCCCACCGAGGTTATGAGGCTAATAAAAAATTGAAACAGTGGCGGAACTACAACCACGATAGGAGGTGCTTCCACTATGTGGCCCTGAAGTATAGGGGTTCTGACAATGTCAGGTCACCCTTCTGATGTCCCTGCTTTTCTTTTCTGAGCATGAGTGGGGCCAGAGCATACGTAACGAAGGCCTTTTGGGGCTTCATTTTGTATACATCGACCTCCACGCATTTCTAACAAAAGCAGAACGGGGTCTTTTCTCAGGGTATACAGGCACATGCGCCAGCCCCAGGGAATACTCAGAAGAACTGAACGAGAGCCTTCAGAAGGGTTGGAGCTTAGATCCCATATTGTAGTTGTTATGGATACTCTTCTATGTTACAGTATTCTCATTGAGTTTTTTCTCAAGACAAGGGTAGGCATAGGAGACATGCTCTAGATCACTCCTATACCCACACAATAATAGATTATTAATAGTGATTCACTGCTAGTGGGTTCCCCAATGGCATCATCTCACCAACACATAAAACATATTTGCACATGGGTTCTGCACATATGTGAAAATAAATCTATGCACCTTTATTTTTAGCCCTGTACCTTTGCACCATATCCACAGTGCTATACACATGAGAACAAGCCAAGTTTATTTCATTCCTCTAGTTTCCCTAGTTCCATAAAAGTAACCATTGAAAGAATCAATTTTGCCTGGCTTTCCATATATAATGCACATAAAATAAAAATATATTTACTTCCTTATGCTACCAAAAGGAAGCCTCCATCTCCCCTTGTAATGAGTGGTTTTATTTTTTTTTACTGAATTCT
The DNA here is from genome assembly GCF_038048845.1 of Mixophyes fleayi. NCBI lineage: Eukaryota > Metazoa > Chordata > Amphibia > Anura > Limnodynastidae > Mixophyes > Mixophyes fleayi. Next base: position 174,313,433 of record NC_134404.1, read on the forward strand.
ATAAAAATGTTCCACCTGCAATAAGGAGGTGTAATGTGCTACAATGTGAAAATAACTGCATTTTAATGTCATTTACATAAGTTCAAATGTGCCTATTTTTCCACCATGTAAATATAAAAGTGCACACTCACATTTGGGAACCTACTCCCTAAAATCACTCCTCGTATGCTTGTATTGACTTATGAGTTTGGCTGGAAATGTGCAGGGTTTAATGTGTAAAAACTTCAAAGTCTTTCCTTCTACCACTATAACACCACCCACTTTATTAATCCCAATTTGACAATTTCTCTTAAAATACTGCTTATTCCAAGCTCATTTATATCTTAAATTAAATTGGGAATTAGTAAAGGATGTTCCAGATTCCAATGTCACTTGTTTGTATAAATTTTAATTCTAGAATCCTGATTACAGGCACCTCTTGAACAACCATAGGAATATCCATTCTTTTCTGGAGAGAGACTCTGTGACCACCAGCTATCCAGGGCATGTCCCATAAATAAGCCTCTTATCCCTAAATATCATTTATAAACGTAATCCTAAAGATATATATGTGAGGGCACCTTTCAAGGCGTATTAGAGCAAATATACCTAAGAACACTACAATCTGCCCAGCTTCACCCATCAAAAAAGATGCAACATTTTGTCTCATTCTACAGATGCTGCCGTTTGTAAGAATCAATGCATTTGCAAAAAAACTGATGGAGAACCTCACGTAGCGGCATCTGCACAATTAACACAAAATAACTATTTATATTAAACCAAGTTCATTCCATGAATGCCTAACATGTACCTTTGTGCATGAGTTCTTACATGGTCAGTTCCAAAGTTGATGTGATATCATAAAATGATAGACCAATATTTAAAGGTTATTTCAAATTATACAATAGAAGATAAGTCTGTAACATAGTCAGCATTTTAGCTGTTTTTAGGTTGTGAAAATGATTCAGCTAAATTATTATGTTTAGATGGAAGTTAATTGGACACATTTAAAGACAGGTACAAGCCAATAATCTAGTAACTAAATTATTTTTGTTTGCTTTTGTAAATCCCTGTCAGTTTTAGCAGAAATCATTGAAAGAGGGTAGACCCCAACCTCACTAACATTTTTATGTTTACATGTAAAGCAGGGGTGGATTAACCAGAACAGAGCCTCAAACCTAGTTGCAGGGGGAGATGCAGTTTGCCGCAATATGTCATCGGACATCAGTGCGGTGTTTGGCTGCGCACATTGCCAGCCATTATGGTACAACCTCAACATCGGCTCGATGTGTCTCTGTGGACTGTTCTGAAGACACATTGCAATGAGTTGATTCTTTCCCTGAGGGTCAGTCAGATCTTTGACTAGTACTTGTCCTTTCACATATTACTTCCTTCACTTTAACTAGTTCCACTAGCTAAACAAATTGTTAAATAACAATCTTTACCTGATTTCTTTGATTGCACGGGATGTGACTTCCAATTCCATCCAATAACTTTACATTTGTCTGTTAGATTTGAGCTTTACATGGCTGCTATGCCTGGAGAATGATAGGAGAGCTACCCCCAGTGGGGATGAGCAACAAAATACCTGCAAATGACAAGAACTCTGTCTGTTTTACAGGAAGCAGAAATATATTTTTATATATATTTTTAATATATTTTTTTGGACAGCACGGTGGCTAAGTGGTTAGCACTTCTGCCTCAGAGCGCTGGGGTCATGAGTTCAATTCCTGACCATGGCCTTATCTGTGTGGAGTTTGTATGTTCTCCCCATGTTTGCGTGGGTTTCCTCCGGGTGCTCCGGTTTCCTCCCACACCCCAAAAATATACTTGTAGGTTAATTGGCTGCTATCAAAAAATTGACCCTAGTCTCTCTCTCTCTCTCTGTGTGTATGTTAGGGAATTTAGACTGTAAGCTCCAATGGGGCAGGGACTGATGTGAATGAGTTCTCTGTACAGCGCTGCCGAATCAGTGGCGCTATATAAATAAATGGCGATGATGATGATGATATTTTTCCTACACACTTTTCTCATACTTTTTCTCAAACTTATTTATTTATCCCCTGTCTGTGTGTTACCTGTATAACACAGTAGAATTGGACTGCAGAATTACACCAACCCTGACAGCAGCAATAGTATTTGTATTTTTCTGCAATGAGATTTAACACTGGAGCTATGGAGCTCTCCTGAATGTCACTGATTACTCTCTATAACCCTGCTACCACCCTCCTCTTTCAATTCTCTAACTTTGCCTGCCGAACTGCTCTACACTCTATGCTACCCCTTCTGTATCCTTCTCTCAAATGGTGCTAGATCGCCATGGAGGGCGGTATTTATAGATTCCAAAACCTGCTAGGTCTGAGATCCAAGATCCGATGATGTCACGATGATGTTTTGCCTCATTTTGGAATCCGAAAAAGCGGGAAAGTACCGAGACGACTCGGCTCGGTACTCGGATCCCCAAAGTTCGGATGTGTTTGGTTTCCGAGGAACAGAGCCTGAGCATCTCGAATTTTGAATGATATATTTTTCTATTAATTAAACTCCCTTCATCATCAGCAAGTTGATAATGATGATTTCTGTGTCTTTACTGTAAATGCATCTACGATATGCTTAGACCTTATTTTGATGCAGCTGCATACATACACAATATTTCAAATTCCTCCTGTTTTCAGATAAGTACACGTTAGGCCATAATTTTCACCATATTTTTACGTGTATTTTCACACTGTAAAATTATATTCTAAGCCAGGCAGTTAAAAGGAAAAATAACTAGTCCATATTAGTTTTCTTTGCTTATTAGCTTTTTAAGTTTCTAATGTAGTGGGGTCAGGAAAATTGTATATGCTAAATCTATGTATTGTGTTTTTTTTATTTTTGCATAGATAATTCTCTAAGAAATATAACTGTTTATTAATAGTTAATGTAAAACAAACATTACAGTTTTGAATATTGTGCCTGCACACATCACTCTGTGCTGTTTTCTTGTCTGTTTGAGTTCCAGGTCTAATTTTGGAAATGTGATACTTAAATGTATAACTCACTTTCATGCTAATTGCATTCTAATTGGATTTGCATCCTCATGTAAATATGAACAAATTTACAATAATCCACAGTTATACAATTCTTACTTAATAAAATTCTCTTACTTATCACATTGAAAAAACCTCTGCCAGCTATTTCAGCTCCTAAATAATAGGTAAATATAATATGGGTAAATTTCCATATCACTCCTGGCCAGCTTGAATAACAAGAATATTATTAGTAATGTCCAGATGCACATAATTCTGTCTAAATGTCTCTTGCCAAAAGCAAAATGAAACGGAAGTCAGTGTCAATCATAGCCAATAGACTATGTTAATGCTTTTCAAACAATTTATTTGTTTTCAAAAATAGTGCTTATTAATAATGCATTGCTCTAGTAACAGGAAAGAATGTTGCTTATGAAACTGTTATAATTCGTTGCTCATTACTTCTCTGATGAACAATGAAGCACATTTCTGAAGGACAATTTTTCTTTTGTCTTTGGATACATACTAAAATAATATCTTGCATACTTTATTACTTGCACCTTTTATTTTTCAGTGCACAAATGTCTTTTATTCTATTTTATTTACAACTTTTTATTTTACTATATTATATTTTATAAAAAAAAATATTATTATTATTATTATTAATAATAATATTATATTTTTTATTCTTTTTCTGGGTTGTTTACACTTTGAACATAATATTTATACAGTCTGCAGATATTTTCACTTGCTCCAATGGAACATTTCAGAAATGCCAGAGTATAATACATTTCTCAGATATGTATGTTTAATACGGCCATGCATGAATTGTTTAAAAATGTTTTTGTTTCTTTATCTGTTCATCTATTTTTTATCTATTGTGATTATGTATTTGTTTTAGCAATTATCCATGATGGACAAAAACAATATTTGTTACCCAAATAAGGAATAAAAAACAACATTGTTTGGATGATCTTCTCGATTATTATCTCTGTTCAGTTACTGGATCCACTAAAATTGTCATTGCGGTTACTCTACTCAGCTGCTGAAGTCACTGAGCCTAATAGTGTCCCCGACTCCTTATCCAAGCGGCAGAAGCTGCCAACATCATTATCCCAACCAGTAGGAGCCTCCACATCATCCACTGCACTGTATTACCTGGATAAACTGACCCAACCTATTATCTCTAAACCTACCCACATTCATCCTTTTATTTCATATTATTCAATGCACTTACTCAATTTACCGTCTAAATTTTTCCTACTCACTTTTCTCATACTTTTTCTCGAACTTATTTATTCCTCTTCCATCATTATTCCCCTCTCACTGCTTTTATCCTCAATTGAGTGGGGATGAACTTTTCTGCTCCCTGCACCCACATTATTCACTGACCTACATAAGCAGAAATGAACCACATATGTACAAATCAGCCTCACATGTTTTCTTTCTCACCCTGCTCCACCTCATGGCTGTTGGGGACCTTTTACCCAACACCAGTTCCTGTTTAATTCCCACTGTCTGGTCAATTTGCTATTTCCAACCCGAAATGTCCCAGCCATCTCGCTCATCCTGTACTTCCAACCTTATTCACATATCTCGACTAATCTCTCTTCCCTTTTTCTGTGAACTCAGAAAAGCAAGATCTATTTGTAACAAACTTTCTTCCAACAATGTTCTGCTAAAAATATGATATACCAGGGTGTAAAAGGGGGGAAGGGTGTGAAGTTGTAAATGCCTGGTTAACTAATATAACTATGGCCATATGCTAAGTCCAGTTTATTTAGCATATGTATTAGCATGGAGAGCACAGATACTATATGATTACATATACAGTATAGCTCTTTGATAATCATTAAACACCCAATAAAAGAAGAACATGCAATTTCTACAGCTCCAATAAACTAAATAACATGCAAAGAGGACCTCACAGACATATAATCTAAAATCAAATTTATAAAAGTCAATTTTCAATTCAAACTAATAGTGTGTTGATACTTAGGCCCCTAGTAATCAATAGGAATCAATGTCCAATTTACATAGTTGTGGGTTTTAGCTTAATACACATGATGTATTAAAAATTCCATATGCTTGAGTGGAAGGCCTGCCCGACTGTTCAACTACTATCTGTGCATTTTGAAGTTATATAAAATCGCAAGACTTCTTCTGTTTTCTAGCTTTAATAAGCTTTTGTTTTTGAGCATTCTGTTTTTATAAGTGACTAGTAACTTTCATTATGTCTATTATGTTCTTTATAACTTGGTATCCAAGTCATTAGTGTATAATTTGACTTATCAATAAGATGATAATGAGGACTGGATCAGCTGATTAAGGATGAACCCATCACTGAAGTACATCCGCCCATGTCTCACACTATAAGACTGTTTGGAATAGCATAATTTCAAACATATGTGATGAAGCCTGATCAAGGACATGGGTAAAACATGTAAGTTATTTTTTTTGCTATTTTTGGACTACACACCAATCCTAATAGACTCCACTCAGGAAATATCACTGCGATATCTATATGGCAAGTGAGAGTGAACAGTGAATAAGGTGGTACCACAGCACTTATAGAAGTTGACAAGTCTATGGCAGTTGTTGCCACATGTTTATCCCATGACCTTTTGCTCTCCACCCCATGATCTTAGCTCTTTTGAGGAATAAACCACATGCATGCAACACAGATCAAGTAGAGAGGACTGGGACCACCGGAAAGAGTACTGTGAAGGGTATGTACTACCTTGTTCTGCAATTCCATATTATTTGATTTCAGTCTAAGTTAAAGCTATTTAACTACCTGTTGTTTGCATTTGTTCACCAATTATAGTCTAAATAAACACTTATTTAACAGTGTTATTTTTGCAATTGGTGGGTATTGGAAGATAAATCATTTATTTAGTCTCCATAACATCAGTCTATAGCCTGAATATATCTACTAATTAGAACAAACTTAACAGAAACCTCCTTTTACTCACTGGAGACTACAGACACAGTTTGATAAGAAGCACTGATCAGTTAATGGACAAAGGGACAATATACATAAAGGAGAAGGCACAATACAGAGCTTCTGTTTTCAACAAGCAACAATATTATGGACTTAGTGAAGATTGTTACTTATCTTATTTGACATGGATACTAAATATTAACACACTAATGGTTTTAATTTAAAATCAACCTTTATAAACATGTTTTAATACTATTTGTCTGTGAAATCTGCTTTCAATTTAATTTAGGATATCTGAGCCATAGAAATATTATTTTCCCATTGAATTGGGTATTTATTAGCTACCAAACGCCAATATGTGTAATCATATAGTATCTATGTTCTCTATGCTAATACATGTACTAAAGAAACTGGTTTCAGGAATACCTTTATTGGACTTAGCATTAGGTCTTCCTCTTATTAGTTAACCATTCAATTCTTGTAATTGAACAGGTGCTCTCTGAGCACAAATTGGTAGAAGAGTAGAGCACACTGCAGTAGCGCTCCAGATTGTATAAAAGCTGGATCTGTATTGCCAGGTTGAGATCCGGTAAGACAACCTTTCAAAATCTAATAAAGTCCAAAGTCTATAGTCCAAAGGTACTATATGTCATCGATAACTTCATTATATTGCTAAAACACAACGTTTTCTTACCCAAGATGCATCCAAAACTCATCCAATTCTTGTTATGCTATGTGTGTAAAGTCACAATGAATGTACTCATTAACATTTTGGGGGGATTCATACCCAGACAATACTCTTGCATATGTACACATACCATATACTATTAAGACACACCAAATACTGCATTCTTAATATTATAATTCAACACAGTGCTCGTGTAACCCACATCCTAACTAAACCTACTTGATCAATAGAATTATAACAGCAGTATCAAGATAACTCATCCAGACACACCACATTAGCACTAACTACCTCATTGCACCTTGGATTAATACAAATAGTGGAAAGAGAATTTCCACACTCCAAATTATCAGACTACAAATGTAATAATCTACAATGGACAGGCAGATTCTAACCTATATAAATAAAATATGCATTTCTTTTGTAGAAATACTTCTGTCAATTTAATTGGACGTAACTTAAAACACATGTGACTCAAAATAAACATATCATTTTTGTAACAAAATTTTTACACATATGGTTGGGGAGGTAAATGAGACCCTTTATGTTTCTCTTTTCAGTGACAATATTGTAGTAATGTTTGAAAGTGATTATTATATGATTGCATAAGTTAATTAACAAAGGTAATGATGTCACATTGACAACAGGATATTTTTTATTCACTATTCCTGATTGCAGACCTTCTAGTTCTTTCTCAAATATCCATTTTCATACTGACTTCATTGGTGCTGCAGGTTAATAATAATAACAATGGATCAAGAATAGCATTTAACCAGCTCAGGTTGCTGACACACTGAATAGCATAGGAAAATATTTTTTTCTGCTACAGAGGAAAATATATTAATATTTATGTCTATATATTCCAGCCTGAAATGTGCTAGTTGTACTGACACATCGCACTATGCATTACATAGACAATATATAGCCTTTATCTGCACAGAAAAAACTTTGACTCTGAGAGATGTGCTAATTCAGTACAGCCCTGTTCTGATTCCAGTTATTTCTAAAGTTAGACTAAGGAACTATTGAGCCAAGAAGAATCATCAGTACTCGCAGCAAAACAGCTCATGTAATTATTTTGGAGACCTCTGCTGATCGCATTCTATGAGAGCCACTTCAGTAAGATGGAAAATAACTTGTCATCTTGAGTGCCAGAATGATAGAGAATGATAGTATCATCTTATTACACTTTGGAATTTTCTCAATGGACTATTTTCCTCTGAAGTTATGCCTAACATGCTCTGTTTACATTCCACATCTGTCCACCTGTTTATTGGTTCTCATACTCTTGCTCTGTTTTGGATGGTATTATTATGATTACAATTAAAACCTGTCTCAACATTACTGCTAGCTCTGGATTGGTGCCAGGGTCTGTTTTAAGCAAAATGGAGCCCTCAGCAGACGTTATGGTTATGCTTTCTATTTAGCTATAATTATTATATTATTAATATTATTATAAATTATTTAAATTATGCAGAAATAAGATAATAGTGTTCATGTAAAATGTTTCAGTAGAGAGCTTACTCCTAGATAAGCTCAAGTCAGACAGTGCCAGGTTCACACCTACTGTCAAAGGTCATCCAATCCAGAAAATAGAAAGTACAATTACAGTAGTATACAATTAGCATACCACATTTAATCAGAAATCATTATCTCAAATTGGTATAACGAAGTAATAATAAAATAAATTGGTATATATACATAAAAAAACATGTTACAGATGCAAGCTGCCTCCAAAATGTCCTACTGCCTCAGAAATCAATAGAATACAAAATTTTATACATTTACAATGATATACATCAGGCACACTAATAGGAATACATTTAAACAATAAGTTGCTTCTAAGTGATCCAGCCACAATTACCTTTTTTAAATATTATTTCCTTAATGTTGCAAAACAGACTCAAGTAGACATTCAGATACAAAGTATGATATAATCAATTTGCATCATCCATTGTCAACTCATTGAAAGTAGGTTTTAAGGTAGGAGGCCCAAAAGGGCCACACTGCCGACGGAGAGACATAAGGAAGCCCAACTATTTGCCTAAATACATCTGAACATTCCAAATTACTTCTGGTTGATAGAGGAGTCCAAAGTAGAGCTTTTTAATAAAGCAGACCATCCCTATGATTACAGAAAGCAAAATGAACCTTTTCAAAGAAAATAAGAAATTCCCTATAGTCAAATATGGAGGAGGTTCAGAGATGTGTTGGGTTGCTGTGCTGTATCTGGCATTGGATGCCTTGAACGTGTGCATGGCATCATGAAATATGGAGATAACAGGCCATTTTTGAGTGCAAGGTTGAACCCAATGTCAGATAACTGGGTTCTCCATTGAAGGTCATGTGTCTTCCAGTAGGTCAATGACCACAAATACACTTCAAAAGGCAATTTTGCCTAAGAATACAGCAATGAATAAAGAATGGTACAAAAACATCCTCCAAAAGCAACTTCTCTCAACCATCCAAGAACAGTTTGGTGATGAACAATGCCTTTTCCAGCATGTTGGAGCACCTTGCTACAAGGCAAAAGTGATAACTAAATGGATCGGGGATCAAAACATCGAAATTTTGGGTCCATGGCCAGGAAACCCCTCAGACCTTAATCCAATTGAGAACTTGTGGTCAATCCTCAAGAGGTGGGTGGACAAACAAGAACCCACAAATTCTGACAAACTCCAAGCATTGATTAGGCAAGAATGGGCGGCCATCAGTCAGTATGTGGCCCAGAAGTTGATTGACAGCATGCCAGGGCAAAATGCAGAGGTCTTCAAATAGGGTCAACACTGCAAATTGTTACGAGCCGAGGCGGCTCTGGGCACCGCCACGACTTGCTCCCCTCTGTCTCCCGGCGTCCCGGCTGTCTTCATGACGACCGGGACGTCACTTTTGCCTTACCCCGACCGTTGCCAACGGTCGGGACGCTATTAGATGCAGCGCAGCGTCCCGGCATTCAGGGTAGCCGAGCGCGTGCCCTAATCAATACCTTAGCCAGGTGGCTAAATGTAGGTCCTGCCCCCAGTCCCCTTCCATTGGATAGGGCGCATTTATAAGGCAGGGAGAGGCAATCCTCCCCTGCCGGTTATAGTTCCTGCTTGCCTGCTACTAGCCTGCTATAGTTCTTGCTCCTGTTACTATTGGATTTGATTTATTGTTGCCGACCTTTGCCTGTTACCTGACTTTGTTTGATTGCCTGTGCCCCTAGACCCTTTTGCCTGGACTCCTACGTTGCTGATTAGCCTGTGACCTCTGACCTCGGTTTTGTTTACTGGATATTCTGTCTGCTGCCGGCCCTCGACCCTTGCCTGGATTTCACTATGCTATTACACCTTTATGCTATTGCTGGGTTCTCCCCAGTCAGTGCACAACTCACGACCCCCAGCTGTCTGCGGCCAAGTCTGTAGCCACCACTAGGGGCTCCAGCGAAAACCAGACTTCTGAGTAGACTCCGGGTTTTGTGTTGCTGGCTGTTGGGGTTCCTAACACAAATATTGACTCTTTGCATAAACTTTATGTAATTGTCAATAAAAGCCTTTGACACTTATGAAATGCTTGTAATTTTATTTCAGTATACATAGCAACATCTGACAAAAAAGGTCTAAAAACACTGAAGTAGCAAACTTTGTGAAAACCGATACTTGTGTCATTCTCAAAACATTTGGCCATGACTGTGTATGTATATATATATATATATATATATATATATATATATATATATATATATATATATGTATATATATATATATATATATATATGTATATATATATATATATATATATATACACACACACACATATATATTAATATATATATATATATATATATATATATATATATATATATATATATGAGTCATGCTCTGTATTTCAGTCTTTGAAGTATATTGTAGTTTTTATCTAGGAATTATATGTTTGCATAAGGTGTATTATTCATTGTGCACATGTTCTAATTAATTGCAGCCTGATGAAAACCGCTGCTGGTGGTTAACAATGTGAATTTATTGCTAAATACAAAAAATGCAATTAGAAAATAATAAACAATTATAATGTTTGTTTTAAAAAACAATACAGCTTTGCCTCTTCCCCGAGGACAGTTCCAACTGTGCTTTCAGATTGGTAGCTTGAAAAAAAATGATATAGAAACAGCTAAAGTGTAAAAACAAAAGCATTTAGCTGCACCGTATACTGTACTTTTCTGAAAAATTCCCATACCAAGGTGATAGTGTAAAGTGTTTCAGCATTTTACCTAGAAGGTGGTATAGATTTTCTTTCCTTCTTTTTTTCTGTGTGAAACAGTAACACTTCAGGTGGCAAGGCAATCTTTGCTGATGGTGACCACTAATCACTGCTATTTCCAACAGTAACCAGAGTGTAAAATTGTGTTTAATGTTCCCTGCTGTTGATTTGAAGTTTTAGTTTTCCTCCATCTGTGTGGCCGGTTCTTGTTAAAAGGTAAAATAAGTTCAGGAGTTTGATGCTGGCTGAGGAAATGTACTCTGACAAATTGCTACAAGCATTCGTTGAACAAATACATCATATCAAACACCTTGATCCATTTTGTTGACAAGCAAAATTATTGCAAAATCATGTAACCGTCACAAAATATTCTATAACTGCTTAGTCATACTTGCTGGAAAAGCTCAGCATTCTGCTTTTAGGAGCTGGATGTGTGTAGTTGAATTCTTATTGCAAGAAAAGAACTGGACTTTGAAATTGTTTATTGAACATTTAGTGTAACAAAACATTTTACGCATATCCACGTTAGCATTCCATTTTAAGATGATAAGCGGTCAAGTTATTCACATTCTGCAGGTGTGACAGAGTTTTTCTGCCAATACATAATTGAATGTAACGAGTAAAGATTTATTTTATTGTGTCATTTTGTTGTGTTCATTTGTATCAGACTTTCAAGACTTTGATATTGCATCAAAAATGTTTTCTCAATAGAAATTAGCACATGTGTGAGCATGTTGTGTATGGTGGAACTTCAATGTTGGAACCTTTGTTTGCAATAGTGACCCTACTTTTAAATATGTAGGATTAGGCAAATTAGTAATTTTTAAATACATTTTAGAATATCACCTAATCTGTTATACATTAGGGTCTGGGGGCACAAAGTGGGAGGAGTGGAGAAGGTAAATATTGTACTGTTCATACATCTAAGAAAGAAGAAAGAGGTTACTTTATTGATATTTCGATTATGTTAAAACATTTATTAAATGTATGTAAAAATGTGTTTCTTACTGTTGGATATTCTTTAAAAATCAGTAAAATAAAACCAAAATAGTAAAAAATATGTTCAAAAAATTAGTGTATTGAAATTGATTTGTGCTTTTAGTCTCTTTACTCATAATGTTGCTATATAGAATTTATTTGTTTCTGATTTTATATAATGTATTATATAAAATTTTCTGCATTTTAGATACTGTACATTTAACATTTTTGAGCCAGTGTTAGAGCTTGTGTCTTCCCATTGAACTCTAATCAAAGCATCATGTGGATCATGTAGACTCATTCCCAATTCATTTTTACTTTAAATAACTATTGTTTACACGATAGGCAGTTAGCCAGTAAAATTCTTATGCCCAAGATATTCTAAGGTTGTGAAAAACGTGGGGATTCGCCACCAATTTATACATTCTAATAGATAAAAAAATCTCAGGACTCAAATAAATGTATGTCCTACATTGGAGATAGTGTTCTATGAGGTTTCACTTAATTAGCTATAGGTAATTACGCCAATTTATCAACACACTAATAAAAAATCCCTTGTGCTGAAGGGGTCTTTATATATTTTATAAAGGTCACAGCAAAAACATGATCCAGAAAGCATATTAATCTTGATGATCAAGTAAGAGATAAAAACTACTGTTCTCTTCAAGAGAAAATAAAACAAAAGCTCTAAGATGCATAGAACCCCAGGGTCTATAGACAGAGGGGGGGGGGGGTGATGTTATCGTTGCAGACCATTATTGCAAAAAGAGTAGTGGTAATAGCAAAAGGTTATCTCTAGCCATCATTGCTTTGTAAATTTGATTGCCTGATTCTCTAGTTGGTGTTAAATATCTAACACATTTTTGATGAAATTCAGACAGATTTAAGAATCAACTGATTCAATTTGCCCATCTCTAGTTATATACTTATTCTACAATAAGAAAATATGTCAGCTGGGAAACTTAAGCATGCAGGAGAGTTTTTTATTCTTATAAAATTCTTTATTTTATGATAGCCAACAAAAACTATGTAATCCTATTGTTTTGGATAAGACGTTCGGTTGTACCTGTACGTTTTCGCCGAAGATATTAAATTATGATAGACAGTACTAAGTATTGGCTGTTTAGTTAGTGTGTAATTCAAAGTGTGCTAGTTACAAGTGTATTGGGATTAATATAGCATAATTCAGAGTTATACTGGAGTTAAACAGGAGGTAGAAAACGAGAACACTGTACAAGACATCACTGCTACAGGATGACAAAATCTATCAGTCAGCAGTGAGTCCTGTTACCCTCTACCTCAATCATCTGCTCGTATACTTCCCGACACTCACTATTGACCTCTAAGCAAGGATAAATTCACTGCTTATTTAATGAACCACTTGCAAGCATTGTCTCTATTTTTTCTGTACATCCCATCTGTTCATCTGTAGCACCATGTTGTTCAGCTATTCCAGTGGTCAGGGAACAGGGGTAAATTACCCCAAATGGGATAAAAATGAACTTCCTGGGGGTAATGCTACCGATTCCCATGCTGTCAGTTGGATTGTAGTCCCCTTTAAATGTGAAATTGCTGTTGTATTAGAAGAGCCTCAAGGGTTGGCAGAAGCACCTCTTGAGCTGCGATGCAATAATGAAGCACATATTGTATTTGAAAACAAAGCGGATCTGTCATATTTTTGGATGTCCACAGCTATAAAGGCATTCAAAATTGCACATGAGGAGGCAGTCAAAAAGTTGCTGACTTTTGCAACAACCTACCTTTGCGAACAAAGATTTTAAACTCTAACGACAATAAAAACATCGAAGATTGTATCCAAATTGCTCTGACATCAAAATGCCCCAATATTGATGCTCTCGTATCAAAAATGAAGCAACATCATTTCTCCAAAACCTGAAGTTTTGAAGTTGAAGCTTTCAAAGAAATTTTGAATAGCTTCAATAAAATTTTGAATTCCAATAATTAATATATGATTTCCTTCCTTTCAAATCAAGGGGGTAACGTTGGTGTATCTAAATGTATCTAAATATATTTTGGGGTAAAAGGTAAAAAAGTTCTCTGACCCCTGATCTATACTATCAAATTCCTTAAACTGCACAACACTGATTGCTCTCCATGTCACTCAACACTATTCCTCTCATCTCTCCTATACTGCCTCTCCTCCAATGTTCTCAATTTTGCCTTTCCTTCCTGCCCAATATCCTTACCTAATTCAACCCACCCTCCTATCAGTTATACTGCTTAGCCTCCACCTCCTCTGCTACCCACCTGGTTCATTTATCTTAATGTACTTTTAGCTAATATTGTCTATCTCTCCCCCCTCCCTCTAGAATGTAAGCTCTCACAGACAAGGTCACCTACCCTATGCCTCATCTCTGTCCAGTCTCTGTCTTCGCAGTTTATCCCTGTCGCGTCATATGCTGAATTGTTTCTGTATACATGTGATTTGATCTGCTAATTGCATGCATGCATTTTTTATTCTGCACTGTACCCATGTGCATGTTGTCATGTATGTTATAGTTTTACTAATATGTCTGGCACTACGGAATCTACGGCACCCTACAAATAAACAGTGATAATATTAATAATAATAATACTACAAGATACTGTACAAGTTTTTACTAGTAACATGAAATCTAGCCTGTAGAGGTAACTGTATTTCAACACAATGATACTATTGTTGCAAGTCATGTAGAGATTATCATTAAATACATAGAAATGATTCTGACCTTGTAAATTGTATGTTACACTCCAATTATCAATTGACAAATTTATTTTAGTTCATTAAAGTACTGCGCTAATATGTTTGTCACATTATCACTCTGAACTGAAGTCAAGCTCAATTATACTTATGTTACTGATGATGTGTAACATACATTCAGATTTTAAATTGTCTAAGAGGTACACTTGGCATTGATGTCAACAAATACTGAAAAAGAACATGTCCTTTTTCAAAATGGTTCAGTAGAATGTTTGCCTCATTCTGCATATGTTGATATTACATACTGCAAAATGCAGAATGTGAACTTTACAATTAAAGTACAGGACCCTCTTCTGCAGAATGATAAAGTAAAAGCATAACTCAAAAACGGCATCACCAGAATTCTGCAAAATGATGAAATTCAATTTGTGTGACATTCTTCTGAATTCTAGTGAATATTTTAATGTGAAACCAGGCAGGTTCTGATCTAAAAGTTTTGGTGGAGTTGAGAGCCCAAGGCAAATTTCTTTTCTCCATTGCCTTAAGACCAGAAATGCTTTTTTATCGAATTGATGGCCCGCTAAGATTAAAATGCAAGATGACTTATTTCAAAGAGCTACTAACAACATTCAGAAATATAAATGTAAAATATCCCAGACCCTGACAGAACTAATATTTGACATAACATGCACGTTTTATGATTAGATGAGCATTTGTCCATTGTTATTAGCTATTTTTGTTCAAAGCAGGTTAAAAATGGTTAACTGTGGTGCCCGTCAATGGGATTGTAGATGGGAAATATGCTGCATGTAGAAAAAATATTCCTCCCCCGATATCAGTGTTTTATTTCAAAAATAGTCAATTTTAATAAGCCCATGAACCATATATAAATTTAAACAAATGTGTGGGTAAATGTTATTAGTAGTGCTTCTATATAAGGTTATTTTAGGTTTAGTAATCTTTAAGGACACAAACTTATTCTGTCAAAGTTCAAAGCAGTTGGTTGCCATATATAATTCATGTTTAGAGCAAACTCTGAATTTTCTACATAACCGCATGATTCTACTTAGACACATGAACAAATAATTTTCAAAAGATTTCTAAATTAAGACATCATTGTAATCTGCAATTTGTACAAAAATGCATCTCAATCCCTGAAAAGAGCAGCTGTCTCAGTAAAAATCCACAAAGCCTAGTTAAGAACTGTAAAACGCTATTAGTGAGGCCGTGTCAATATGATATGTCAATTCACAGTTCACAGTGATTTTTCAAGCAGGTTGGATTTTTTTCTGTGATTTATAGGAAATAAAATTCATTTTATTAATATATTCATTCTTTGGTGAAATATATTTATGAGCAGGAATGCATACATTTAATTAAATGAGTTTAAGATACTGTAAATGTATGCAAATTAAAACAAATGTATTTTATACATATCTCAGCAGAAAAGAATTGACAAGTTTTCTTTATATTTTTAGAAGGTATAAGATGTACCAAATGTAAGCAGGTTGAACTTTTAACCTCAATCTGTGCATTTAGTACAGGGGTTTAAAATAAAAATACTATACTTAAAACGTTATACAAATATTTTAAAAATGTAAAATTAGATAAGTAAGAAATACAATAGTACACTCTAAATAACTAAATTAAAGCTGTAGTAGTTAGTGAGTTAGTTAATAGTAGTTAGTAAGAAAACACCTAAATATATTGGAAAAGGAAACATAATTTGACAGCATGTTGAACTATAATATATATATATATATATATATATATATATATATATATATATATATATATATATATATAGTAACGTCTGACACTTTAGTTGTGATTGCATAATAGAGTAAGCAGTGCATTTAAAAATGGTACATTGTCTGGGTGTAATAGTCCGTGACCACAGTGACAAATCTATATCTAGTAGTAATGACAGATCCAGTTAGTAGTTTTATTTATAGTTTATATGGTTGTTATGTCAGTGAGTTATATACATGACTGCTCTACTGACACTTGCAATTGATGTCACTAGAACTCAAGTTTGGTGTCAGCTGGGGAATGATATATTCTCTATATGACTGAAACTGCCCTGGACAACTCTTCTCATTCAAAGAAGAATCTATTTACAAAAGCCCAGGAGTTAGTTATACATTGGTGAAAGAAAGCATGTGAACCCTTTAGAATTTTCTGAATTTTTGCACAAATGTATCCTTTAATATGTTTAGATCTTCATCTAAGTCATAAAAATAGATAAAGACAATGCAGTAAATCGAATAACACACAAATAAATATACTTTTACATTATTTTTTAATCAAAATTATCCAACATTAAATTTCTTAAAATGCAAACATGGGGAGACCTATTTTACAGTAATTGTGGCAGTACAGGTACTGCTGCGATCCTTTTTCTGTTACTGTCAGATCAGGATGGTGATAAAATAAAAAAAATGAATTAAACATGCTTTATTATGTGAATTTTTAATCATTAATAGGTTTAAAATATTTAATTTTTAAAAACTGTGTATATATTTTTTATATTTTTTAGTCTATTTTATTTTGTTTTTATTAGTTACTTTTAATAAATAGGCCCATAAGCAGCATAAGAAACGGCCAGGTTTTGACAGAGAGTCACTCTGAGTTGCCAGCCTCTGTTTGTGTGCAAGTTACATGAAGAGATCGAAAAACAAAGCTAAACAGCGCAAAAAGAAAACTCTACAAGGTTATTGTTTTTTGTAAGTCTGTTTGTTATCAGTAGCTAATGGAAAGTGCTGGTCCTCTATTGCCATTTGGAGGCCCCTTTTGGTAACCTGCTGACTGCTGTGATAAGGGTGCTTGCATTGGCGTTACGTTAAACACCAGAGACAATACATGTCAAAGGCAATCACAATTACAGTGGCTAAGGAGTGCTTGAACTTAAGGACCCTGACATTCCAGAATCCAGGCAAGAAATCTGGGGAAGGTTCTGGACGCTGCAAAAGCAGTAAGAATCAGATTGAGGCTCAAAGTGCAGAGTCCAACAATTCATCTTCGCCGTGCTTCATATAACAATCTGTGGACATCAGTTAGGCTACATCTGCAGCCAACCAATGAGATATTTGGCTTTGCCTTTATAAAGATGGTAATTTAGTCCACCGATATGTAGACGAAATGCATCACCCTTTAGCTGTATTTTGTTTCATTTTGTAATGACTGTTGACTCTACTTAAGGAATATTATGTATTAATAAATTGTTGTCATTTACTAAAGTGATTTTCTTGGTTTATGACTGTATTTATTAGGTAGTGCAGGTGTTTGCATACCTACTTATGATAGACACCTTGTAGATTTTTCTATTTGCTCTATTTAGTGTTGTTTTTGGTATTTTCTAGTTTAGGATTGACATCTTCCCTATTACAGTTGCATTTAGTGACCTACAAAAGTGTAGTTGATGTTTCTGTTTAAGAATTAATATTCTTTAGCACATGATATTCATCATATTATACATGAGGGTAGATAGCCTCCCACCACTCCCCCAACTGGACTAATAAGATGGTGACAAGTGTTAAAGGCTCTTCAGGATGCTGTAGAGGTGGGAGCTAAGAATTTAAAGGGAACATATGAAAGAAAGTGGAGAACTGGACAAACTTGGATAGAATTTGCCAGTTGGCTGTCAAATGTTATCCTGGGGGTTGAGACTTTGCTCAGCAGCCTTTTAGGAACATTTTAAAGGAAAAAAATGCTGGTAACCCAGTGACCCAGGCCAGGGTAGACCACTATGGGACCGGTCTGGGGGCAGATGCCCCCCTGCCCCGCAGCACAGTAAGCCCGTGACTAAGGAACCTGGTACAGAGTGCAGATGCATGGTTTTAGGATAGGGATTATAAATGAGAACAAGGGCTAGTGGTAATCTGAGGCATGAAACAGGTCAAGACTGCCAGAGGCCAAAATAGAGTCTTAGAACAGGCTGAAGTCAGGACTGGCAGCAGTCTACAAAAAATTTAGAAAACATTCTAAAGTCAAAAAGCAGACAGCGGTCAAAAACAGGGTCATCATCATCATCATTTATTTATATAGCGCCACTAATTCCGCAGCGCTGTACAGAGAACTCATTCACATCAGTCCCTGCCCCATTGGAGCTTACAGTCTAAATTCCCTAATATAGACACACACACAGGAGACAGGCAGATAGAGAGGGAGACAGACAGACAGAGAAGGAAAGACTAGGGTCAATTTTTTTTTTTTTTTTATAGCAGCCAATTAACCTACCAGTATGTTTTTGGAGTGTGGGAGGAAACCGGAGCACCCGGAGGAAACCCACGCAAACACAGGGAGAACATACAAACTCCACACAGATAAGGCCATGGTCGGGAATCGAACTCATGACCCCAGTGCTGTGAGGCAGAAGTGCTAACCACTTAGCCACTGGGCTGCCCAGGGTCAGTAAATGGTCCAAGTCAAACATAGGGAGTCAGTAGAATTTACAACAGGATTTGCAGAAACAAACACACTGGGCCAGATAGAGGTATAAGCAGAACAAGTGGTCGGGTGAGAGAGGTATATAAAGTTTTAATAACCCATAGGAATCAGGCACTCCCATAGATTTAATTAGTCTGCATCTGTGAAAGGCTAAGCAGCTGCTGTCTCTGCTTAGCGACCAGCTAGACACAGAATAAAATCAGTGAACAGAGCAGGAATGCTGGTTACTATTGTCTAAGCAACCAGCTAAAAGTGATACAGTGCCTGTGGTCACTGATTGGAATCTAGACCCCGTTTACCGTTACTAGGCAACCGGCTAAGTGAGCTCTGCCTCTCCAAGGCAATGAGCCCACTGCCTGGGAGACAGCAATACTACGGGTTTGTTTATGCCTTTGGACTAATAGTCAAAAAAAAGCTAATAATAATAATATGCACTCTGTAAAGATTTATTTCATGAAGGAAAGCAGAATGATGCTCTTTCTTATAGTAACTGCAGTATAGTGGGAGTAGTTGGAACAGCAGAGGGAAAATAATTATTTTTCTTCTCCTGTCCTTAGTCCACTCATGTGTCATTAACTGCAATGAGTGGTTGGTGACTGGAGTATTTGGGAGCATTAGTACAAATGCTAATTGCAATAAATACCCATGCTGAGAAGCATATGAGCTCTGTCTAGCTCTCTTGTGTCAGGGTAGATGGATATGAGTAACGCTGCGCTCAAAATACTGGACATTGTGTCACATGACTATTAAGAACCATAAGGTGTTTAGGATGGAAGCTATATGTTCCTTCTGCATTATAAAAACACCAGGAGATGGCAAGTCAGAGTGTAATGTAATGTAACATGGTTCAAGCTTTATTTGTATGACATTGGCAGACTAAGCACTCAACCCCAAAAATTACAATCCTGGATTTTAATGAGCACGAGAACACTTTTGAAGCCTTTATGATTGTGAACCACAAATAGCTACAGTCTACATAGCTACTGTAGCTACAGTCTACAGCCACCATTATTCAAGTATGTTATTAGACCTTGTTATAACATATGTTTCATCCCAACTAGCTCTCCTTTCCTTCAATGTGTGCTATTTACTTGGATATACTGTACCTGCTCTGGATCTGTTATGATTGAAAAAAGTAATGATTTTTGTCCAAGGATTTAAAATGTCTAAAAGTGAACTTGGCTAAACCTGGAGGAATGCAATATAATTCTAGATATTGAGAACCATGTTCCCCTGCAAGAGAATGATAGACTTTTTTGTGAAAAATCCACTGGTTGCAAACCCCAGGTTAGTCTTGCTATGTGACGGCTGACAGACAGGAGAATGGTGGATGCAAGATGACATCAGGGATGGCAGCTCAGGAGCAAAATCAGAATCAAATCCAATGTCATGAGCTGGCAGTACAGATACAAAATGGAATATGAAAGTAGAGGGTCAGGGTCACAAGCAAACAAACTAAGCTGAACAAAGCGGGTTGGTAAACAGTAATTCAATTAAGAAGTAGAAAAGGTCAGACAGCCAAGGAATAAAACCAATATACTCTTAAGTTTAGTTAACATTTTGACAATTGCCAACTTGTTTGTTATAGAATTCAACAGGCTGAATACTTTAATCTTAAATGTAGGTTCTACACAATGTACCTATGCTCAATATTTCAAATTAATTATTGTTCAAAATTTAAAAAAGCAAATATGAATAAAATGATTGGTTATCTGATGAAATCTTTTTGTCTAATTCAATAATATGATAAGTACATAATATGGGAAGTGTAAAAAAGGAGTGAATGACAAATAAATCCAAAATGGGTTAATAAAATGTGAATGGCAGTATGTCTTTGGAAAACTGCAAAACAGGAAAATACAAGGGGTCTGTCTGTATCTTTTAGCTATTAGTAAATCACTTGTGGCTGGTTCACTGAACTATTTGCCGCCAACCAAACATTTGAAATAACGTAAACTCTTTGAAAAATATGAAACTTGAGTGTTTAGGTTGTAAAACACATGACTTTAACAATTCAGTATAAATTAATATTTGGAAAACAGGTGGCATTTATTTCTTGTTCATACATGATGGGCCTGATTCATTATGAAATGTTAAGTAAAAAATTGAGTAAGTAGTCTCCTAGACAAAACCATGTTACAATGCAAGGGGTGCAAATTAGTTTTCTATTTTGCATATACCGGTAAGTTAAATACGGTCTGTTTGTTCATGTAGCACACAAAAATAAAGTTTAAATGTCACTGTACAAATAAGCTATGAAGCATTTGTGTGCTACATGAAAAAACAGACAGTATTTAACTCATGTGCAAAATAGAAAACTAATTTGCACCCCCTGCATTTTAACATGGTTTTGTCCAGGAGACTACTTACTCAAATTTTTACTTAACTTTCCTTAATGAATCAGGCCCGATGTCTTTTGTCTATCTGGAAGAAGCTTTGCAGTTTGAAACTAGTCACAGGTCACATACTTGGATACAGGTCACCTGCTTTCTACATGGTTCAAAGCTGCCCTAAGCCCCAAAGTGTTCTATATCTGAAAAACTGTAAGTGCATAGCTTTGTATTTTTATCTATAATAAAGTGTATTCCAACTCTTGCTTGATTTTACACAATTCTATCTTGCATCCAGAACAGGGGACAAGTTACCTAAAGAGGTAAGGGCATATCAAAGTGTCCAAAGTCTGATTGATTTATCACAATTGTAAGTGCATATATTTTATAAATTTATTGATTAAAAAACTTCTTGTTTTTGATTCATTGCTGCTTTCTTTGATGATTTTTTTCTTTTCATCTATCCCTCCATTTTGATACTATAACTAATTCAACCATATGGTGTTGATTCTTATTTCTACTTGGTAAGAACAACTCGAATTAAGATTCTACAATTTAATTTAAGGGAACCTTTTATTGGACTGTTTTGGATAATAATATTCCTTAATTATTGTGGGTAGCACTGACTTTATAACACCTTTGCTGTATCTTTTTCTTTGTGCTTTCTTCTACTTTTTCTGTTTTTTTTGTTTTCTTTTATAATGTGTCATACCATTTTTTTCTACCCCCCCCAAAGTACACAACTTCTGATGCAATCATTTGGCACAATCACCAAATGACTAGATTTGTGGCAAGTTTGACAACACACAAAAATTTCACAGATTCAGTAATTAAGTGCACAGGCCACTATCGCATTGTACCCTGACCTAGACCACATGACAATGTTATAATTGTCCATCCAGTTTTTCACACATACCTATTCAAATCTGATCATGATTTGGTCAGATCCAATAGTTTTAGGACCACACATATTGATATTATAGCAATGTGATATAAAAAGACGAACTTGACCAGACATATCAATTAACATTAGTTATGCACAAAATAATTTAAGTAGAATAACAGTAGCAAGCAATTTGTATATATGTGTGTATGTGTGTGTGTGTGTGTGTGTGTGTGTGTGTGTAAGGTAAGGCTTACAATATATATAGAAATAATTAACATTTAAAAAAATAATAATTTTATTGATGCAATGCTGAAAAAATTACATAATTTCATGCCTGAAAACAATAGTAACTTTGTAAAGACTCTCCAGAGGTTTCCAAGGAAAGGTTTATTGTAGCTGAACAGAAAAGATCTAAATTGACTGAAGCCTTTCCATGACTTTCTAGTGCTCGGCGATAATTTCCAACCAATTAACTTTATAAACAACACTGTTTGCTCAGAGTCTCTCTTACGGTAGCAGTTCAAAAATAAATAGAACATATTCTTACAACCTTTTGAATGGCTATCCAAGTACAAAAATTATTGGGGTTGAAATGAAATCTAGTAAAAGCATAGTGAATGACCTACAAATTTTAAATCTTTCAGTATGCATTTCATGAGATAAGCTCTTTCTAATTGCATATATTCATTTGAGTTGATCTAAACAAAATAATTAGGGAAGTAATTTTGTTTTTCTCATTATCTGCAAGTCTGACCTTGAAAAAATGGTTATGCAGAGAACTTCTGTTGCATCTGTTGTTATATATATATATGTGCGTCATTAGAAGAGAGAAAATGCCTGAAACAGTTCCAGGCTGTCAAATGCTAAGAGTGACTTCATGCATCCATGAGTTTTAAGGACAATTATGATAGTCATCGGAATCATTCATTTAAGAATTTGTTTATTATCTTCTGCTGTTTCAGAAAACCCCATTATATTGAAAACATTGTGTTCAGTTTCTACTGATACTGCATTTTTTTATTTACAGTTTATTTATTTTTTTTATACAGTGTACAGAATACTAAAGCAAGTAAAATTAGTAAAATGTAAACTCTTGTAGAGAAACATGGTAGCCAGCAGCTTTATATAAGTGGATGCACTTATTTTAGAGAAGAGTGAAAGTCAATTTACATTTCACAGATTAAAACTGATAAACCCTGGGATAGAATGATGACAATTAATTTTGTAGTTGTAGGGATGAGGATAGCAAAGCATTGTGGGCCTGATTCATTAAGGCATGCAAATCAAACATATTGTGCGTTTTTTTCAAAACGCACATAAATCGGGTATATACATATCCGTATGTTACAAGGAGCGAATATAAAGCTATATCTGTTGATAATTGCGGGTTCCAACAGAATTCACACAAAAAAAACCAATTTATGTCACTTGTTAATAATATAGTCAATAATGACAAAACAATAATAAAAGTTATTTTTTCCCCATAAAATACATTTATTAACATGTTATTAATGTCTGCTGTACATAAAATGCATTTCTACAATTGCTCCTGATTGCAAACACATGTTCTAGCTTGTAGACCAGACCATCATCCCTAATAATCGGCACTTACACCAGATCTGTAGCTGGTGAAAGTGATATGACAGAAAAATTTGTATCTTTGAGACGCCCAAATCTTGAATCAGACGATGCTGCATGGGCTCAAACTTGGGACACCCTTACTGTATTGACTACATGCATGCGTCAAATACCCTCCAGTTCCACCCCTGAAATAATACACTGTAGTAAGGGTCCTTTGCGTTCGAACATTAATTGGACATTGCTGCTGCCTCCAGGGTATGGTTTGTTTCTGGGCATGTGCAGTGTGATTTTTACGCAAAATGTGGCATGTAACGGTATTTACATACCTTAATGAATTAAGCCCTGCATAAACAATAAATATAGCAGATGAAATCTATAAAATTCATCTTGAACCAGATGAATATGCCTAGTACTGTTTATTGTATTGACCACTGGCTAGAGGCTAACATGCCTGGGGATCACTGTGAGAAATAATCTGTTTTCCTGGATTTAATAACTGATTTACACAAAGTTACAAAGGGGTGTCTGTCGTCAGCCATACCTGCAAGCTGGTGTCTCAGACTGTCCAGTCGTTAACACATTTATTAAGCACTGTGTGAATCCTTCTCCTGGTTCAGTAACATTTTACAATTATCACTGTTTTGTAATTTTTTTTTTTCTTTTTTAAACAAGTGTTTATTGACGGTCACATAGGATATACAATGCAATACGGATACATGTTATATCAAACAAAATACAAACAATACTTAAAATGAAGGAACAGAGCTCTCCGTATATCGGAGAGGAAATAGGTCAGATTCAATTAGATGATGTGAAAGAAAGACCGGTGTTTTTTATATTTAAAGAGAGAAAGTATGAAAAGAAAAAAAGGAGAGAGAGATAGAGAGAGATAAATAATATGGAGATAGGTAAAGGAGGAGAGGGGGTGGTGTGGCAGAGATCACCCAAGAAATAGGAGCAGCGAGTCAAGGGGGGGGAAGGGTTCCTAATGGGTAGGGGGTATGATTAGATAAAGGGGGAGCGGTATTGGAAGTAAGACATCCATGGGTCCCAGACCTTGTTTAAAGATTTGGCCCTGTTTCATATAATGCTAGTCATGTACTCCATCCGATAAGTTTGCCAAATCCTATTAGTAACAGCGGTAAGTGAAGGGGGGGGGGGCGACCTGCTTCCATTCTATAGCAATTTGACATGTGGCCGCTGAAATAATGTGACGAGCAAGTTTATTTTGGTGCTTAGTGGCCATAGGAAACCCAAGGGGTAGAAGAAAATTTTTTTAGGGTTGAGGGGTAAGGGAGTTTGGATCAACATTTCTATCAAAGATTTAATTTCACGCCAGAAGGGAATCAATTTCGGACAGTCCCACCATATGTGTAAAAATGAACCTGCACCAGTACATAGACGCCAACATCTGTCAGAGGAATCAGGCAGTATCTTTTGCAGACGACTAGGTCCATAGTACCACCGGAAGAGGAGTTTGTATACATTTTCTTTTGTTCGAACACAAATTGAGCAAGAGGCAGCGTTGTCCCAAATTTCTGACCATTCCTCTGTGTCAAGTGGTGAGCCCAGGTCATGTTCCCATGACAACTCATGAGGGTCTCGGGGAGGAGTAGAGGGAACGATCAATTCAGAGTAAATACTCGATATAAGACTTGACGTCGATGCCTGGCGCAGGCACAATGTCTCGATTGTTGTGAGAGGTCGAGAGGTAAGGCGTGATTTGGTGGTGGTGTGAAAATTACGAATTTACAAGTATTGGTAAAATATCCGTGTGGGCAGGCCAAGTGTAGCTTGAATATCTGCGAATTGGGGAAATGATATATTGCGAGTTATGTCATTTAGGGAACGAATACCTAGCGAGTGCCATGGAAAGAACGAGGGATGGTGCAAACCTGGAGAGAAATCCAGATTATTAAAAAGGGGGATTATTGGTGATGGATGCGGGTAGAGACCGTAGATCCTGATGGACGAGTCCCATATAGCTAGAGAGAGGGAGATTATGGGATGAGTCAGAGCTTTTTTGGGGCGACGTGCCCTTGGAATCCACAGAAGGGAGGCAGGAGTAAGCGTCCCCAGACTCTCTCAGCCTCCAACGTTACCCAAACCCTAGCAGATGTAGGACCGTTCCACAAGACACATTGAGCAAGTTGGGCCGATAGGTAATATTTTTTGAAATTAGGTACACCTAGACCACCACCCCGCGAGTCGTACACGTGGACGTCTACTTGCCCAAATAAATTTAGATGACTCAAATTGAAGAAATTTAAATACGTAGGGGGGAATTCGAATAGGGAGGGTTTGCAAGAGATACAATAGTCTGGGAAGAATATTCATTTTAACAGACTATGCGGCCAATCCAGGAAATAAATTGGTGGGACCAGGTGCTAAAATCTTTTTTAATTTGGGATAGGGTATGGGGAAAGTTAGCTTGAAACAGATTGGAGAGCTTTTTGGTCAGAAAGACACCCAAGTACTTTATTTTACTTTGATGCCAAGTGAAGGGGAATATTTGATCTAAAATTATCTTGTCAGTTTTGGCAGGATTAATTTTATAACCAGAGAAGTGCCCATAAGTTTCTAATTCAGAGAGAAGGGGGCAAAGGGAAGTAATGGGGTTGGACAGGCTAATGAGGACATCATCTGCATATAAAGCAATTTTACTTTCTATTGATCCGACCTTTATACCAGAAATGGATTGGTTGCAACAAATTCTGGCCGCCAGTGGCTCAATTATAAGGGCAAAGATCAGTTGGGAGAGGGGGCATCCATGGCGAGTGCCATTGGAGATTGTAAATGGTTTGGAGGTCAGGCCATTAGCCAATACAGTGGCAGAAGGGTTTCGGTAGAGAGCCGAAATACCAGTCAGAAATCTACCAGAGAAGCCCATCGATTCGAGAGCCCCCCGCATAAATGTCAAAGAGATGCGGTCAAACGCCTTTTCCGCATCCAAGGCCATCATGAGGGAGGGCAATTTTTCACTATGGATAGAATGGATCAAATCGATGGTCCTTCTAGTGTTGTCAGGGGCTTGCCTCCCTGGTATGAAGCCCATTTGATCCGGGTGGACCAGGCTGGGAAGCAGTGGGTTAAGTCTGGTGGCCAGGATTTTAGCATAAAGCTTGAGATCTACATTAAGGAGGGAAATGGGTCTATAGCCCTCACAATGAAGAGGGTCCTTCCTTGGTTTTGGAATGACCGCAATATTGGCGAGAGTAGTGGCAGAGTCAAATTATGCCCCCTCCAGAATTTGATTATAAAAGGACGTTAAATGAGGCACAAGGTCCACAGAAAACTTTTTATAATACTGTGCTGAAAAACCATACGGACCCAGTGCAGAGGAGGGTTTGAGGGATTTTATTAACTTCATCTGCAGTGATGTCCTCATTTAAGCTAGTGAGCTGGGATTGAGAAAGATGTGAAAGAGGGGTATTAGCTAGGTACGACTCCAGAGTATCCGATAGGAGGTTCCCCTGGGGAGGGGGGTCAGGGAGGTTATAAAGAGATGCATAGAAGTCTCTAATTTCCTTGACAATGTCAAGTGGATCATATGTTATTGAATTAGTGGATTTCTTATGGAGTTTGTCAATAGCTCCTCGGGTACGCCTCTGACGGAGCTTCCGAGCTAGCAACGTGTCCGCCTTGTCTGCCTTGTCATAAAAGCTTTGCTGAAGTTTCTGTAACATGGAAGCCGCCCTTCGAGACAAAAGGGTATTAAGCTGGCCCTTTAAAGAGTTAATTTGTATTAATAGAGAAGAATTGGGGTCCAGCTTATGCTGAGTCAGCAGAGTGGAGATACGTTGCTCTAATGAAGAGACTTCTAGGGTGTCTTTCGTATTACCTGCGAAGCAACACTAATGAGTCGCCCATGAATGGTGGCTTTATGAGCTTCCCAGATAACGCCGGGCGCCAAATCCTGAGAAGCGTTCTCTTGAAAATAATCAGATATAGCTGTTTTAATGTCCATAAAATAGGAAGTGTTTAAAAGCAGAGAGTTGTCTAAACACCATCTAAAGGGGCATGGGTAGTGGTGGTGGAGATTGAGAAGAATGTACACTCCCGCATGGTCAGACCATGAGAATGGGACGATGCCCACTTGAGTAATCAAGGGTGTCAAAGACTGTAAAACATGGATCATGTCAATGCGGGAGTATATCTAATGGGTGGCAGAATAGTGCGTATAGTCTCTTGCAGTGGAATTTTTGAAACGCCAAGTGTCATGCAGAGAGTGTTGTAATAGCAAGGCAGACAAGGCAGAGGAGCCCTTGGAAGAAGGCGTGGAGGGTCTGGGAGGGGAGATGGAGGATCTGTCGAGGAGCGGGTCCAAGACAACATTAAAGTCGCCACCTAGTATAATGTGACTTTGGGCCAATCTCTCAATGTGTCGGAACAATGTTGGTAAGAACTGAGCTTGGCCTTGGTTTGGAGCATAAATAACGGCCAATGTGATCGGGAAGGAGCGAAGTGTGCCCATAACTAAGAGGAAACTACCTTCCGGGTCGGAGTATGTGGAGGAAAGCTGGAAAGGGACCTTATTATGGATAAGTATCGCTACCCCTTGTTTTTTACAGTTGGCTGAGGCAAAGAAAGTCTGGGAGAACTGCTTACCCTGGAGTTGTTTGTGGTTAAGGTGAGTCTCTTGAAGGAAGAATATGTCCGCTTTTTCCCTTTTGCAGGCTCCAAGGACTATTGTGCGTTTGCGAGGGGAATTGAGGCCGTTGACGTTGATGGAGAGGAGTTTCAGGGTCATGGAGGCAGATATGAAGTATTTGCTGTTAAATGAATCATCTGGGAGCTGTAGTAGTAAAAGGAATTGGTCCAGGGAGCTTTAAAAATGGGGAAAAGGGGGAAAGGGAAGGAGGAAGAAAGGAGGAGAGAGGGAAGGACGCCACTAAGAGTTATGAGAGAAAGAGAGAAAGAGAAGACAAAGAAAAGAGTAGCCCAAACAGAAATCGTATAGGGAGCATGGGGGGTGGTGTGGAAACATCTAAATAGACTTTTATATGTCAAGGCCGGTGTCAGTATTGAGGTGCAAAAAGAATAAGGACAACTGAGGTGGGCAGATTGCAATTAGAAGAATAAGTTCTGCAAAGTGAGTCCATCTGCTATAGTCACCTCCAGACCAGTGAGCTTAGGAAAAAAATAAAGTAGAATATATTAGAACATTTAAACATGTCATAATGGAGAGTCGTCTCAGGCTCGAGGTCGGGAAACCCTAGACCACTCAGGGGTTGGAGGTGGCGATTGGTCCTGCCTAGGCGTGGAGTTGGGCAATGATCTGGAGTCGGGAAGAATATCCAGCTTGGCTAGTATTTCCTGGCCTTGGTCTACGGTTTTGACGTGATGAGTAGTGTTTGCCGCAAAGATTTAGAGCTGAAATGGAAACCCCCAGCGGTAATGAATGCTGTGTTGGTGTAGAATCTTGGTGACGGGTTGAAGAGCTCTTCTTTTTTGGATAGTGGAAGGGGCAAGGTCTTGGAAAAGTTGTATGTCCATATCTCTAAAGGAAGTTGAAGTGGAGTTGCTTGTGGAAGCTAGAATACGCTCTTTGATGTGATAGTAATGGAAGCGCACAATAATATCACGTGAGGGTTGGTCTGCAGTTGGTCTGGCTCTAAGGGCGCGGTGTGCATGGTCCATCATGCAGTCGGAGTCTGACAGACCTGGTAGTAAATGTAAAAAGAGGCCTTTAAGAAACGGCTGATTTTCAGATGGTGAGATATCTTCAACCACGTTACGGACTCGAATATTATTGCGCTAGGAACGGTTTTCAGAGTCCTCTTGTTTTTCTTTTAAAGACTCAACTTCTTCATTTAGACGGGATAACTCTCTGTCAAATGTCGCTTGGGAGCGACAGAGGTCATCTGCTTTTGCTTCTAAAGTGTCAGTTCGTGTACCCAGAGAAGAGAGTTCCAATTTGAACTCGCTAACTGCCTTTGAGAGTTCCTGCTTGAAGGCCTCTTTGACCCCCTCCAATAAATTTGTCATGACTGTCTGGATCTGAGAATCTAGTTCAGAGGATGAGTACAGTTGCGAGGCTTCTGAGATGTCCATGGAGGCCTGCAAGGCTTTATTTTTGGCCCCAAAAAAGTTAGACGTAGAAGAGCCGCCAGAGGGTTTTCTGTTCTTCTGCGACATGCTGATTTTGCTGAGCATGTAGTAAACTATATGAGGCAGAGGGGGGGGGGGGGGTATAATGATGTTGGGGGAAAAAGGGAAGGTGCTGCACAATAGAGTTTAGATAATCATACAGAGCACATCAGGCCCAGGTAGGGCATCGAGGATTACTGCATAGTGTACGATAGGTATTCAAGGAGGCGGTGAAGGTATCACGACACAAGTGGCAGGTTACCAACCTTGCCTCACAAAAGAATAATCTCCAATTTGTTATATTGAATGTCCACCACAGAACAATGCAGTATGGGAAATAAACACCAGATGGAGCTATGTCCGTAAAGACAAAAATGAGCTTGAATGAAAAATAGTAGTTGCTTATCAGAACTACCACTAGATGGCAGTTGTAGGTTCTTCAGTGAAAGCAAAAAACAGCAACAACAACAACAGGGGCTGTGGGCAACTGAGGTTAACCCTTTAGTAACCAAGGATGTTGTATCAATATAACCTTTGAAATGAGGGACATTGCAACCTCTATTTTGTAGGACTTGGTAGATCACTTTGAAGGCCCGCGTTATGCAGTATCAGGATGGGTTAAGAAGGTGTAGGCTGGGCGTTGTCTCCAGGGATAATTAGCTGAGGCCACAGGGGATGGCACACTGACCTGTCCTGGTAAAGATCTTGTTGAGGGAGATCGGCACGCATCTGAGTGGCGAGTCTGCAGCAGAAGTAGAACTTTGCAGCCGAGGTCTGTATGTGTGATTACTTTACATGTACCGTTGTGAGTGCAGCTTTTTGTCCCTCGGGGCAGCGGCTCACTGCAAGAGATACCGCTGTTGTAGCTCTTATCAAGCCCCAGGACACCAGTGGAAAAAAAAACAAAAAAACCTTCACCTCAGATCAGAGAGACCACAGCCCTGCGAGGAGACCGATCGGGGTCAGTGAGGGCAGTAGAGGGGGTGCGCGCAGGTGTGGTTATCAGATGAGGACTGACAGATTGTCACCTATGGCACAGGCAGATATGCAGAGTGGGAGCCAATGGAAGCACTGTGTGTTGTGAGCGGTGTTTATCCTCCAGCCGCCAACCGGCAGTAAACCTCCGCAAACCGGAAGTCAGACGAGTTGGCCCTCCAAAGAAATTACAGCCGTGGCTGCAAAAGCGCGACCAGGCCGCAGATTGCGGAGACACCGCTGAGGGATCCAGAGATACTATTCCCAGGTAGGGTGCGGAATTCTTTTAGTTTTGACTCCATAGAACGTCAAATATCAGCAACGTGGCGAGGTCTTGTGGCGATGCGGCCCCGGGAGATAGCCTGTCTGTGCGGAAAATTCAATCTGGAGTTTTTATTATGGAGGTCCAAGGAACCTTATCCATGCCTGATGGGTTCAGCCTCCGTATTATCCAGTGTTTAGAGGAATATAATCCCTATTAGGTCTTTTGGGATTTGGAGCAGATCTCTACAAAACTCTAACCTCTTGAGATGGGGTCCAAGCCACGCCCCCACTGTTTTGTAATTATTAATTGTGTAACTGTGCACTGTTTAAGTACCCTCTTCTGAATTAAATCAAATAGCAAATTTGTCTGTTCAATGGCACATGCTAAGGAGTGTAATACCTTGTGGACAGATTAGATTCAGATTGTGCCATTTCAGCCGCATCAAACAGGGCATGGTGTAACTTCAGCAACATCAATATCAAAAGTAGAAGCACATTAATACCTCAATATTGCTCACTGTATGTATTAAAGGAACCATGTAATTTCTACCACCCCAAATACCGCAAGCATCAAGGTTGATGCATCCTCCACAACCACAATGCTGTTCTCTATCACATTCTGTTCCCAATATGAATTAAAAATCTTTAGCATCATCCTTTTTTTTATATTAATAAAATGATCTTTCCACATAAAAGTGTTTTCGGGGTTGGTAGGGAAAAACAGGTGCACACTTGCGCCCATGTGCTTTCCGGCTTTTGTATTTTCACATGAGTGCCGGATAAATGGTGCCTTCATCATGTAAGTGTTTACCCCAATAGGCCCATTTTTCCAACACAGCCATTCCACAATTTTAAAATAAAATATTTAATCCTGTTGGGCACTCAATCACTGACATCCAGAATAGCACGTATGGTGGTTATGACTACATGACAGTAACTGGCTACTGAATAAAAGAGCAGACTGGAAAGGGACCAGAAGTAACAAAGGTAAAACTAGCAGCAGCACCAAACCATGCTCATCTTCTTTATCATTATCCTCCTGCTGCTGGTTCCTCAGTGTAACTCCTATGTTCTGATCCTGACTGGCTTCCTGGTATTAACTCCTGCTTTTCCCTCTGTTTAGCACCTCATCTTATGACCCAAGACCCTGACTTAATTTTGACTTCACTCCTGCTTTCTCCCTGGTATGATTCTGGTCCTGCTGGTTTCTGACCCCTGGCTTGTCTGACCCTCCTTTTGTCTGATTCTCCCATGAATCCTCCAGCATTTCATGCCTCTTGGTTAATCTGGACATCCTGCTACCTGTGCCTGCAGACTATTGCTACTACATGATAAGACAGTCTTTTTGTGCCTGCACTTCACCTGTAATATCTGCAATCCACTGTTTATCTTGGAAAACCAAAGTCTCCAGCTTCTCTGCTTTATCTGGCAAATCAGACATCCAGTTTCTACAATTTACAGTATAACATGGAATACCAGAGTCTCCAGCTTTCCAGTCTAACCCGCTTACTCTGTCTAACCTGTACCTGCAGTTTACCTGTTGGGCCAAGTTTCCAGTGCTCCTGTTCCTTAGCTACCTGAGTATCCTGGGATTCTGTTTTCACTGTTTCTATGGACTTAATTTATTTGCATCTCAGTTTTTCCTGTATGATCTGCGTTGAAAGTAAAATGCTTTGTTTCATTTCACAGGAGTTAAAATTAAATATGGTAGGAGGAGATATACTAAGAACACAATAGCTTTGAGAAAGTCCAAGCAGATTGGACAAAATGCGTCAGTTGATTGAACAGCACAGAGAAACTAGCAGAAAGTCACAGTCGTTTAGAGTGAAGCAGAACAAAACATAACTGATGCTTCCAAAGTATCCAGCCAAGAGTTACACATATTGATACCCACCAGCAGTTGAATTAAATCATCATGGGAAGAGCACTCAGATGGATAAACTGGTACCAGAATATGGAGGCAAAACCTTATAATCTTTATACACTTTGATGCGACTAAGTCTATGGATATCAGTGTATTGGAATATATATATATATTTTTTATTTTTATTTATTTACAGCTGTATAATCTTTAATATGCACTATTTCATGTTTTGTTTTGCTTTTACCTTCAACATTTTTTATTACATTTTAAAGAATTTTTAAGGGGTACAAAAAAAAAAAGAAGGGAGGGAGGGAAAGCACATAAAAACAAATTAGGGAGGGGGGTACATAGTGGGTAAGGAACACAACAACATGTCAAAAAATGCATATTTTGACAAAAAGAAGCACTTCAAAACTAGCCTTTCCCCACATAATCCAAAGTTTTACTCCAGCGCCAACCATGGCTATAGAACTCTGTCCATTGACCAGAAACTATATATTTGGGGACATACTCCCATAAGTCTGTTGCGAGTCTCTTGTTGGAGCCCCCTCTCCCACAGTCACATAAACATGCCAAGCACGCCACTTCACCAATGGAGAGGCAACTGCCATGGCGTATAGCATGCCGAGTGTTTCCATTTAGAAACTAAAGTTTAATTTAGACATAATCTTTGCCAATGGAGGTAACAGAGGCTGTTTCCATGCCTGGGCAATAGCCGCTCTAGTAGCTATAAAGACCTGCCCGATCACATATTTATCCCATTTCGGAATTGAAGCTGTGTAATGGTGCAGAATGGCCAATTCAAGGGACGGTTGGACTGGGTGGCCTAGAATCTTACTTAATAACATAAACACCTCACTCCACAAAGGCTGTATCACCGGATATGACCAAAACATATGAAGGATATCACCTCTCTCTAAACAATTGCGTCAACATGTTGGGGGAGTGGAGGGTCACATCCTATGTAACTTTTCTGGGGTGGCATACAATCTATTTATGAGTTTTACCAACATTTCTGTATGGTTAAGACATTTTGACATTTTAAAGGAATTCAAAAAGATACACTCCCAGTCTTTCCCTGACAGCTCCACCTGGAGATCCGCCTCCCACTGGAGTTGCATTTTAGACTTGGGAGAGTCATTTTACATTTGTAAGATATTATATCAATTAGTTATGCTAGCTCTATTGCTCCCCTTTGTCAGTTTAGAGCAGTACAATACAGGGGCGGGCCAATTGGTATATCTCTAAGTGGCGGAGTTGCTAGCCAATGTCTACTTTGTAAATATTTATAGAAGTCTCCTCTAGGTAGTTGGTATAAGTCACAAAGGTGAGTTAAAGAGGAGAGATTGCCCGCTTCAAATAAGTGATCCAGTGTCTGGATTCCTCTAGCTGCCCAACTCGACAAGTTCAAATCTACAATCTGTTTAGCCACCGTCTGTATGGATACATTTGCTGTTGGGCGAACCAATACCTCAGTATCCCTACATAGTCGGTCCCATATTGTTAGGGCATCTCTAGTGAGAACCGGCAAACTGTTGGCAGAGGGATCCATTCCTTGGGCACCCACAAGAGATCTACCAGGGTGAAATCAGGATTGCAAGCAGACTCCAGGTCCACCCTCTATTGGAATATTTTGTGACTTGGACGGACTAACCAACTAATCCACCATTTTTTGGGGATAACTTCTTAGAATCTACTATCTGAAGGGAGTCATGACTTGGTTCCACTCGGAATCCGAAAACTTGAATCTGTCGTAATTCCCTGAATCCGAACTGCTCATCTCTAGTATTTAAAGCTATTCCTCTGAATTGCCTAAGAAGCTATTCAAAAGTGCATACAACCCTAATTTGATACAGCAGGCTAAGGAGAGTTATTGGTTTAAACTGAGAAGTTCTACTAATATGCAAAAATGGAGGTTCTGAAAAAAAAATGATTGTGTTCATATCACATATAAAGTGAGGAGTAAAAAGGCTTTTATTGCATTATAGTAGAGATTCGCTCTATCACAGCTTATTAACTGGACACCTTAGACCTTATTGGTGCATTGATGCACAATTCTTGTACAGAAACAGATGACTTGTACACACTGCTATTCCAAACATTTAAAATATGAAGAATACATCATTCACTTGACATTTTTTTATTTTTTCGGAAAACTGATAAAAGGCCACTGCCAAAAATGTAAAAGATGGTTGTAGAAAAAGTAAAAGCTGAACATTTAGAAATTTGCCTTTGTCCTTATGTCACACGACGGTTATTCGGCTTCCACAACCGAAGACCAACACGCTCACCTGTTCCTCTCTGATTCATACTTCAACTGCTGGCGTCCTGACTTTGGTTCTGCGCATGCGCAGGCCTTACCCTTTATGTTCTCTGTATGTTTTCCATTGGCTATCAGTTTGGCTCCAAACTTTAAAAGGCACTTCCCCTTCTCCTCAGTGCCTGTTGATCAAGTTACCTGCCTGATTAGATTTATTGTCTTGTCTCCTGGCTGATTAGTCCAAACCACCTTGCGGTGGTCCCTGGTGAAAACCATCCGCCCGTTAGACTCCGCGCCCTACTGGGAGTAGTGCCAAGTTGGGCAGACCTAAGAATCCAGTTTACCAAACCGTGACACATTAGCTCCTCTTTATTAGACTCTTCGGCCTGTTTTTCTCTAGCGCTATTCTTTCATTTAGACTAGGCACAGTGGCCTAGTGGTTAGCACATCTGCCTCACAGCACTGGAGTCATTAGTTCAATTCCCGACCATGGCCTTATCTGTGTGGAATTTGTATGTTCTCCCTGTGCTTGCATGGGGTTTCCTCTGGGTGCTCCGGTTTCCTCCCACACTCCAAAAACATACTGGTAGGTTAATTGACTGCTATCAAAATTGACCTTAGTCTGTGTGTGTGTGTGTTAGGGAATTTAGGCTGTAAGCTCCAATGGGGCAGGGACTGATGTGAATAAGTTCTCTGTACAGCGCTGCGGAATTAGTGGCGCTATTTAAATAACTGATAATGATGATGGTATATCTAAATATATATATATATATATATATATATATATATATATATATATATATATAGACATGCAGCCTAGTTAGGCCAGGTAATTGTTGTAAAGACAAATGCTGATAATCATCATCATCAACCCAAATCATTAGCACTAAAATATAAAGGTTAAAAAGTCTCCCTCTAGAAAACAATGCAACCATGAGTCCCTGAGAAAAAGTGGCAATCAGCATCAGGTTATGACAAGATGGACTACTCATTCTATAACAGAAAGACCCACAGTTTTGGGTTCCACTCCATCATTAATGTGCTCCAGCCCTAGCCTGGCCATTTGTAGAACGTCAGAAGTCAGGTATCCTTGAAGATAGTTAGCTTTATTAACAAGACAGCATAAGAGAGCATATATACAAGCAAAGTGTTCACAGCATACTTTGCAGATGATTCTAAACATATTCCGTACTCAAAACTTTTAGTTTTTATACAATCCTAATACAATGTATTTCTAAGTACAACCCAAATTTATTTCAGTTGGTTGACATCCAAACCTTTACATAACAAGTTATTTCCCAAATGATATAGTTATCATTTACATCCTTAAAACTAGAGGATGTGTGTTTTACAGGTGTTTAAGTCTGGGAATGCAGCCAGATACTTTCAACATTTTCCCAACAAAAATGCATTAACAAGTTATATATTTTACAGAAATTCATATATGAATAGCACTGGGCTCTTCCCGACCCCACTGGAAGGTGGGTGTTGGGGTAATGTGTAAAATAATGGTAATCATTAGTCAAATATGTGTAAATACAAGTCAAAGCTAGAGCTGACAGCCTGTTTGGTAATGCTGGTGTTTAGAGAACTACAAGTGCCAGCATGCCCTTGGCTGCCAGAACATGTTGGCAGTAATAGAACTACAAGCATCAGCATGCTCTGACAGCTGGGATATGCAGTTCAATACACTTAAGTAATAGTAAACAAACAATCATACCAATAAAAAAAAATATTTATTAGAAATAAAAAATCCCCCAAAAAAAATCACTTATTCCTATATTTATTGTACTCCTAAATCCATTGTATTATTATCATCTTCTATCATGAAGTAATCCAAGAAAATACAAAACCCCTGTTAACCAATGCAACCTGCTTCTTGTGGAGTTGCGAAGAAATGAGTGAATAGAAGCCTGTCTGCATCTAGACAATCGGTGTGGCTTGCCTCTGGCTGGATCATGAGAAAATCGCTAATTATGTATTGACTCCTCATAATCTATGTGTAAACTACATTAAATAAAATAAGTGTATTAGTAGATTGATGTACTTCAAAGATACAATTAATTCATCCCTGTGTGAACCAGACTGGAGCTGGAGTACATTATACAGGTGGACCCCTAGTGGTGCTGTATTCTGATTTTCCAGGGGGGACCCCAAACCAGCTCAGACTATAAGCACTGGTACTAGCTACAGGGGGGAGATTTTTTAGAATCATTTTTGAATTATTATTATTATTATTATTATTATTATTATTATTATTATTACATAATTATTATTGGATATTATATTATATAAAAGTAAACCAGAATCATTTTATGGACTATGGGCCTGATTCATTAACAACCTTAGACAAAAAATTGAGTAAGTTTTCTTACTTAAATTTTCTGGACAAAACCATGTTACAATGCAAGTGGTGCAATTTAGTTTATTATTTTGCACATAAGTTAAATACTGGCTGTGTTTTCATGTAGCACTGTCTGACCTCCTTAGTCAATTATCTTAGATTTCTTTCCTTCATACTCATTGCTGTACACACAGTGACACAAAACCAAAGACTGCCCATGCCTTGACCTCAGAGCATAGAAAATACCCTTAGTATTAATATAACTGCATAGCTGCTAGTAGCTCATTTGCAAAGTGAGCTCTTAACTAAGTTATACTTGCAGTGCCTATGAAGTTTTTTTTTAATTCAAAGACCAGGATTGGGCCAAGATGATGCCAGTGGTGTCATCTATGACTTGGATGCCTTGGAGGTAAGGAAATAAAGAGGATGGTTTGGGTAATTTTTGTTTATATTAAGTACATAGAGTGTTTTATATCTTACATATGTGTGTTTTTATTTACATTTATGTCAAGGCATACTGGTCCTTGTGGTTCCCCACATGCCAGCATGCCCTTGCAGACATTGGTATGCTGGAGCTTGTATTACTACAAGTACCAGCATACCCAAACACTTAAAGGTGGCTTGGGACCTGTAGTGTACCACAGACAAAATAACAAAATAGCTCTTTATTTTACGAATTAATCCACACCCACTGCATCAGGGGTGTGGGATTAGCCCTAGTGCTAACAACATGGGGCAGGTTATTCCTAGGGTTGGGGCCCACAATTTTTGTGTCCCAATTCCCCTAGTGATTTCAAATGCATGCTGACCAGTACAGGGTTGGTTTGAAACTATGGCCCAGGGGGACCTCATTCTGTGTGTTTTCATTCTACAGTGCTATCAGCCCAAGCAAGCATAGCCTAGTGCTGATTTTGGCAATTACGGGAGGGACCCACTCCTTTTGTCCCATAAAAAAAAACCTGCGGTTACAGTTTAGGCTGGCAGCTCTAGAATAGGTGTGACCAAAATGTATTTAATTATTTTGACCCCGTTTCCCAAGATGAAAGCTTACATATATTTCCCACTAAATGAAACTTAAACTTTTTGCATACCATACGGTTTAAGAGCATCATAATGAAAAGTCCGCATTTTGCGTACTATAAACAGTTGCACATATCTTAAGATATGTGTGATTCTGCACATTAAGTAAATTACATATTTTAAATGTACAGAATTTATACCTACACTTTTGGCATAAATTATGTCCCATTTTGCGTAAGCCCTATTGTATTTATTCAAACAAACTTATGTGTACTGAAAGGTCAAGATTAGTGCTGAGATAAATATAAAAGTTATGTTTTTAATCATTTGGTGATAAAGATCCTTTAAAATATTACAACTAAAAAAAAAGATTTACTGGTTTTCAGTGCAAAGATAGGCAGTTTTATTACATTTCATTAGTCAAATGTTTTTGCAATGGACATGAAATCACACAAAATAAATGTATAGGGGATCACCATCATCATCTTACTCAATTTATTGGAATGTACATGTCCTTCTGCAACTTTTAATAAATACAGGGTGATTCAAAAGTCGCAGTACACCCTTTTATTTCAAAAACTCTACAGGAATTGGGCCGATTGGCTGATTTCAAGATGGCGCCCATGTTTGGTACATACCGTAAAAGATAGACCACGTCACCCCTACCTTTCTGGAGTATTCAGGTTTCCCAATTTCCTGTATAGTCTTGAAATAAAAGGGTGTACTGCGACTTTTGAATCACCCTGTATATTGCTTTGTCTTCTGGCCTTCTAGATTTACCAGCCATATATTTCATTACGATGTAGTCGAAATGGCATCAATGAAAATGTTGACATACAAAATTTTGACATCATACTGTCAACAGTCAGAATGTCGACGTTCATTATGTCGTCACAATTAAAATGTTGATAATCACAATGTCTACATAATGTTTATATTAAAACTGTCCATGCACTACCGCCACTACATTAAAAATAAATACATAAAACCGCCGGCATTATGTTAAAAGTAAATAAATGAAATGGCAGGAAAAGAACAAACAAATAGCATGATCCCCCAAAACATTTTCACCAACCCAAGGTGCTAGACTGTTACTAGCAAAACCAGGGTGTGGGGCAAAGGATTGGGGCCCTCCCAATTGTACTAGTACCAGTACTAGGTTTTGCCAGCTGTGGCTGGTGGCACTAAAGAAGGGGAACACGCAGCATGGGGTCCCCTTGCACAGTGACAAACCAGCCCCAGCCTGGTCAGCATGGGGCTGGATTTCCTAGAGAAATGGCATGTGTCAAAAAAATTTAGACCCCCATGGGTACCCAAGTCCATGCTAAAAGCACTAGGACTCTTCCCACACATCTTGGATTGTGGGTATGGGGTAATAATAAAATAAAATAATAAAATTAAAAGTAATAATAGAGCATTTTGTCTCTGGTGCACTACAGGTCTCAGCATGGGGGTTCTTGTAATACTGCAAGCACCAGCATACCCATAGCTACCAAGGCATGCTGGAACCTGAGAAACCACTAGTGCCAGCATGCCCCGGTGTCCAGGGCTCGCTGGCACTAGTGATGCACCAAACAAAATGTAAACACAACATTTTAAAAATAACTTTATTTGAAATAAATAAAATCAACCTCTCTAGCACTCACCTACATCCAGGGTCTTCGTCTGTAATACATTCTAGGCAAAAAAAATATCTACAATATATCCATGGAATCTCTCTTGGCAAATAAACAAGTAAACAAAACAAAAAATACATCCATGGATTTCCTGCTTAGTAAAAAAAGAAGCACGATACATCCATGGGATTCTTGGTTAGCAAATAAAACAAAACATTTAGGATGATGCAAAACTTGCCCTTCTATGAAGAGCTCCAGGTGCATTTTCTTTTTGACTGCACGTCCCTAGGCAAACC
The DNA here is from genome assembly GCF_038048845.1 of Mixophyes fleayi. NCBI lineage: Eukaryota > Metazoa > Chordata > Amphibia > Anura > Limnodynastidae > Mixophyes > Mixophyes fleayi. The sequence continues at coordinate 174,353,942 of NC_134404.1, forward strand.
AGCCTGACTAGCCTGGGGCTGGTTTGTCATTATGGCAGGGGAACCCCATGCTGCAGATTCCTCTGCTATAGTCCCACCAGCCACAGCTGGCTATACCTAGTGCAGTTGCTAGGTTTGCCTGTAGTTCTACAGTATTGCAAGCGGAATTTTTAATGTGAATGAGGGCAGGAGGGTACCCTGGTCCATGGGGGGGGGGGATTTTTGGGTTAAGCAGTGTGAAGTACTCTTTACAAAGACCTCCAGAAAGTCGAAACGCATTGGGGTGATAAGACTGGTGATTGGGAGTGTGGTGAGCGTTATACCTGTACGGCAAACAAATCTATCTGGCTGAGGGCATTTGAACGGAAAGATTTTCCCGGGATTATAACATCTGATTTCTGTACAGAATGCGTTGAATACTTGATTTCCGGTATGAGCAATCACATTCCATTTTTATTATATGTGGAATTTTAAATAAAGTTTTGAAGCTTTTTTAAACGATATCACGCTAGAATTTGTCTACTTCTCTTTTTATTAACATCTTTGGATGTGGATATCGCTGTTGGAGAAGAAAATATTAAAGTGGGAATAACTCCGAGAGCCTTGAGATCCAGAGGAGTTCTTCCGATACCCTATGTGCACATATAATCAATATTTCCGGTAGGAATTCATTTTTATCATTTCCACTGAAGGTGATGGGAAGGCGTTTAACACTTTGAAGGTCAACATCCATATTATGGAAATAGTCACTATGCACTTTTTATAAGAATGGAACTTTGAATATGGATCTCTGTTGTATTGTTCGTTATCTATGAGAACTTTTATGCGCTGAATGTCCTAATTTTTATTATTACTCTTTAGAAATGCTGGACCCTATGCATTTCATCTTATAAGCTTCCTTAGGGATTGGCAGTGCTTACAGAATTAACGATGAGCGGGCTCGGATTTTCTAAATCAAAGCACCCCCTTTTGGTCATTAATTCCGCCGTCGGATCTCGCGATACTCGGATTATTTAAATTCCCGCTTGCCGCCGCCATCTTCAATCGGGCATTGATCAGGGAAGCGGGAGGGTGTGTTTTAGTGGTGTCCTCTGTCCTGGTCATTCCAGTGGTTCTGTCCTGGTGGTTAGTGCAGTGGTGCTGTGTCCCGTGCGCTGTCCTGCTGAGTCCAGTGGTGCTTTGTCCTGTGCTCTGTCCTGCTGAGTCCAGTGGTGCTTTGTCCTGTGCTCTGTCCTGCTGAGCCCAGTGGTGATTTGTCCTGTGCTCTGTCCTGCTGAGTTCAGTGGTGCTGTGTCCTGTGCTCTGTCCTGCGGAGTCCATTGGTACTGCTATATATCAACGTTCACTGTTTCTGCAGTCTAAAAAAAATTGGTACTGCAATCTAACTACGTTCACTGTTCCTGCAGTCCAAAAAAATTGGTACTGCAATCTAACTACATTCACTGTTCCTGCAGTCAAAAAAAATTGGTACTGCAATCTAACTACGTTCACTGTTCCTGCAGTCAAAAAAATTGGTACTGCAATCTAACTACATTCACTGTTCCTGCAGTCAAAAAAAATTGGTACTGCAATCTAACTACGTTCACTGTTCCTGCAGTCAAAAAAAATTGGTACTGCAATCTAACTACGTTCACTGTTCCTGCAGTATAAAGGAATTAGTACTGCAATATATAACTACGTTCACTGTTCCTGCAGTATAAAATAATTAGTACTGCAATATATAACTACGTTCACTGTTCCTGCAGTATAAAGGAATTTGTACTGCAATATATAACTACGTTCACTGTTCCTGCAGTATAAAAGAATTAGTACTGAAATATATAACTACGTTCACTGTTCCTGCAGTATAAAGGAATTAGTACTGCAATATATAACTACGTTCACTGTTCCTGCAGTATAAAGGAATTAGTACTGCAATATATAACTACGTTCACTGTTCCTGCAGTATAAAAGAATTTGTACTGCAATATATAACTACGTTCACTGTTCCTGCAGTATAAAATAATTAGTACTGCAATATATAACTACGTTCACTGTACCTGCAGTATAAAAGAATTTGTACTGCAATATATAACTACGTTCACTGTTCCTGCAGTATAGAGGAATTTGTACTGCAATATATAACTACGTTCACTGTTCCTGCAGTATAAAAGAATTAGTACTGCAATATATAACTACGTTCACTGTTCCTGCATTATAAAGGAATTTGTACTGCAATATATAACTACGTTCACTGTTCCTGCAGTATAAAAGAATTAGCACTGCAATATATAGCTACGTTCACTGTTCCTGCAGTATAAAGGAATTTGTACTGCAATATATAACTACGTTCACTGTTCCTGCAGTATAAAAGAATTAGTACTGCAATATATAACTATGTTCACTTTCCTGCAGTATAAAAGATTTAGTACTGCAATATATAACTACGTTCACTGTTCCTGCCCACTTGTGTCGCTTAGCTTAGTCATCCAGCTACCTCGGTGCAACCTTTTGGCCTAAAAACAATATTGTGAGGTGTAAGGTGTTCAGAATAGACTGGAAATGAGTGGAAATTAATGTTATTGAGGTTAATAATAGCGTAGGAGTGAAAAAAATTCAAAAATCTGTATTTTAGCACTTTTTATGCTTTTTTTAAAAAAAAATCAGAACCCAAAACCCAAAATCAGAACCAAAACCTTGAGTGGGGTGTTTTGGCAAAACCCATTTAAACCCAAAACCTCAAGGTAATCAGAACCCAAAACACGAAAAGTGGCCGGTGCACACCCCTATACAGAATTACATTCACATCCCAGTCTTACCTGTAACCCTATCTCCGAACAGCAGCCTATCTCCCAAATATATGATGTTCCTATATAAATGAGAAAGAATTTCAAAATCATAAAGCATTTTTTCAGCAAATGAAGAGAAAATAGTGTCTTAGGTCAATGAGAACAGTTTCTGGGCGCATTTCCTCAGATACAAAAAAACCTTCTCAATAGAGATCAAACAATGGTGGGATTGCTCCAAATTGACAAAATACTGTGCGAATAATCTAATTCCAATGGGTTTGAGAATCTTAAAAAGACCTAACTTTACTTCAAAAGATCAATAATTCTTAACCAAATGGAACAAAATATTGGATGATTGTTCACACAATCTAATAGAACTTATCCTTTCTGTTAGAAAGTTATCACTAGATGCACTGGAAAAAGATATTTCTTCACTACAATAGAAATTCACTCCAATAAACCACTTGGAAGACTTCCAAAATCTGGAGAAACTTACAAAAGAAAAAGTAGACAAACTTGAAAGATCAATAATTGAGGTAAAAAAATGAAAGTTCTGGAAGGACAAAGTATCGGTTACACAGAAACTATACAGACAAAAAAAAAATTTCCTTGACTTGGAAAAGGTTGTTCAAGAAAACCTTCTATCTTGAAAAAACAAATAAAAAATACACCACATCTCCAAAGAACACATTGGTCAAGACACCACAAAAAATTTCTGAAACTAAGAACAAGATCGCCACTTATCAAAAATATCCTGCATCACTTCACCCAACTAAAGCGACCTTTCCCCTGTAAGAGAACAAATATAAACACACTTACAAAGCCAAAACCAACTCAGCCCTCAAAAAGAAGTTTTGCAAGAGAAGAATTAGAGTTGAAAAGATCAGAATTAATCCAGAATCTAACCAATAGCTAAAAAAAAACACTGAACCACAACTACAGCATACACTCATCTGGAACAATGTATGAAAGATTTTTTAGAACCTGCAGCAATGACAAGCCCACAACCAGCATTAATAGCTCCTTTTTTAGCCAAACATCCATGCCCAAATCTAAAACCAGATGCACAGAAAAAAGCCATTGAAGTCTGAAACAAAACCAGAGGTTTTGGGGAGGTGATAAAACCAGAAGGCATTTTCACTTAAGCAATACTACATTATCATGTCCTCAAACAAGCTTCCTAAAAAAATGACTCAAGTGCAAACAGTTTGAATAAGTTTGAGATGTACATCAATTTACAAAGGTTCACTCAGTAAACACTCAAAACATTATTCTCACAGAGACAAATAACCACCAATGCCATATCTTCAGTTCACTCTCCCTAAATACATGCTAAAGTTAAAGGTAGATCAACATTCTTTCCACCACCGTTTTATAAGTCCATACATAGAAACCTTCAAGGAATGGTCAAAAAAGACATTGAAAGCATCCAAACTAAAAAATACACCGGAAAGTGTAATTTAATGCAAAATAAAAGAAATTATGATAAACCTGCCATCCAGGGTGAAGGAATACATCAGAATATATTGTCAATTTTCTGCAACCACTAATATCCCAGAAAAAGTGTTATCTGAAGGATATTACACAAGCTTTACACATTTTGGAAGAAATAACTTGAGCAGAAAGATTGCATACTGACAACTTGTGACATTACGTCACTATATCATATCTTTAAGAATGTATCTATAATCCCAACACCCCAGATTAGCTGCATTATGGAAGCTATTTTGTTCATTCGCCAACACAACCACTTCTTGTTCCAAGGGATACATTACAAACAAATCTGCGGAATTGCAATGGACCCAAAGTTTGTGCCAAGTTAGGTGAATTTGTTGCCCATTAGGAAAACCTTCACATTAGGAATGAAAACCCTTTCATAGACAACATTATAGTACAGAAAAGGTATATTGATGACGACTGTGCATCTGGAGGGGAGACCGCTCAGGCCTAGAGAGTTTTACTGAATACATCAACTCTAATAATTTAAACTTAGTTTTAACAGCAAATAACAGCCAAGAAAATGTTACATTTCTTGACTTGGAAAAGTTAATTCAAGAAAACCATCTGGCGACTAAAACCTTCATCAAGAAGATAAATAGCAACTTCTTCATTCCAGCATCCAGTAATTAAGACCCCAAATGGATGAACAACAATCCATTGGTTCAGATCTGCTGCAATAGGAGGTTCTGCTCTAATACCAATGATTACTTTGACATCAACTCTCAAGCAAAAATTACTCAAAAGAAATGATGAAGACCTAATAGAGAAGAAAATTCAAGGAAACAGCCAACCTTGACAGATCCTTATTGCTAAAATACAATATAAAAGCCCATACAACAAATGAAAACACCCTGTTTATTACACAATATAGATACATAGAGCATTTTATGAACAAACATTGGCATATCATGCTTGTGGATGAAAAACTCCAAGGTATCCTACCAAGGAGACCACAAATTGCACAAAAGGCACACATTTTAAGAAACACGCTATTAAAAAACACCATAGAACACATTCCGGGATCAAACAAAAACACCACCTGGCTTCAAGACAACGAACAAGGGTTCTTCCATTATACGAGGTGTGTAGCATGTAAGACTATGGGATATACAAATACCAAACAGGAAACTAACTTCAAATCATACATTGAGTCATCTATCAGATTGCCCATGTGGCTACCAATATGTAAGCTGAACCATCAGAAATCTGAAATTAAGAATGTCGAACGTATAAAAAAATATAAAAAGAAACTTGTATACTCATAGCGTTTGAGAACATGTCATGAAAGTTAGCAACTCTTTAACCCTAAAATACACAGGTATCAAGAAAGTCCCCATATCATGGAAAGGGAGGACGATACAGGTAAAATAGCCAAATAAGAGATTAGATGGATATACCAACTAGGTACATTAGCCCTGAAAGAGCTTAACCTAGACCTTGAACTTGCTTCTTCCATGTATTATTAATCATACAATATTTACCTCTATATTTCTGAATTCAGATAATATTATATGGAATTCAAATCTTTCATAGTTCTCAGCATTTCTATTATCCACCCTTTCTAGACCTCACTATACGCTGCACTTATAGTCTATTAGTTGATGTTACTTTTAGACAGTTTAAGAACTAGCTCTTACATCTTAGTCATAATAATACACATACTGTATTTCTCCCCTTTTTAATAATTAAGAGATTGGAATTATATAGTGTATATATTAATTCACTATATGTCAACACCCACTCATAGTTTCTATTATTTATTAGCCACATATACCCAGATGCTTTAGACATTCAGCGCTCACATCATGCTCTATGCATACTTTTCATATTATCTTATAGACTTGTATATACATATTATGCACATTGAGTTAATGTGTGCTATCAGCACTCACTTTTTAGACCTTCAGCCATACAGTGCGTTCTCTGCAAACCTTTTATGTAATCTCCTAGACTCTTCTATTCTGTTCTGTAACTTTGTCACATGGTGCACATCAACTATCTTCTAATCTGTTTTGTTACCTTGCCATACTGTGCATACCAAGAGCTCACATGTAAGGATTACACTATGTACAGTATTATATCAGTTATGTTTTGTTACTTTGTTTCTATTATTTCTGAATAGCATTTAAATGTGAATACTTTTTATACTTGTAATGTTATGTTATCTTGTTTCTGATATGTCTGCATAGTAGCGAAGTATGATCTTGCCATGAAATGATGTACTACGTTGGACAATAGCATTAATAAACTGCGATTTCAGTGAACCAAACACTTAAGGTTCCATAGCAACTCTCCTAAAATACCTTAATAGTCAATGATGCAGCACCAACTAGGAGGAAGATGCTGCAGAGCAGAACCAAAGACTTGCAATTCCAAACTGTTCATATCAGTTAGCAGTGACAATTCGAGTATACAGACAAAACCGCTTTCAATATGGGACGCCTAAGGTGATGACCATTATCCTGAAGACCACCCATCCACAGAAAAGAGAATCCCCAACCCAGCACCAGCTGCTAAAACCTATCATTACTTCTCCATTCAATTCTGCTGGTATACCATGGACTTACAGCAATTCCACTAGCACTTATGTGTAATGTTCACTATAGCACAGTCGTACCATGTACATAGGTAAAGACTCATATCTAGCTTGATTTATCTATCGGAGATGCTGCATTAAGACCACTAGCAGCATAAAGTCACCTACTAAAGAAGAGACACCTTGATATTTTATATCGATTTTTTTTATGTTTTTCATTCATTTTTTCATTTCATTCACTTTTTCAACTTTTTTCCGATATTTTCTGTTGTTTCATCACTTTTATTCTGCAACAATTTACATTGTTGCAGTGTTATTTGCACTTACATTAACATTACTGAGACTGACACCATTAACACAGTTGTTAGTGATATGACGGTTATGTACTTACTTATGACTGCATTCCTGTATATAAGATCAATTGTGATATTTGTTTTTTTGCATTATTACAACCATTTGTATGTGTATTTTGTATGCTAAATACAGTTTTTTTTGCTATATCTATGAAATGAATTGCTTCTCAATTCCACACCAGTCACTCAAGTTCTAATTTCTAAGTTCATCCCTATACTCTACATTCACATACCTGTGTGCTTAGATTATTCCCTACAACTCTATTTCTAAGATATTCTAATTAAAATATGCTGCACTCACATAAATGAAATACACATATAAAAAGTGAAGCAGGAATATATTTACTAAGGTTTCTTTTTGTAAAACAAACAAAAATCAGCATAATTCCTACCATTGTATTATGCATTGTTAAATTGCGCAAAATGTAGCCGTGAAATGACCAAATATCTAGCAAATAGTACTTTTACATTAGTCTAAGTGCATTTCGTAATGTTTGCTTAAGTTTGGTTTTAACAAATAACAAAAATTTTTGCTCTAAATTTCTACATGGAATATATTTTATAAACCATTTTAATTTTAAGTTTGTAATCATCCCTTTATAAGTTTAACATTGTTTCTAACAGTGAAGAATGGAAAACTTTTAATACTCTATTACTTGAATTATGACTTTCAGGAACAACTTTCAAAACCTTCAACTTTCATATTCACATGTCTTCTTATTCTTCTCTTTAGGACAACAATCCACTTTATTCTTTTGATGTCCTTCAAGAACCTCTATTATATTTGCATTTGTTTTCTGTATTTGTTTTTTTATTTAATTGAAAAATTCATATATTACAAATGCTACCATTATTACATATTTTGCATAATTTAATCTGTAACAACCTCATACAGTATATGTTTTCCCGTACTTTAAAGCACATGCATCCACACTTACTGCTGTTCGGTAGTTTGGTCATGCACACAGGCATGATCCTTATGAGATTTTCCATAAAATCACAGGAGCTTTGGAAATAATTTATTGAAGACAGTAATGCCAGGGGAAGTTTCTGTAAAGACATGGGTCAAATGTAACTGTATCTTGATATATATGATGCATGGTGTTCTAGATTATGTTAAAGCTAATAATAATCCAATATTTTTGATATTCTTATGCAAAATACTAACTAGATGCTGGGGAAACAGTAAGAAACTCTTTCAACAATTTCCCTTGCCTTATTTTTATGGGAAATACAATACACATAGACACTGAAGTAAAGTAGCATTGTTGTTACCTTCGAGATCTGCCAGGACTGATTTTTAATATTTAATAGATGTGTGGCAACTTTTACTGCTAGCTGCTGCATCAGCCATGAGGTATATAGAGGGAACATTTGCACTCAGTTGCTGAAAGTGATATTGACTGCAACTAAAGTCCTCCGGTTGCCATAGTTGAAGACTACTTACCTAGAAGGTGATTTACCCTGTACACTTACGCATGGAACATCTTGGATTTCTTTCAATTTATATTAGCGACCAATGACGCAATGACGAGACCTCCAAGCTTTTAATTTAAATGCAACAAAATTATTATTTTTAATTACATTTAAATGTAATATGTAATATATATATAATTAGTTTCATAATTATAAAAATAAATAAATTGTATTAAAGTATTACATCTTGGCAATTGTATGTCCTATTTTATAGCTATATCAATGCTACTTAACTGTCTTGACTCTCCATTTCATCCTGTCTAATTGTGTAAAGCCAATGTACCTGGGGACAAGCCTTACATTGGAGATTTCAGACTAGATACACCTGATCCTGGACTTATTTGTGAATGAATCAATATAGATAAAAGGGATTATCAGCTGCAGAATCTGTTTACTACTTAGCGATGTGTTCAAACATCTCTTCAAATTACATTGATAAAGACATTGCCTAGCAGATCCATTCCCAGCAGATTCTTTTACAGACAGTTTGTCCATATGAAAGTGTTACTCATTGCATATAAAAAAGCTGTACAGTAAGAATTGTGCACATTTGGATTTATGAAAGTGGGTGTGCACTGAAATTTGAATGAACGTAAACAGGCAGATTGTCTATATTTAAAGTTAAACTTTTGTGTTGCCTTTTACTGTTGAAATCACCGTCAATTGTCAATTGCCAAGTTATTTGAGACATTGTTTACCTTGAGTGTTGAATTTCCTACATTGTAGACCCTCAGCTCTCAGAAAACAGAGGGTGTTTTTAAAAATGTCTCTTTGTCTTTGCAACAAAATTCCTGGCTGAATGAAAAACCCATATCTCAGATTTAACAATATTCTCAACACCAATACAGTTGACAATGAAGCCTGGAATGATCATGAACATTTCAAGGATATAGAATAAAGAAAACGTTTATCCACATATGTTAGGTATCATGCACATATTTCAATTAAATTGGAGTTAATAGCCATTAAGAGTACGCTTGTGTCTAACTACTAGTCTCTACATATTTAAAGGTTCCTCAATTTTATCATTCATAGTTACCTTCTACCTGTGGTCCAGCTCTGACCGCTACCACTGCAAGTTCTGCATTTTTCTAATGCCCTGTTGTATCGCCACCCATTTGATTTGTATAGTGGCAGAATAAGCTTAACCGGTGCCAGAAAGTGCCCAGAATTATAAAAATCTGCAATTGACTTCAATAAAAAAAGCTATTTAAAAACAATCTGCAATTAAATGCTTTCCTGCCCATATTGTAATGTACAATCATTTGCACTGGTGTTCCTTGTTTTCCACCAAAGTGCATGAATTTGTGGCCCAAGATGAATGACTGTATTTGTGGCACCCAATGGGAGGAGATGGGTACAAAAAATGTGCCCCATGGAAAATGAAAGTGGAATTATTACAGTGAGATAAAGGGATGGAGATAGAGAATTGATAATGGAATTCTTTGCTTTAGAGAAGGGCACACAGCCATGTACACTCATGTGAGGCTTATTACAATTTGAGGCTACATTTGAGGCTACATTGAAGAAAATTGCCGAGAAAAGAATTGATTATAAATACTGGAGACATATACAAACCTAATAAATTATATTTTTGACAATTATCTGTCATTCAGTCTCACATTTGTGATATTACACTATATATTAGAGTTATACTAGGCATAAACATGTTGTGTAAAAGTTGTTGCCTAGACAGCAAGACAATTACATTATAATGAAAGAGCTTCAATACCCATATTTCTGACTAAGCTGTTTAGTAGCAGATCACAAACATACACCATCTATTGTGTAATGGGAAGATTTTAATACAAGTTTATGAATAGGTGTTTTAATAGTAATTTTGGTCACATACTCTATCTATCATGGCTTACCTGAATGTATTTGTATAGGTTACCGGAGAAATTAAAAATGTGCAGTGTATATCCAGTGTTTGTGTATAACTAGTATTAGCTTGACGAATGTTCATTAATTTAAAAGTTAGGTATATTATTTACATGATGTGTTTTATTTCTTCTCCCACTCTCTAGATTCCATTTCCATGTTGGTGGCCTCTGGTCGGGACACATATTGCAACACCTTACTTACAGCTCTGGTCATTCAACATAAACCTGTAAAGAGGAAAGAGAGAAACGTGTCTCACCCTGTCCATCAACCACTGTTTAGTGTTTTTTAAAAACTCAATTTATTAGGGTCTACATAAACTTTTGCATCAGTGGTTATAAGTGGACTCATTATAAATAAACCAACTCAGTTTTCACCAATTATTGTGGAGCATTCCAATTGGGGGCAGTATGGGAGCACCATCATCACTAAAAACCGCTTGGAACACAGAAAATATTTTACACTAGCTGGGACAATAATGGGGAAAGTTTTAACTTGCTTGGTAATATCAGCAATCATCCAGTGTGAATTCCTTTGGAACTACCAGTAAAGAGAAATCTGGTGTCACACTGTACACCTACTACTGTACAGGAATTTTTAAACATCCAATTTCTGAGGGTAGACACATCATAAATAAACTGTGTACATTTTCAGATAGTCATTAATCTATTAACATTATTCAAACACCAATAATATTCAGAACATACATGTTACAAATAATCTTACTTTCCCTCTTTCTCTCTCTCTCTCTCTCTCGCCCCCTCTCTCTCCTCTTTATTGTTGATACAGCTATTCTTATATTTTTTTTTTGCATCGAGGTATAAACTATGAACACTTTAGTTATATTATGAACATTACAGTGAAAATATTTCAAAACATGAATAAATGTATTTCAAAGCTGAATGAAGACATGAGGATTGCGAGCGAACACAATTTTCAGTGGAATATGCCAAATAAAATGTATCTTTAGCTAGAAATGGAAGTATCTCCATACTCCTACATTTTGACATAATGATGGATCATTTATTTACTGAACAGCACTGGTGGCCAGAAAATCTGATTTACATGCATGAAATCCATGAAACAGCAACAACCGCACAGCTTTATTTACACAGGGCAAAAGTCACGTATCTGGGGATATTTTTTTAAGTTCAGTGTGAGTGGTTATACCTCCTTTTCTTCAAGAAAATACTATTTATATTAATGCTTGCAAGAATCACTTACAGCAAAATATTTTTTTCTCTTTGAAAGAACTGATTGAACAAAAAATAATATAAAAGCAGAAAATGTCTTTAAATAAGCAAACAGGAAACATTTTTTTCCAAAATCATGTTGTGCAAATACAATGTAACTTAATTACCATCAATTAGCTAATAAATTATATCATAAATATAACAATAATAAATATAAAGCTTTTTGCCAAATATAAAATGAACGTAAAAGGACTATAACACATAAAATAGTTAAGTAAAAGTTGTCTAGAAAAGCAAATATTATTAAGCTGTAGTGAGTGTGATCCTAATTATTACATTGATCAATGATTCCGAAATTTATTCACCATTAAATTTAATCTCTAGTGAAATTGATTTGATCATTGTACTCAGTGCTTTGACTGCTTTCATTAGAAATGAAGTCAGTGATAACATGTTTTTTTTTTAAGTCAGTTTGGACCTATTCAATGATCAGAACAAAGTTAACTATCTATTACACATGCAAAACCTCCTTCTTGTATCCTGTATTTTGTGAATAATAATAATCATCAGGGTTGGTGCTACCACAAGACGACCTTATATGGTCGTCTAGAGTGCCAAGGTTTAGGAGGTACTTAAAACACTGAATGAGAGACCTAATGTAACTCAATCAATGCTTACCCCATGGTGCCAATTTTAAAATGTCAGCTCTTTTTTCCCCGATACCATAAATTTTTTAAAAATTATTCATGCTTCGATTTTTAGAAGATATTTAGATTTAAAAATTTACCATTTTACCACAATTGAATAGACTTGATACAGGTAAATAAAGATATGATTTACAATTGAAGAGCTACTTATTAAATTCAATGTAACCTCTATCATTCTGTAGTGAAGAGATTCACATTCTACACGGCCCAGCACAAGGCATAATTTTGGCCTCATTTAGAATTGGAGCGCAATTTTGCAGCCCAAATGTAGTCGCATACCTACTAATGCAAATTGTGACCTTACTTGTGTATTTTGATTTATAAATGTACAACTAGAGCACAAAGATGCGACCACATCAAGAGGGCCTGATTTATGTTCAGGGTATGTCCATTTGCATAGTGTATCTTGCGTGATTTTTGCACTGTGTGTGCCCAGAACCAGTCATTATGCCAATGAGCTCATTAGAAGGCAATTCATATCTGCACACATCTGACACCTATGACTGGCTATGTCTTGAAAGGTGGAACGAGGAAGGAAAGGGAAAACTAACATAGAGCAGGTATAGTAACAGTGTTACAACTCAGATGCGGCTGATTCAAGTCCTGTGTTTGTCTCAAGAATGCTTGTTTTCACTTGTATCTTTCACATCTGCAACAGGGCAGGTGTAACTGCTGGAAATAATGCAAGGTTATCTGCTTGGTGCCCCAAACCTTACTTATGTCCAATTATGTCTCTCTTGTGTCCCACCTCCTCTTCCTATAAAACTGTTCTGTTATTCCTCTACTCATAGACAGGACCAGAGGTAAGCAACCTATGGATTTCAGCTGTTGTGGTACTACATGTCCCATCATGCCAGGCCTTGTAGTTCTACAACAGATACAGGAACACAAGTTCACCATGCTTTTATCAATTCACTCTATCAATCTTCTCCCCCATCAAGTTTTAATAAAAAAAAGTCCTATGATCTACTTACAGACTATTTCTGGCATCTGAACTCCATGGTTAAGTATAATGTAATGATTTTTTGGACAGATGCATCACTGAACTTTATCATCATTTTGCAGAACACTGCTGCTCCCCATGTCTTAGTGCAGATTATTGCAGGGCTAATGAGTGGCAAACTAATTCATGCATCCTAACCATAAAACAGGAAGATTAGTAGAATGATAAAACTATATAATGTAAAGCTATTTTTTCTCCCATGAACCTAGATGTACACTATCAACAGAGGTGATAAGTGCCCAAAAATTCTAAAGTTTGCTTAAAAATATAGTGGATAAAGTAATAGTCTTACATACACTATATGGACAAAAGTATTCAGACGCTTGACCATTACACCAACAGGGACTGTAATGAGATTGCATTCAAATACATATACTTTAATATGGATTTGGTCCAATTTGTGCAGCGATAACAGCTTGCCTCCAAAATGCAGTATTCTGGCTAATACAGTGTTAACACAAAGATGAATCCTTAGGATAATTTATAGTAATGTAGCACCTCTCAGCTCTGTATAGCTTGAGAAATGTGGGACCAAAATACACCCATAGGAGAAAATTATGTTTCTAACATATAATAATGCTGTCATGTAGTGATGTTTAAATATAGTAGTTAATATTTTTTTTTATCCAGCTGAGGACAGTTAGAGCTGCCTGTGTTACTTGAAAAAACTGAAAATAAAATATACAAAAATATATTGATGAAATTAAAAAATCTTATTGCTACATTTTTCTTAAATCATTGCAATGTTTGCGCTTTTTGGTTTTACGCTTGTTAGTTATATTGTTGTTATATAACAATTCAAGCTTCTAATAAAAAAATTGTGGGTTTCCTTTCGTCCTGAAATGCAAATCTGCAATAATGAGACATATTTAATAGTAAAGGCTATGATAAAGTGGTGATTGTAGGCATGGAATAGTGAAATACACACAAGTTCTGTGCACTTTTTTTAGACAAACAAGTTACGTGCAAGTTGCGTTTAAACATGAATCAGGCCCAGAGTGTATAGATGCAGCTGGAGTAAAGATAAACCAGTCATCATTACAAACTTGTCAATGATGACTAATGTATGTATACTGTTTAAAAATAAATAAATAAACAGCCACATCTCACCAAATAAGCATCCAGCAACAATACCATAGCATGGACTGAAACACTAAAGCAGGGGAAAAAATTAGTATGGGGTCCAACATAACAGCTTTAACCAGCATCAGGCTATGTTACATTATGCTGTTCGCACTATAAGAGGTAGACCCACAGGATGGGGTCCTCCTGTCATAAAGTGAAACCAGCCAAATCTCAGTCGGCATGGCCTTAAACTCTATTGAAATTTGGCCCACAAAATATGCCTATGGAATGGTGAGTGCCAAAATAATAGAAACAAATGGATTTGAATGTGTAGAATAGATTAAGCACTATTGTTAAACTACAAGTCACGGTCAGCCCTGGCAGCCATTGACTGCTTGGGCATTTTGGTTCTTGAACACGATAGTATGCCCATAGCTGTCAGAGCATATTGGAGCTCCTCCAAACAACAAATGCCAGCTTTTCATGGTAGCCAGGGGCTTCTGGATCATATTCAATTTGAATATACAAAGAAATGGACAAAGGCAGTTTGGTATCTGTCTGCATCAGATCCCCTCTCCACTAGGAGTAAAATAAAAAACTATTCAGCCGTTATATAATCTAGAATATAAATAGAAATTGAGAAAGGCAATTTGGTATCTGTCTGCATCATAATCATCAACATCCTCGTCGCCTACACAAATCTCCCCCTCATCCTCTTCTATTTCCAAAGTGGCATCCTCAATTTGTGTATCACCGGCTACACTCGGGCTGTTCAGGTACACATCAGCAGAACTGATGAAAGGGCCCTTCTTTATGGGTACACTATCAGAATGCTCACAATTAGACATCCCACTGTTGGATGGACTCTCCACAGGGATTGGTGTAATTTCTGATTCAGAGCAAACATTATCCTCTAATGCCTTACTGTTATCTTGCAGCTCGGCTTTGACGCGTAAAAGTAGTTGTGCACCACTTGTAGGCTCGGTAACATTTTTGGATCTGCCACTAATAGCCAAAGGTGAAGGCCTCATTCTCTCTTTGCCATGGCGTGTGTAGAATGGCATGTTGGCAATTTTTTTTTTATCGGCACTTAACTTTTGCTCAGTAAGACTTCTTTTTCGCTTCAACACAGTAAAAAATTTTTGGGTTTTGTTTTTTTGGACTGATTTCGAAACACTGTGTAGTTTGACATTGCCTTGCCCAGATGACGTACTGGGAACACTAACATCAGGACTGGTGACAGAACCTGGTTGCTCATTCTGATCATATGTGAACTGTTTTAAATCCATTCAGAGCGCAAAGCACTTGTAGTGGTAAAAATTATTTGGTAAGATACTGCTGACAAATATGACTTTTGACAGCCAGAAATATTTATGCACAATTATGGGGGATACCCCAAAAGCAGGGCTGCCAAGAGGAATTCAGGGCCCCTGTACAATAAATTCATGGGGCCCCCCTCATAGTTGAGTATGGTAAAAAAAAATGCGGCGCCGCAAAAATTTTCAGACATGTAGTCATGCATTTGGGGGTGTGGCAAATGCACCATTGGGGCGTAGCTAACACATCAAAATCACTAGGCTCTCAATTAACCCGAGCCTCACATATGTCCAAGCACTCCTGACTTTCAGGACATCTAGCACCAAAATGTAGTATAGAAAAAATGCAGTGTGTACACAAAGAGTTCAGTCTTGGCCTCCACCTTACATTGGGCACAACACTCACCAAAAATTGACATTGTCCCTACTAGAATCACAACATTTCACATACTGTCCTGCTCTCTCCTACCTGTTCTTCTCACTTTCACCACCTGTTGCTGCATGTTTCTCTAGTTGCGGCTTGTCTGGATCCTGGAATGCTGGGGGCCCTATTTGGAATAAAAGAGCTACATTTAGATAATTCCAAACAACCCTGGCGTTAAATCAATACCATCCACGATTAATAATTAGGCCTTCCTCCAGCTCCAATATTACAATAATGTGCCCCTTCATCATCGCCATTCCTTATGATCACACTGCGCCCTCCATGCTGCTTTTGCCCCCTTCATCTGGCTCCCCTTCATCACACTATACTATGCTGCTCCCCCCCCTTTTTCAATCCCACTGTGCCATGCCTCCCCCCCTTTTTAACCCCACTGTACCATGCTGTCCACCATTTTTTAACCCCACTGTGCCATGCTGCCCCGTTTTTTAACCCCTCTGTGGCCCCCCTCATTTTTTAACCCCTGTCATGCTGCCTCCCCATCTTTAACCCCTCTGTGCCCCCCTCATTTTTTAACCCCTTTGTCATGCTGCCCCCTGTTTTTAACCCCTCTGACATGCTGCTTTCCCGTTTTTTAACCCCTCTGTGCTCCCCCTCATTTTTTAACCCCTTTGTCATGCTGCTTCCCCATTTTTAACCCCTCTGTGCTCCCCCTCATTTTTTAACCCCTCTGACATGCTGCTTTCCCGTTTTTTAACCCCTCTGTGCTCCCCCTCATTTTTTAACCCCTCTGACATGTTGCTTTCCCGTTTTTTATCCCCTCTGTGCCACCCTCGTTTTCCTCCCTTCACTTACCTTTTCTCCTTTGTTGGTCCTCTCTGCTGCTCTGTGCTCCATTGATCCAGACTGACTGAATGCTGGGCATGACATGATGACATCACACCCGGCATTCAGACAGTCTGAATAGAGCACAGAGCAGCAGAGAGGAGGGATGCCGGCTCCGCGATCAGGTGAGTATGTTTTTTCTTTTTTTTAAACTAGCCTGCTCCCACCACCAATGACCGAGCATCCCCCCCGCCGCAAAAAAAAATAAAAGAAAAGGAAAAAAAAACGTTTTGAAAATTCTATTTTTTTAAAAAAAAAAATCAGCAGCGCAAGGGCCCGGGCCGGGCCCCCTGACATGCCGGGCCCGGGTAATTAGTACCCGCTCCCCCCCCTCTCGGCGGCCCTGCCCAAAAGCACTGGGGAGTGCTAAAAATTATTTGGTAGATACTGCTGACAAATATGACTATTGACAGCCAGAAATATTTATGCACAATTATGGGGGACACCCCAAAAGCACTGGGGAGTGCTAAAAATTATTTGGTAGATACTGCTGACAAATATGACTTTTGACAGCCAGAAATATTTATGCACAATTATGGGGGACACCCCAAAAGCACTGGGGAGTGCCAAATATTAAAAAAATAAAATAAACCTCTATCCTCCTCCCTTCTCTAGCGATTTTTGTTACAACAATTGGAATAAGAATATTGTATTCTCTGAGCCTGCTCTAATCAGCCTGTGACTACACCCTGCTCTCTCCCTCTGTTAAATGGCGATGGATTGCTGTGGAGGCGTGTATTTATAATCTTGAAGTATCGCGAGAACCGAGCCATGAGATCCGACGATGTCACAATGACGTTCGGCCTCAATTTGGATTCGGTGCAGGCGGGAGAGTACCAAGCTACTCAGCTCGGTACTCGGATACCCAAAGTTCGGGTGGGTTCGGTTCTCGGGGAACTGGACCCGCCCATCTCTAGTTGAAATAATCTCATCTATACATGAGGTGTACCCTATGAAACAACTAGTAATAATGTTGATTTCATCATTAAGTTATATTATTGTTATTATCCTTTATTTATAAAATATTAAACATCTTTGTACATTGAGGGTATAAAAAAATAAAAATAATGTGCAATGACTTGAAACAGAAGGAAAACGTGACCCTGACCAAATGAGCTTCAGTCTAAATTGTGCAGTGAAAATTTGAAATATATATTGTCAGAATAACAATTGTTGTTGATGGTGGGGAAAGTGTGTGTGTTTACTGTAAGGCTGGGTGCACATTACAGCATTATCATCCTCATCAGCATTTATTTATATAGCGCCACTAATTCCGCAGCGCTGTACTCATTCACGTCAGTCCCTGTCCCATTGGAGCTTACAGTCTGAATTCCCTAACACACACACACAGACAGACAGACAAGAGAGAGAGAGAAAGAAACTAGTGTCAATTTTTGATAGCACCCAATTAACCTACTAGTATGTTTTTGGAGTGTGGGAGGAAACCGGAGTACCAGGAGGAAACCCACGCAAACACAGGGAGAACATACAAACTCCACACAGATAAGGCCATGGTCGGGAATTGAACTCATGACCCCAGCGCTGTGAGGCAGAATTGCTAACCACTTCACCACCATGCTGCCCATTATTGGGGCAATCACACAATAAACAACCTTTTGGCCTGATATTGCATTAATGTGTACGCTCCAACGATAAACAGTTATCGTTCCAAAACACATCATATCGTTTCATTTGATTTTTAAACCAACTAAAAATCTCGTTCAACGATAGAACAATCTTGTTACAATTCCTCGGTGTGTCTGCACTCACAACCGGCAGTGTTCATAGTTCTCTATGGATTGTGCAGGGTCACAATTTTTTCAGCCGATGGTTATGACAGATGAAGAGCACCGATCTGAAGGTAAATCTTGTAAAATGTTTGTAGTGTGTACACATGAATTAGCATGCTGAAAGGGATTTTTTTTTTCACTAGTTGGTAAACATACTAACGATATCGCATTGGGAGAATTTTTCTGTACTGTGTACCCCGCATAAGGCAGAAGTATGATCAGGCATCAAAATTAAAGCAACAATTGGCAACTGGCATTTCTACAGGTGGTGCATTTGGAATGAGGAGAGACTTTGGTAGGTGGAGACATAAAAGATGAAATAGTAATTGGAGACATATTAAGACAGTTAGCTGCTGGCAAACATTTGCATTAACCTAACCTCCTTCCTTTTCTGGTTGTGGAGAAGGCTTTAAATTTTGTGCTGCATGGACTCTATTGTAGATATACATTAACTTGAAGTAGCTGTGTGAATAATACATTTTTTGGCATCATGTTCTCTGATGGACGAAAAGTCAGGACATTTGAACCATATGTTTGCAGGTCTGTAACTGCTGCTATCAAGGAGATAGTAGAGATCACTGTGAGGATACCGGGTTTAACGTAACCTTCTGGGCCGCACAGCTGGCCTACCCGGTACCTATCCAAGGTTCAACATCACCCAGGCAAATATCCGAAAGAACACAAATAAGTTTATTTAACAAAATGGTAGCACAAAACAGCAACAACAGATGTAAATAATAATAACTTGCAACAAATATCACTACACTACAATCTGCCACACACAACATACAGGGTATAATGAAAACACCTCACCCATATCCTTGTTACTTTCAGGGACTGCTGCCTCTCTCCTTTAAGACTACCAGCAAATGTAATGGCCTTAAGTCACTGTCACTCCGCTTTCGGTGGACACACAGCTCCCCAAGACCTGGAGAGGTAATTCAGGTCACGGCAGTACTCAAGGGACCAATTGTCCCTTTCCTGTCAGGGGCAGAGCTTAATACAGCTCAATGCCAGCCTGACCTCAGCTATCTCTCTTAAGTGAATGCCAATTTGTTGTCCCCTAGAACTCTCTTTTAAACCCAGAAATGTCCTCATCAGCAATTCCAGGACCAGCCTGATTGGTCCTTTCCTTTCTTTACCTTTTCACAGGTAAACAAACCGACCAGGAGATAGCAGATGAATCATTTCTGATTTAATTAGGAACAGATATTGTTATGTGGCTATACAGGAAAGTTTGTTTAAACAGAGATCAGTATCCAGACACCTTTACATTTAAATACACAATGCAGTCCTCTGCCATTAAACATAGAGCTCTGTCTCTGGGCCTTTTCTTATACTAGCACACACAGACCCACAGCTAAAGGAAGACAAGAAACCCCCTGGTGTGATGTACATTCATAAAGGACTGGTGGACATTTACCCTTTTTCCTACACTGAAACAATGGCCTAGTCTGCATGCTAACTATACAGGCTGGCAGTTACTTCAAAACAGAATATACACAAGCTTAAATATGACTGTCAAATATTGGGAAACCAGAGGGCTAGAAAAAGTATATGTTTGATAGTCTGCAGTTACCTCACAATCACCAAAGGAAGAACAGGGAGGACAACAGCAATGGCAGTTGAACTTACTGGACATAGCTGCTGAACTGAGATAGTATAACAGTAGATAAACCCGTCCTTAGTGCGATGGCAATATTTTTTGTTTATTCAGTATTGCATTCACTGGTGTAATGGTGTGTCCTGGGAACTAGATTGAGCTGCTTAACAAATCTTCCGAAACTCTATCTGACTGCTCCTGGGCACAATCAGTATTCCCTGCTTGAGAAACTATTATTGAACACTACTTGGAATAACTTAAGTTAATATTTTGGCTGCAAGATATTGGCGTAAGATTGCTCAATAAGTGTTATTAATTGAACAAAAGTAATAGCCTTGTTACTGTTATGAATTGTAAAACAGATTTGTTAGTGTTCTAAATTTCAAAGTAATATATAAGCTTCTAATTGTATAGATTATATTATGTAATTCTGAAAAAAACAATGCCGTGAGAAATGGAACACTGAGCTCCATTCGAGAGTAGGCTAATTCTTAAATTTGATTTGCCATAGCTCAGGACAATGGCAGAATTATTGCCACTACACAGGGTGTGGCCAAAAGATGAGATGGATGAAGGGGGCTTCCCTATGCTGGTCCCCATGCATTCTCACAAGAGCAAAATTTTGATAAGGTGTCAGGCGACCTGGTGTATTGTCCTTGGTTCAGAAATTCATACATTCGTACACCTATGCCCCAAATGTTAGTTTGTCAGAAAGTAAAACATTGTTAGCAATTTAGGTGCAAGGATTTGCCTGCAACCCTCTGCATTGCATGGTGCTTATTGTCAGCTCCTGCCTCCAGGACCTTGGACTTGCAGTATATTGTATTATCTGCAGTACCTCTATTCATCATCATCATCATTTATTTATATAGTGCCAACATATTCCGTAGCACTTTACAATTGGGGACAAACATAATAAACAAACTATTCACGAGAGATGCTGCTATTGGGCATTCCTTTTCTTCACTAGGGGTTGACCTGTTGCACTAATTATCTCCTACACCTGGGTATTTCCTATTTATACCTGCCTCTCTTCCTCTCCTCTGCTGGTCCTTGTTGTTATATGTTGCTGTGCTGCGCCTTGTTGGGCAAACTACCTGTTCACCTGCATCAGCCGTGTTACTGTTATCTACTTTCTGCATCTGCTTGCAATCCCTGTTCTTTATCTACACCATCCGGTTTGCACCATACAGCATTTTCTGGAAACATATCTGCAATAAATATTGTGTATTTCACCATATTCTGGGTTCCTTAGCTGTGATTTTCTGCATTGAAATGTGACATTAGGTAGCAAATCTATAAATTGTTATTGGACAAGTCCAAAGCAGATGAAATTTGTAGTTAGTGTAAAAACAAAGACTGGTTAGTGGCATTTTTTTAATTTTTACTTGCTTTTGGATAGATGGTATTGTTCGGCTATTTGCATTTATTTTGGGGGATTTTCCATTGATCTTCTTTGGAGGTTATATAAATATGATTCATATAGATGCAAATTATAAAAGAGTATGGAGATTGCTCTGTTGTTGATGGTGGATGAACAGTGTAGGAACCAGTCCTGTGAAGATTGCACCACTGTTCCCTTTAGACCCAAATGTAAAAACTTGCAAAATAGTTTGTCATCTCCTTTAAATCAAACTTTCAAGGAATCCAACTGTGACAATGATTTTGTATCTTCAGATCCCACTCTTTATCCTAAGTTTAGTACAAAAAAGAAATATGTTCAAATAGAAAGTAAAAATAGCATGCCCCTAAAAATATGCTATTCAGAAAAAGTAAGTGGTGGGAGGAGGAAGTTATCAAGAAACCCAAAGAGAAGGAACCCATGTGAAGAAACACTAATCTAGTATACATGGGATTTTACATTGGGTCTTTTCTTTGCTCCTACCCATATGCTGAACAATGTTTTCAGATTTGAATAAATATGTAAGGAAGCTCACGATGAAATACATTTTGTCAGAAATAAATTAAATAAATAATTTTTAATTATGAAAATATATCTGAATCAGGTTTAAAACCAAATTCTAAATGCTATCAATTAAAATCCAAGAGTAGTCACATTCATATGTTTCATAAAATGATAAAGAAGGATCTGCGATATTGAATATAAGAAGACTTCAAGTCTAATGACAAATATGCAGGTGTTAAGTGCTGTCAGGGTACCAAGGTTTGGTGCCCCCATTATTGATCTCTGATAACCTGATTTCCTATTAGCATAAATCTGTCGACAGGAGAGGAGGAAGTGAAACACAAACAAGTGAAGCAAAAACAAGTTGTTGCAGCTTCAAAATCAGCTCTAAGGGTCTTTTCAGACTGGCCCTTTATTTATACCCAAGGTCCAGCATTATCTGGTTAACAACAAGTACATATAAGGAAATCTCTTTCTTTGCAATTGTAAGTACATATAAGGAAATCTCTTTAGCACAGCAAATATTTCTTTGCAACAATAAATACATATAAGGCAACATCCTTTGTCAAGTTCTACATAATTTCCTCCAGGCCGTTTCCTTCAGTCTGGCATCCTGCTATTGTCTGTTCCATAGGAAACACTTGTTTTTCTTCAATTCTGTATCTGTACTATAGTTTTTAAGGTATTTTACACATATATTTGTACCTTTTAATAACTATTAATTGTTTTATACTCTCATAGTGCATGCTGCAAAGAAGCACATTTACATGTTAATTTAGAGTTCTGCATATCTTATGTTACGTGTATTTTTTAGCATTGCCCTACATTTTATCAATGTTGCTTATAAAGGCTAGATCCCATATGGGAACAACCAAAAAAACAACAAATTGCCCCTGGCGCTAATTATAATGGAAACACCCTATGGAGCTTCCGAATGCAGCTGTGTTGGGTATAGTGTCAATCTCCCCTAAATAGGTATGCCAAAGCAAAAATTGTACACATAGTTAAGAGGGGAAGATACACATGGTGATTATTAATCAATTAACATGAAAATAATGTATTTGAGGCAATTGCAAATATAAAATATTTTATTACATTCCCATAAGATTGTACATACGATATAAAAGCATAAGAAAGAAAAAAATGAATAAATACAAATATTCCACAAAATATGAAAACACAAACATTTAAATCAAAACTCATGAACAGATGAGTAAAAGAACCAATACTGCACATAAATATCTCTCTAGAAATAATTTGAATGTTATGACTTGATAAGTCCACAATAAATTCCGCAGTATTATCATATTAAATAGCTCATTAGATCCAAAATCTCAAGCAAACTGCACTTGTTAATATATCATCACAGAGAGAATACACTGGAAGGAGTTCCGAACATATTCCGGCATAATTACAGACTAAAAAGGAGTTTAGCAAAGTCTTTCACTTACAGTCTCTAGAGCATCAGTTTGTGCTTATTCCTGCTTCGACCGAACTCCTCCTTCCCAGTTGTCTACTAGTAGTAAGCACTCTTTTCAAATCAATTGATTAATAATCACTGTGTGTATCTTCCCCTCTGCGCTGTGTGTACAATTTTTGTTTTAGATCCCATATGGGGTCTAGCTGCTGCTAAAAAATCAGAGTGTCTTTCTCATTTCTCATGCTCTGTATTGGATAGTTAGTGAGGGGCCTCCTAGCCTGTTATTAGCGAGGGATAAAATGTTTATCCCCAGAGCCATAAACAGCCTTATTCTTATCTATCTCTGTTCATTACACAAATGTAACACACAAATACTTGATAGCTTATTTGTACACTGAAATTTAAAGTTGATATTTGTGTGCTACATGAAAAAACAGTCAGTATTTAACTTATGTGCAAAACAGAACACTAATTTGCACCCCTTAAGATCCTTAATAAATCAGGCCCCTAGTTATCATTTATTTAGCACATTCTACAAAATGACAGTTAGAATCTGATTGGTTGCTATAGGCAACATCTACACTTTTTCAAACCTGCAGTTTTTTTAAATTTACCCCCAGAAGTCCTCTATCACAACAGACCTAAAATTTTAAGGATAATTGATATATCCTCACAAGGACAATTGATGCACCTTCATTTATATATTTGATCTTACCCACACCCTGTACACACCAAGCTAAAGTGATGTGCTACACAAATGTAAGCTCCCACCCCCACTAGCACCCTTTGTTTCCTTACACAGAGCCACAAACACAGAAAATGCACCATGGAACCCCTCTGTATTACCTGTACAGGGCTGCATAATTTGGTGGCGTTATATAAATAAAGGATATTCAGATGTGATTAAACTAAGAGCAATATCTGTCATAAATAAACATACATTCATGGATGGAGGATGCTGGACAAAAAAGGAGAGATGTCAGGCTGCTCGTTACTACACCAATAGCAATATCTCCAAATTGATCCAATTGTTAGTTGTTTGAAAACATTACATACCAAGAGCGGGATGATCCCGGACTTTGGAAATGACATAGATTATAATAGTCTTATAGTGCAGTACACTGATTTATATTAAGAATAGGAACAGTTTGGTGAAAAACAAAGCCATTTAAATGATTATTTCATCAATGTCAATATTTACTTCCAAAGGAATAAGAAGATTCCCTATCAAAGCAAATTTTATGATGCTATGTAATCAAGGAAAACTATAATTAAATAGTACAACAGTGTTGCCTATTTGATTTACCTGGTCCCTTTATTTCTTCAACATACCATTGCACATTACACATTAAACCCGCACTACAATACACTGATTTCCACAAAACACACATTTGTTTGTATTTAGCATGATTACCTATCTAGGTGTAGAAATACACAGGCAAATATATTTAAGTCACACTGGTTTATTTTTTACAAGGCACTGACTGATGCAAAAAACATTTGTTGGCGCTTGTCATTAGCAAGATTAGCTGCTTTTATAAATAGGTGTATAGCTACCCAGGCAATAAATTGAGATATAAACAATATCACCTGATCTATTTGTTTAAATACACTGACTGTTGCAAACACAATTTTTAATGTACTTTTGAATAGCACCATTACCTACCTTGGTGTAGAAATACACAGAAAATGTGTTGTGATATTAAAATGGAAGTGTGCAGTAACCCACAGCAGTCTGCAATTAGCATTGATCATCTAGACCAGTGTTTTCCAACCCTAGTTCTCAAGTACCCCTAACAGTGCATGTTTTCAATATCTCCTTGCTGGAGCACAAGTGCACTCATTACTGACTGACATATTTTGAAAGATCCACAGGTGGTACTAATTGTTTCACTTGTGACCTGGAAAACCTGCACTGTTAGGGGTACTTGAGGCTACTGAAAAGTTGCACCTTTACAATTTGTTATTAAATAAACCCAATGTATTTATGGTCAAGCACATGATCTCACATTATTTTTATAATTTAAATGTTATAAAATAATATGAAATACCTATTGGCTACAGCAAAAGCAATAATACATCTTAAAATACTCAGCGCTGTTTTTTATAAATAACTTGTATATTTTTAGCATCTTAGAGTTTTTGTGTAAGTAAAGTAAAAAATTCTTTATTATGATAGAAAACTATATTTAAATATCTCCAATATATAG
Source organism: Mixophyes fleayi (assembly GCF_038048845.1). Classification (NCBI taxonomy): domain Eukaryota; kingdom Metazoa; phylum Chordata; class Amphibia; order Anura; family Limnodynastidae; genus Mixophyes; species Mixophyes fleayi. The sequence continues at coordinate 174,379,915 of NC_134404.1, forward strand.
TCCTGTTTTTCTACAGCTTTGTAGCAGAGCAGAAGTATCAGCTTTCATTTTGTACATAAGTCCAATGTACAAAAACTAACAATAGCTGTGTTGCTCAGTCAACTGAATGATCTGATTGTTTAAACATCCTAAGGTCCTTCATGGTTTGTATTATAAATAATCAGAAACCTTTACATTTTAACTGAGCTAAAATAAAAGTATGCAACATACTGTATGTTAAACAGAATGTTGTTTTTTCTTTTTTTGCTTAGTATAAAGTAAATACTAGTGTTGCTATGTTAGATACTCTTATTAATTATATTACATAAGTGTAAAACTGACAGTAGAAAAAAAAAAGCACGAAGAGAGGTCATTCAATGCAAACTAGACCTTGTTGTATGATAGACTGGGGTCCTAATGCTTTTCTGTACAAAGTGTGTAGCAGGGGAGGACTGGCAAATTTTAGCCCAGGGTACAAGCTCAGCAGCCTATTAGAAACATTTTAAAGGAAAGCAAATGCCGGTGGCCCAGTGACCCATCCCAAGGTAGCCCACTATGGGACTGGTCCAGGAGGCATATGCCCCCCTGCCCAGCCTACCCCTGTTGTGTAGTCTCTGGAGATGGGTCTCACAACAAGACCCGACTGGGAATGTGTGACATGTAAGTGTGAATTTTTTTAAGAACACTGTCAAAGTAAATTTTAACGAAACTAACAGAAATATATATGAATTCACATATAACACTAATATATAGAACCAATGTATTATAAAGACCTGTACTTTTAAGAAGACGAACTTTACCCTGGTTTTAGTTGAAAAACAACTTACGTAATATTACTAAGGAGACACAGGTTTTTAGTAATTTTCCATTACTGCACAATTCCTGAGAAAAACAGATTAGATCATGATCATATGATTGTATGTAGCAATATCACCGGATATGTCCAAAATAAATATTGGCACCCTTAAAGGTCATGCTGACCATCCAATAGAACATGTTATTTTAATGATAGAGTGCCAGCAGTGATGTAAGCTGGGAAGGTGTGTTTTGTAGTAAGAAGGAGTTTCATATTCTATAAAAGAATAAGTTAATCAAATATAGAGTGTCAATTGGCATTTGAGACCCTGGGCATATGTCTGCTTCGGCCAGTATGGCTGTATCTATGTATTATATCTTTTTAATAACTTATAGAAATATTATATTTTGGAAACCTGCTCATCTCATTTATTATTTAAAGAGACGGAAAGAAAAATTACTTATACAAGCTGGGGGCGATCATCCTATGAGTATCACATACCACACCTTACTCTCTTCATGACTGCTTCGACAAGGGGGAGACGATTTGATGACCTACACACCTCTGCACTGGTGAGTTATCAGATGTGTTAAATATAAATATATCTGTGCTCCGAAGTGTATCGAATGTACCAAAGCAGTGAGTGAAGAGAGGGTGGGGGTGAATGCTGTTATGTAAAGTAACCTAGGACCTTATTGCTAAATGTGTAGTAGTTAATTTAATGTGTTTCTGCAGAAACTTAGCAACTTAAGAAAATATTGTTGGCTTAAATGGGCTAAAATATGTTTTTTTCCAGTGTGGACTAGCCACCCATAACTGTCAAAAGACATTTTAGTGCTTAACACTGTATATGACTGGTTGCAAAGTTAAGAGATGAGACTTGCAAAGCTAATGTGTTAAATGAAATGCTTTTGCAGTATAGGCTGATGACCTATACTTGGCAGAAAGCATTGTGTTGTTTTGTGATCTACTCGGTAGACTTATTTCAGGGAAAAAATAAGTTATAATATACGAGTAGAAATGCCTGTTTCTCGTGATGTACGCATCCCTGATGAATTGAGACTTTAAGTCAAGATAAAGTCTGCTTTTCATAAGGAGAGAAAGGGCGTGGCTCCCTGGGCAAATAAGTGTGTGCCTATAGAGTTTTAAATCCTGATTGCATGAAAACTCTAAAATGAGGGGATGCCAGGAAAAAAATTATAATAACAAAGATGTTATAAAATGTGAACCTAGACGTAACGAGAGATTAAATTCTCTTATAAGAGTAAAGTGAAAAAAATAAGACGTTAAAATGTTAGTTGTTAATAAGTGACATGAGCAGTGAAAAAAGAATAAATAAAAAAAAATGCATAAATTTCAAAGGAAAGCAGTATAATGATACAGCCAGCGCAGCATATAGGGTTAATAATGAGGTTTTTTTGATCAGTGATTTTTTGGTTTTATACATCTGTCTCGTACTTCTGGTATCCATACTGATACTCAGCTCTATTGCGGTAAATTCTTGACATTTAATTTCTTTGTCATCTTGAGATGAAATAAGTTTGTTTTGTGAAGACAATAGGCTAAAGATAGTCTGATTTTTTTGTAGTGCCTGTTAAGACTTGTGAAATGATCAAATGTGGTTTTAAAGCATAGATAAATGTCCTGTTGCAAGTGTAAGTTTATCTTGTAAGCGTGCATAGCTGAGTTTTTGTGTGTGTGTCATTTCAGTGAAACATTTGGTTTTAATAAACGTAGTACGTATGAGAAAGTGGTGTGTTTAATTTTCAGAACGACAGGGAGATAGGAAAAAAATATATATATATTGTCAGAAAATATGTTGGTTTTATGAATCTGGAAGATGTACAGATTAAATTTAATTTTTAAAGAACTTTTATGTAGGTATTAAGTAAATAAATAGTATTTGTCAATTTTATAGCAAGCAACTGCAAATGACAGGGTCACACCCAGATTGGTAGGGACTTTGTTGATTGAATCGGCAGAAAGGCAAGGGATCAATATTTAAATAAGGTCTTTAATGTGTGTTAAATAGTGAAATAGTGATTTTGCAGATGAAATGTATGTTAAAATATTTTCAGAGCGCTTGCATAATATTTTTGGCATGTAGTGTGAAACGAATCTCCGGTTACACATAGAACACAATGTGTGGGTGTTTAAACTGAGAATTCTTTGCTGTTTTGAATTAGAATAATTGATATTTGAAATACGGCAACAAAATCTGTTTTATGCTAGCTTTATCAGAAAATAGTTGCATTGAAAATGGCATCTGTGTAGTGATTTACATAGGGAGATTGAGAAATAATAGCTGCGTCAGTGATCCATTCGTTTTTTTTGAGGTTTCGCCATTTTGAAAAGATGTCTCTCCTCCCATCTCCCACGTCTTATGGAATGGAGCGGATTTTTCATTTGTCATGCCAAGAGGAGGAGTTCAGTATATGGAAAATTTTCTGTGTTCTGAGCTTGTATCATCGAACGGACAAATGACTGGACCCCGCCCTGCATACCAATGCAGACCTCAGTCATAGATTGCGCAGCGATGATTTTTAATGCTAATAAGAAGTATTCAGAATTTTGTTTTTGCTGTTGCCAACAGGGGGGTTTAATCTTTATAAAGTTTTATAGACAGTTCTAATTATTTGTTATAATGTGTGCAGAATAATTTGCAATCTTTTGTACCAACAGATTCCGTCTTGATTCAATATGTTGATGACCTCTTGCTGTGTTCCAGAACGTATCAAGCTTCACTGGAAGATACTAAACAGCTATTGTGTTTTCTTGCAGAAGCAGGCCACAAAGTGTCCAAGGAGAAACTTCAGTTATGCACTGATAAAGTCAAATACCTAGGCCATTGTTTGACACCTGGCCAGAGACACTTAGATCCCCAAAGGGTGGATCTTATTCTTAAGCATCCATTACCTCAAAATCAGAAAGCAGTACGCTCATTTTTAGGTATGGCACAATTCTGTCGCCAATGGATACCAGGATTTTCAGCTATAGCATTGCCACTTCAACAATTAATTTCACAAAACATGCCTGATAAAGTTGAGCATACACCTGAATCCATTGAGGCCTTTGAAAAAATGAAAACACTTTTGGTCTCTGCCCCTGCATTGGGCATCCCTAATTACAAGAAACCATTTCAGCTATATTGCACTGATGATGAGAACACTGCTTTAGGAGTTCTTACACAAATTCATGGAGGAAATCATAGACCAGTGGGTTATTTCAGTGCACAATTAGATGCAGTAGCAAGAGCATTACCTTCATGCTTAAGGTCTATAGCTGCAGCAGCAGTTCTAGTGGAAAAGACACAGGATATTGTATTGCAGCATGAGCTACATTTGTTTGTTCCACATGCTGTCGCACAACTCCTGAATAATGCGCAAACCAGACATGTGTCTGCTGCAAGGTTTTCACGATGGGAAATTGCATTACTAACACCTACTAACATTACATTACACAAATGTCAGAATCACTGATGGAAGTTGTCACAGACAAACACATGATGGTTCACTAGTGGCAGGATATGCAGTCACTACACAAGATGAGGTAGTTTAAGCTAAACCATTGGGTTCACCTTACTCTGCACAGATAGCCGAACTTACCTCACACATCAGAGCATGTCAGTTAGCGTAAGGAAAGCGGGTCAACATTTACACAGACTCACGCTACGCATTTGGAGTAGTTCATAACTTTGGAGCTATTTGGAAACATAGGGGTTACCTAACATCATCAGGTACACCTATATCACATGCACAAACAGTCAAGCAACTGATAGAGGCTATACAGTTGCCAGAAGAAGTTGCAGTTGTTAAGTGTCAGGCTCATACAAAACAGACAGATGAAGTCTCACTAGGAAACAAACTAGCAGACTCAGCAGCACTAGAAGCTGCATTAGAAGGACAGCCACACACCCGATTGAGGATTTTCCATGAGATCACACTTGAGTTCTTACAACAATGTCAGGAAAAGGCTACATTAAATGAAGTGAACACATGGAACTTAAAACAATGTCATAAAAATGAAGATGGAATTTGGGTAAATGAGGAAAATAAACCTGTGGCACCAAAAATGTTGTTACCAGCACTTGCAAAAGGTGCTCATGGGTTAGTACACATGGGAGCAGATAGCATGATTAGAATTGTTAAATCCTACTGGTATGCACCAGGATTTACTACTGTTGCTAAATCAAAATGTGGAACATGTGTAATTTGTCTTAAGAACAATGTGGGAAAGACAGTCCCTACACAGGTTAAGCATTTACCAAATGCTACAGGTCCATTTCAGATATTGCAAATTGATTTTATTCAGCTGAAAAAGATAAGAGGTTTACAGTACGTGTTGGTTTGTGTTGACATGTTTTCGGGTTGGGTGGAGGCGTGGCCTATGGCCTCAGATACCGCGCAGTTCGCGGCTAAAAAGATTTTGCAAGAATTTGTATGTCGATATGGTTTACCCAGAGTCATAGAGAGTGACAGGGGAACTCATTTTACAGGAAAAGTGTTTCAAAGAATGTGTGACATGATGGGAATAGAGTCAAAACTTCACACCCCATATCCCCCCAGAGCATCAGGGAAAGTTGAGAGAATTAATGGAGTGATTAAAAATAGGTTATCCAAGATTACCAAAGAAACAGGAATGGCATGGGTAGAAGCGCTTCCTTTAGTGCTTCATAGTATTAGGATCACACCTAAACCTCCACTCAATCTCTCTCCATATGAACTGTTGTTTGGACTTCAGCCAAAATATCTTACTAATCCACAGACTGATTTAACTTTACATCATGATATAACTATTCAATATGTTATACAGTTGTCTAAGCAGTTACAGAAGCTTCAGCAGGCCCAGAAAGACATTCAACCGGAATCAATTGGGCCTGCACACAAGCTACAACCTGGAGATTTTGTTATGGTGAGAAATTTCTTACGCTCTGGTTCCCTTACAGATCAATGAGATGGTCCGTGGCACGTTTTATTAACAACTGATACAGCTGTAAAAGTCACCGAAAAAGGACACTTGGATTCACAGTTCCCATTGTAAACAGGTCAAAGACCCAAGCTTAAAGAAACCAAAGGACACAGAACTGAACTCTGATACAGAGACTGACTTGCATCTGGAAGATCTCTTCAATCAAGATGGAGCTGCTGATGTATAGGCAGCTACAAGCTCATCGAATAATGTCGCAGAAATCTTTCAATATTGCTGCCCTCTTCATTGGAACAGTGATTGTTGTCTCAATTATAGGGTTGGTGTATGCTGGAGAGGGGTTGAGGAGGAATTGGGGGAGTGATGTCCCATCTGATATACCAGATAAGGTTGTTGCTAATAAGACCATTTCTGCTTCTTTTCTAAACAGGCAAACCAGAGAATTCAGTCACTGTAAAGGATTACCACCAATTCCGAAATGTATTTGTGAGTATTGTGGTTCTCCACCAGAGGAAAGATGTATACAGTGGTGCACATATGACAATGCGTATTACCAGAAAAAATATCCAATTGACAAATTGCATGCAATGCTAGGTGAAGTGTTGGGAGTTACAAACTGTTGGGTATGTACGAAAACTCCTTTACTGGGTAAAGATATACCAATATTACCAATTCCAGTATCTTATGATGAGATGACACGTATTAGATTTGACACAGAGTGCAAAGAACAAAATTGTGATCATAGTAAGTGTGGTCAAACAGTTGGAAGGGCATATAACTTAACCAAACCCGCAGTTATGGTTTTAGCAGCACACACGACAGAACAAATTCCTTTTTGTTTTAACAAAACAATACGTGAGCTCAAACCAATAACACCGAAAATATGGACAGCATCTGGTATATACAATGTCGCTCTAGAGCAACAGGTATTCCAAGCAGGAAGAGTTAGCTTGAGTAAATGGGATACAGTGATTACAGTTCCTGAAACATACGTGCCTAAATGTAAAGAACCTTATACTTTTAATATAGACAGAGATCTAGAAATCACGAAAGAGGAGAAAATAAAGTTACAAATAGAACTTGATACAGATACCACAAAGTTTGAAAGGTACGCCAACAAAGCACTAAAAAGTAAAATATGTACACAATGCACAATGAGTTATTATAATCACATTTTTAATCATACATTACAAGAACCAGACTTTGATGAAGAAGAAGAAATCCCAGATACCAAATGTCACTTGGGTATGACTGTCTCAACTATGGTGTTAAAACAGCACATACCATTCATGTTACCAGAAAACATATATTACATAGGTGGAAAATATGCATACAAATGGTAACCAGTTAATTCTGAAGGATTATGCTATTTGGGAAGAGTTGTTCCACAATTCTATGTAATTACACATGATGAGTTAAAAAAGGTTTTGACATATGATTTGAATAGAGAGAAAAGGGAAAATGTCAATAAAAAGTATGTTCCACTCCTTAACAAGTCAACAAGAGACAAACTTGGTATAAGTTTAGCTAATGTGTTTACTTACGGAAACCTTGGGTTTATAACTAACCAACAGGAAATTGAATGTTTGGCAGGTTTTATTGACAATGTGACTGAAATCTATGATGATACTTTTCGTTATGATGGGCATGAATTACAGGCATTTAAAAATTAACTTTTGCAACATCGAATTGTTCTGGACTATCTAACTACACAGACAGGAGGATATAGTCTGACACTCGATACCGAATTTGGCGTTCATTGTTGTAATTACCTCACCAACACCTCTGATCCGGAAATCGAAATTGCTAATCATATGAATGAGGCTCACAACATGAAGGAGGAGTTTCGTCATCAAAATTATGATAAAGACTCTGAGAATGATTCTTCTTGGTCATGGCTAAATCCAAACACCTGGTTTTCTGGATTTGGAAAATGTTTATCCGATATTTTGTATTCATGCATGAAATTTATTCTTGTCATAATAATGGGAATATTGATTTTGTATACATTCTTCAAATGTGGAATATGTTGTATTCAAAGATTTGCGAAAACCAAACCAAAGCCTGAAGCCATGATGATGACAGAAATTTACACACACATTTAGTTACATTTCACATGAAAAAAGAAGTTTTTATGTGCATATAAAAGGGCTGGACCTGTCAAAGTAAATTTTAACGAAACTAACAGAAATATATATGAATTCACATATAACACTAATATATAGAACCAATGTATTATAAAGACCTGTACTTTTAAGAAGACGAACTTTACCCTAGTTTTAGTTGAAAAACAACTTACGTAATATTACTAATGAGACACAGGTTTATAGCATAGGGTCCAATTGTTGCACAAGATGGAGTCAACAGGATGGGAATCAAGGCCAGTTTGGCCTAAAATAAGGTTAGAAAGACCTTTCAAACAAAACCCTTGTCCAAGGAAATGTCCTCCTTAAAGAAGGAGTAATGATATATTGTCTGTCTTATCGGACGCCAGGAGGTTTGGTTTTGGTGAATGACAATTGATGACATGTAATGTTTTTGGCACCAGTGTCCATTTTACCCTATAAAAACACTGACACTAATAATATCTAATCAGAATTGGCTATCATATTGACTTTGATATACACTGAACGTACTTGCTCCGTTCAGTTCATTATATTTCATTATTAATCAATAAAAAAAACTATTATTGGAAGAAAACTTGTTTATCCATTTAGTACCTACTCGAAGATTACTTATACAACACAGACATAGAATTACAAAATGTAATTTAATATGACAAAACGTCACAATTCTTATTTAATAAAAATCCGGAATACAAATTGACATAAAGAAAATATACATACAAAGTTTCTTTAAAATAAAACAGAAAAAAAACCTAAGAAATAGAAGAATAGCACTCACATATTCTTTTGTATAATCTTCCACCTGGGAAGGCTAAAAACAACAAAATAATTCAGCAGCAGAAAACTGATCCCCCAAAAATTACAATTTATAAATTAATTTCATTAATTACTTACTTACTTTTTTTCTTGCCCAAACCTCCATCCTCTGTGACATTATGGCAAGTGGTGTACTGGTCTAATCTGGCTAATCTGGCTAATCTGTTTTGCAACTGAGTTATTGTGATTTATTTTTTTTGCCTAAAAAAAGTTATAACAATGTGTCCTATAAATATGTAGTGCCAGCAGACATGATGGCACACACATGTGCACTAATGTCAGGGAATGATAAAGCTCTGCTCACAGTGACATCACAGAGACTAAGGGAGTAAGGGAAAGTTCTGGTCTGCGGAAAACCTGTAAGTTTGCCAGGGAAGAACCAAGTCATGTTGTCAGTAGAAAAATCCTGTGAGTCTCTGAAGAAAATCAGCTCATGAGGAAACCTCCGGGAGGAACAGAAGAGTATCAGCTCTGACTGTAGGGAGAGCCCAGTCAGATTTGTCAACCGTGTCCTGTGAGAGAAACAGCGGAAATTTCCAGTGAGAGGTCTGAGGAGAAAAACGAATCTAAATGGATAAGGCGGCAGATCGGAGAGTTACACTGAGATCTAAATACATATTGGTTCAGAGAAAAAGCGACGGAGGAACTGACTGATTAGATACTGCTTATTGAAGGAATATAACATTGGAAAAGACTTCCGTTATATGGACTAGATAAGTCAGATTCTCTCTTTATATTATACTATTTGGTGTATTTTGATATAGTATATAGTACATTTATTTCTGTGGGAAGGAAGCGCTAGATTATCCCTCTATTTTTTTTATATAAATGGATAAGTAACCGCTGTTTATTTATTATTTGATGGAACTGAGTATTGTGAATCTTGTTATTAGATAGATAGGGACTTGGTGGGAAGCCCTGAGGATAATTTGTATACCCCGTTGCAGGACCGTGATAAACTATATGGGGTAGTGATATGGAAAGACAGTTAGGGAACAGAGACTGAGATATATTGTGAAAATCTGCACTAGACACAAAAAATTTACCTCAGACAAGTGACATTTGTTGCAGTGAAATACAGTGGAGAGATAGCTCCCTGCAAGACTGGGCCTGTGTACTAAGATGAGACAAGGAGGAAAGTGTGTACTAAACACAGAGTAGAGATTGTGCTTATTAAAAAAGTGAGGGATACTACAGAGTGTCACCATTAAAAGAGATTTATGTTTGACAAAGCTGAGGAAAACTGACACCAGCGACTTTCTACCCTAGTCTACTGTTTCTGAGAAGTGGAGAGACATTTGCTGGTCATTAATTTCCTCATAAGACGGCTTAACTGCATTTTATTGCTAAATATGCATATTTTGGTGTATAACATGTTAAGTTAGTGGATATGTGTTCAGTTTAGAATGTATTAATGCTAGACATTATTCCAGTTGGATAATAATTACACTTAAGCATTTAAGATAGAGGTACCTCTTGGCTATTGCATTGTATTCTTGTGCATTCACTATATTTCACCTTTTTTAAAAGGGATACTTTTAAAATACAGTTTATATAAGAGATATTGTATTATAAAGTCTAATCAGACATGAAAATCCTTTGCGAGCACGTGCCCAATCAATAAAAGTGATGGCGTGGCTTTCAAAGTCCAATTTGTTTATTGCTGTCTCTTTCTGTGTGTGCCTATGTTTTTGTTAGTAAGGTGTAGAGGGTTCTTTGGTCTTCCCCTGTTGTTGCTTGTCAAGAACCCCACCCAACGAAGAGCTTACTGCACTCAGGCCAAGGTGGAGGCACTGCGCTAACTGAGAATAGAAGTAAAGGAAACACCAGAGGTCACAATACACTTTACATAGACACCCAGCTGAACTGCGAGAAAGGGGGTGCTACAAATATATTATAAGAACTTCCTCTCTCTGGGATATGGCATTAATTCCACAAAAAAAAATTATGTTTTATTGCACATGATCATATGAAATATGATTACGTTATATTGATTCCTTGGAGTTATCCCTATAGACTCCTTAAGAGGCCTGCATATATTATTGACACATATTATCTGACCAGCACCAATATAAACAAATTTACACTGAGATTGTATCAAAAATTGATTAGAGGGGATGTGGCTTAGGAGCTTTCCTGGCCGGTGGCATTGTGGAGGAGCTCCATGCATTGTTGGAGCCAACTCATTGTTATCACTATCTTTCCTAGCTAGCCAGGCTTTTAAACTCAGTCCAGCTAAACTATAACCTTTTGGGCACTGCTGAGAACAATCTGAGGGAGCATCAGAATCCAGCTCTTCCTACAGCTGAAGTGCGGCAACCCAACTACCCACCTGGCCCTGGGACTGCACATCGGCTCCAACTGTCAGCCTGGAGCTGTACACAGTGAGTAATGGTGCATGGATTTGGAGATCTACACTTCATACCCCCTGGCCACTGAGTGACCACGACCCCTCATTAGCACCACTCACCTGCCACCTGGGACTGCTTTGCGATCTGTGGACGCAGTCCTTTGTCCCCCTCCTGCAGCAGACACACTGTGGAACACTTCTCACTGCGCACTACCGGCAACTGCAGATTGACTAGCCCATCAACACCCGCAGTGTACCCCTGCCTGCAGAGACATACCAGAGGTACCTGGGCAGCCATCTCCTCTTCTCTTCCAGTCAATTTGGCGTCATTATCTCTTGTCTGCGACTTGGCTGTCAATCTAACTGGCACCACACACTAAAGGATGGCAAATAGCTTCCCTGTGGCGTGTACCTGTAGTGGAACCACGGCGGATTGAAGGGATTATCCATCTGACACACAGACCTGCTCCCACCAAAGTGTTAAAGCCTGCAACACTTCCTTTTCATATTTTGCTCACTTACACAGGGAACGGACTTTCTGTGCTCACAGCTCCATCCAGTGGTGAAAGCTTATATTGCAAGCCTTTATTACTGCAATTGCTGCTACTTTATATCTTTCCAAACTTGTAACACCACCTGGTGGTGAATATAAATACTGCCAGCCTTAACCCTTAGCATTGCAGCCACCTCACGTTTGTGTCTGGCATCTCGCTATCTCTCAATAGGCTATCTATTATGTAACTGGGATCGACCGCTGCCCTGGCCTCATGGCTCCCTTGGCCTCTTTGCGGGGGGATGTGACTAAAGTTAACTTTGTATTTCACACCAATTATGTGATCCAAGACCTTTTTTTGATTGACTACAGTACCACGCGTGAGGTAAGTAAAATGGGCCTAGGTGTGCGCCTTTTTGTATAGTGATGGACTAAAGTTTGTTGTATTGAATTTGTAGAGATGTCTGAACAGGAGGCAAGTTAGGCTTCCAGATCATCGTCCATTGCTGGCAAAAAAAAAACGGCAGACAAATCTCACTAATGCCAAAATTGACATTTTGGTGGGAATGACTGTTGATAGGCTCCATTCCACTCCACGTCAACTCTCGGCCGCATCTAAATCCAGAATATGGGAAGAAATAACAAATGAGGTCAATGCCGTAGCTCCAATAAGACACAAGGTGAATGAGGTCCGAAAAAGGTAAATGTGAAATAGAGAAACAATTAGCTCTTTGTTCTTATATAAAATGTGTCAAGGTTTTGGGGATAATTTCATCCTTCTAATGCATCTATTTTGGACACAGGTGGCAAGACTTTAAGAGTTGCCTTAAGGACAAACTGACAGAGCACAGGAGGCATGCTCAAAGGCAGTGGTCCCCCGGCCCAACTAGAACTCACTTCATTGGAGACCAGAGAATTGGCCTGTTTGGATGTGGAGATGGTGCAAGGGGTGGGCTGCATTGACACCGGACGTTGCCCACCTATCATTAGCTCCAAACCAGAAATGCCTTCTTAGACTTCCTGCTATGCATTCCACAGTGGAATGCATGACAGAATTAGAATTACAAACTTGTATTAAAGAATTTATAGCTAATTTGTTGTGCAGATAGAAATGGTGTCTGGAGAAGGTGATATGTTTATTGGTGGAGTAATGGGAAATGATATTTATTGTGTAGTTGTAGAATGTAGTATTTAGAAGCAGTTTATCAACAGAAGTCTGAAACCATGTGACCTTCATATGCGTTCCAGGGTGGAACACATATTGTTTGTAACACTGTGGGAGATGGACACATGCACTAGAATTGTCAATTTCCTAAAATAAGCTACAGTTAACAACCCTTTGGCACTATATATAGTCAGGTAATTATAATGTTGTATTGTCTATGCTTGTTTAGTCTGCTGTTCAATGAAAATCTGTCTTAAAAAAGGTCTGGATGTAAAACCGGAATGTCGACTATAATATAAAGGAACTGGATTGAAAATAAAGAAAAATCTATCTGTTTTAAATGGTGAGTGCCCTCTCAATTTTTTTAATTTGTACTAGCTACTATGGAAATTGGAGCTATTGTAGAGCACCCTAAAGAGGATTTACTTGAAGATGTGAGTGCAATCTTTTCCAATAATTATGTATATATATATATACATATATATATATAAATATATATATATATATATATATATATATATATATATATATATATATATATATAAAATATAAAAGCCTAGTGGCGTGTGTCTGTGTGTGGAAAAAAAAACAAGCTGCAGCGCCACCTGCTGGGCGGAGTTATACACTGACCTACTAAATTCTTAGTGTGTGTGGGAAAAAAACTCAGAAAGGGCTGAAATTTGGTATACTAAAATGTTTTTAATTTGTTAATTTAATTTGTTAACTGTTAAAAGTGTTTATAAAGATTTTAAAAAAATATAAATATATTTCTTGAAGGAGAAGTGACAGTTGGGAGTGGTTGGTGGTTGCCGGGGGTGACAGTTGGGAATGGTTGGTGGTTGCCGTGGGTGACAGTTGGGAGTGGTTGGTGGTTGCCAGGGGTGACAGTTGGGAGTGGTTGGTGGTTGCCGGGGGTGACAGAGCGAGAGGAGTGTGATACTCAGGACCGCTGAGAGAGAACCCTGTGTCTGGATAGACATCTGGATAGATGTGGCGATAAAGATGAAGGATGAGGTGATGGAGAAAAATGATGAGGTGGTGACATGTGGACAAAACCACGTTAAAAAAGGGTGCTTGCGTTGGGAAGTAACGCTCTTCCCCTGAGGAGGCCTGGTCTATGGCCCAAATGCATGACAAGATCCTTTTTAACACCTTAAGTAGCTTGATTTGACTAGAATGCATGAGTATCATGCACGGGTTAACTTGTATATATATATATATATATATGTATATTAGAAATGCTTGGGCCCGAACTTAGCAGATCCGAGTACTTTCGCATGCCCTCGGAATTGAAAAGGAGGCAAAACCTCATTGTTACGTCGTCAGACCTCGGATCTTACAAGTTTTGGTTTCTATAAGTACCACCCTCCACGTTGATACAGCGCCATTTCACAGAGGGACACAGAAGGGGTAGCACAGTTCTTGGCAGTCTCTAGTGCAGCTGGGCAGCATCATAGGTACAAAAGAAAGAGGAGGGGTAGCAGTGTTCTTCAAAGTCTCCAGTGACATTCAGGAGACCTCCATTGCTCCATTGCTAATTGTCATTGTTGAAATACAAATAATAGGGCTGGCAGTGTTGTTCTTAATCTGCAGTCACATTGTACGGTGATATATAGGTAACACACAAAGAGTAGAGGTCCATTGCTCCATTGCTAATTGTCATTGTTAAAATACATATAATAGAGCTGGCAGTGTTGTTCTTAATCTGCAGTCACATTGTACTGTGTTATCAAAATGGATTCACAGCAGTACACAGAAGACCAGGAGCATCAAGCAGCTGCTGGCATAAGTCATGATGATAGTAATCCCTCTACGTTATCTGCTAAAGCCTATGTTAAAGTGCATAGTGCTTTGAAGTCAGGGAAACAAAAATGTAAAAAAACACCTTTTACATTGGTCAAGAAAAAAGACCTGTAATCCAGGCAAAGTTATCTGCAGAAAAAAATAAAATTGCAAACATGCCATTCTACACACACAGTGGCAAGGAAAGAATGAGGCCTTCACCTTTCTCTCTGAGTGCAAGTTCTGCAACTGTCACGGAGGCATCTTCTTGTAAGGTCAGTCATGACCAAGCAAGACCTTTCAATTGAACTCCAAAAATGGTGTACAAATACGTTTACGTGTAAAAGCCGAGCTGGAAGATAACAGTAAGTCATTAGAGAAAAATGTATGTTCAGATTCAGAAATGACACAAATCCCTGAAGAGAGTCTATCCACGAGTGCTATCTTTATGTAATCCTGACCTTTCTGATAGTGTACCCATAAAGAAGGCCCCTTTCAGCATTTCTGCAGATGTGTGCATTAAAAGCCCAAGTATAGCCAGTGATACACAAATTGAGAATGCCACTTTGGAATTGCAGCAGGATGAGGGGGATATTTGTGTTGCTGATGAGGGCGCTAATGATGATGTTGATGAGGATGATGTTGTTTGTGTAAGTCCCGCACCAGTAGAAGCAGTTCTTGCACTTGATATGAAGAAGGCCATTGTCATACCTGGGCATAAGACCAAAATATCCACCTCTTTTGTGTGGAATTATTTTTACCCAAATCCTGACAACAGTTGTCTAGCCATTTGTAGCGTTTGTAAAGCCACAGTAATGTAAGCATGGATGTCTAAATAGACGTGTATATGTATTACCTTCCACTTTGCTGCTGTTTCCTCAGTATTGCACAAAGTGTTTTTAATCTGCACGTTACGTCAAAGGTACCTAACTATATTACAATTTTTTGGGAATTGGGGCTGATTCCAATCGCAGTGATGAACTTGCTTTTTGCTGTGAGTTACAATGGCTCTTTTTAGTGCATTGTCTGGTACCCTGGATTGGTCTGGGTTTGATAAATGCACGCATCCCGGGATGGGTCAGCGCTCGTCGCCATGTATTAGCTGTAGAATTACCACAGTTATCCAAGGAATGGGTGGAGCGATCAAATGAACCATAACTGATTTCATGATCCAAGGACAATTCCATCTTGCACCACTTTTCTTTTCTGCCACTGTGCTATGAACTGCCGTGTGTTTGTGTCATCGCTCTGCCGCTTAGCATCCAGCCAGGTCGCTGCAGTCTTTGTTGAAAGTGTATGAAAATAATATTGTGACATGGTAGGTGGTCAAAATTGACTGCAAATGAGTTGAAATTAGTGTTATTGAGGTTAATAATAATAAAAGCAAAAATATGTGATTTTAGCAAAATAAATAGGGATTTTAGAAAAGAATCAGGATCCAAAACCAAAACCAAAACACGCAAGGGTGGTTTTGCCAAAACCAAAGCACAAAGTTAATCCAGATCCTAAACCAAAACCAGAACACGGGGGTCAGTCAACACCTCTAATTTATATATATATATATATATATATATATATATATATATATATATATATATATATATGTATGTGTATATATATATATATATATATATATATGAACAGGTAGGAACATAGTTAGTCTGCAGCAGCAGGCTGCAGACAGGGTTAAGTTGTCCCTAGGTTTCTATCTTAGCACACACACACACGCGCACACACGCATACAGGTGTTCCACATGGGTGTGATTGGTTTACTGTGATTTTGTTATAGTGCTTGGGGTGGAGGATAAAGACACTGTCTGTATGTGTGGCTGGCACCACCAATACCAGTAAGTGGCCGGCGAGCAGACAGAGAAGTAATGTCTAGCCAGATGTAGGTGGTGGGGATTTTCATGTACTGTTACTGGATATGATTGCTGTACCAGCATTGGAGCTGTTTTACCATCCTGACAACTGCTAATAAACAGCTAAATGGTTCAGCATACCTGTGTCCGATTCCTGTGAATGGTGCACTTTCTCACAAAGTATATATATATATATATATATATATATATATATATATGTGTGTGTGTGTAAAAAAATTGATTGACCTTTATGTAGCAAATCCGTGAGAGGTAATGAAGCTACATTTTTTTTTATTTTAGATATATTTTTATTCAGTTTTTTGTCAAAAAATAAACGGTACAGCATATATTATGATCAAACAACTCATAACAGTATTAACAACGAGAGTTTATAATACAGGTGAGGTAAAGAACTCAGAACCACCACAAACGGAGTGGTCCTCGAGATTAGTAACATACGGGTAAACAAGACTCAAAATAGTTATGGTTATGAGATATCCAGAGTACCATGAAGGGAAAATGGAGAGGGGGAGAGGAAGAGGAAATAAGAGAAGTGGAAAACAGGGAGGAACCGGATTGTAGGGGGGGGGGAGAGAAGGGAGTGTTAGTAGGGGGAAGAACAAAGAAGAAGAAGGTGGAAACAGAGTCTAGCGAGACTCAGCTCAAACCATTACTGAAGTATTGTTATTTTCATTTTTCAAGAAGAGGAATGTGTAGCAGTGAAGTAATCTTGCCACCTATGCCATGTGGAGAGAAATTTGTAATGAAGCTACATTTTTACCCCCACACACAGAAACTTAAAAAGTTATATTGCAAATGTATCGTTACACAATGGCACATAACAAAGTATTAACTTTTGTTTTTCAATTTGCTCTTCATTGTAGGTGCCAATACAGCTGAAGAGAATTCTGTGGATGAGCTGGTGGAAGAGGCACATGATGTGGAAGAGCATCAGATGAATGAGAAAGCATATGTCAGTGAACGGAAATCAATGCATGCCTACTATCACAGTGTTCTGGAGACTAATACCCCTATTCAGTTCAATACCACAGAAATTTCAACAACCCTCACCTGTATGGAGCATACTTTACACAGTACCCTCACCCGTATGGAGATCACTTTGGACTTAAACCTAACCTCGATAAACAATACACTTACACGTCTCACTGACCTCATTTCTATTTATATCACCAACAATCCTTCAGCACGCATTTCCCAGGAATCTTCTCATACTTCTTTCTCTCCATCTTTCAGTCCTAACTATCAACCATACTGCACCCCACCTTATTATCATTCCACAAGTAGACCCTATCACATACTGAATCACTCCCCTCTCAAGGTCCTATTGTTTATAGCGCAAGACTCCAAATGCAACACCATCCTTTCCAAAGAACCCAATTTTTGGACAATGAACCATATACCCAGTACAATGTCATACAACTCTCATTTACCTCCACCTGCCCCTCCTACCATCTCTGCCCCTCCTTCCACCTCTGCCCCTCATACCCCTCCTGCCATCTCTGCCCCCTCCTGCCATCTCTGCCCCTCCTGCAATCTTTGCTACCCATGCGCTCCGTGCCACACACTCGACGGCTGCTGCACACCCACTCTCTGCTGCTCCACTGGCCTCTGCTTCCTCCGCACTATTTCCTTCCACATCACAGGTTACCCGAAGCCAGACTCATCCAAGAACAGCAGCAACTATTGTTCCAGCAAAGAGGTTACGTAAATCAAAGTAAAGTTCTTTTTTTTGTTTTCATTACATTGTAAATAAAATATATAATGATATACTTCTTAGTTATGTATGTTTTCTTTAGTTAAAAACAAACTTACAAGAAAAGTAGGTGTCCAGGACATATTTTAAGGAGAGAGTATCAACCGATTCAGGAGGGCTGGGGTCAGCATCTACCACCTCCTGGCCAGATACCTCGGCCTCTTACACCCAAGGAACCTCACTTCTAATGGCGATGTTATGGAACACCACACATAGAGCAATGATATCCACACACAGTGGTTGGCGCATACATTAGAGCACCACCAGACCGATCTAGGAAATGGAAGCTGGCCTTTAAAAGACAAAATGCTCGCTCCACAACTGATCTAGTGGCTCTTTGTGTAGTGTTGTATGCGACCTCCTGCTCTGTGCGGGGATTTAAAAGAAGAGTGAGTGTCACTCACCGGACTGTGAGTGCCTCTTCTCCCGTTGTTAGGAACCATGGCCGCCTGCCATCCTGATGGTCTGCGCATGCGCAGCCTCTATGAACCCTTCTGACCTGTTGCTTTTAGTTAATTGGCTGATCAGGCAACACTCCCTATTTAAAGCACCTGTGGTCATTACCTCGTTGCCTGATCTTGGAGTCTCATTCCCTGTGAGTCTCTGAAGGTGTTCCTGTGTTTCATCGTGTCTTCAGCTCCAGCTGATTCCTCGCTACTGCACTGCCGGTTTCCAGACCGCTTCAACTCTCCTGTGTTTCAATGTGTCTTCAGCTCCAGCTGATTCCTCGCTACTGCATTGCCGGTTTCCAGACCGCTTCAACTCTCCTGTGTTTCATCGTGTCTTCAGCTCCAGCTGATTCCTCGCTACTGCACTGCCGGTTTCCAGACCGCTTCAACTCTCCTGTGTTTCATCGTGTCTTCAGTCCCAGCTGATTCCTGTCTATTGCATTACCGGTTGCCAGACCGCTTCAACTCTCCTGTGTTTCATCGTGTCTACTATTCCTGCTGCCCTCCGCAAGAATCATCATTGCTCCACTCGTGTTATGTTCTCTGTCTGTGTGCTTCACAGACACGGATTACTGCTACCACTCTCCTGTGGCCTCTACTCGTGTCGGCGTTCAGCCGCTCAGCTATCCCTGTGTTTCTCTCGTGACAGCCTGCTCAACTGAATCGCGGTATGCTTATCTTTTATTGACTTTACCAGTTTATTGCATATCCGCTTGGACTGTGTTCTGCTCATCTACAGAGTCCTCTATCTCACGAAGTTATAGATGCTATTGACTTTGTCTCATATGACCTGGATCTCAGTAGTGACTTTGTATCTTCAAGCAGCGCTAGTCATTTGCTATTGTATTATATATACCATTGGAATCAAGTTCCTTGTGCTCTCCGTGTTACCTTTGATGCTCCACTCATCTACCCTAGTGCCTATCCTCACCTATATATGCAGTGGTACAACTTGCTGAATGCAGACCACTGACTCCCTGTTTTCCAATTGGCACCAGTTACAAGTTTCCTCACTATAAGCAGTGGTACAACTTGCTATACGCAGACCACTGACTTCCCCATTACCTACTTACACCTGGAACCAGTCCCATCACTACAAGCAGTGGTACAACTTGCTGTACGCAGACCACTGACTTCACTACCTCCTATCTATCCCTGGACATTCCTCTCACTATAGCAGTGGTACAACTTGCTGTACGCAGACCACTGACTTTCCTCACGTCTTCACGTCCATCAAGATCCTCGTGTTCATATTGTTTAACCCATAACCTGTTGCTGCTAGTCATAGACTTTCCTCTAGCATCCTCTCACCATCTGCTGATTCTCCTGTTCCGCTAGTCACTCTGCTACCAGAAGTCCACTGTGTGCATACACTACTCTGGTAAGACTACATCTGGTGATATCCTAGTGCCCGTGACAGTAAGATTAGGCCATGACAGACCCAGGATCGGAACCTTCAGCTAAAGAGATGCTGCAGTATCTGGTTACCCGTATTGAACAACAGGATGTTCGCCAACAACAATTGCTGCAATGTTATCAGACTTTTGCCTCCCAAGGAACTTCTGTGTAAAATACCGCAGCCACTGTTGATACTCCTGTGTTATCACCTGTTTCCCCAGTGCCATCCCATGTGTCTACTGCTTCCACGATACACCTGCCTACTCCTTCAAAATATGATGGAGACCCCAAAAAATGTAGGGGTTTTTTGAATCAATGCTCTGTCCATTTTGAGCTTCAACCTCACAATTTCCCTACTCATCGTTCCAGAGTGGCCTATCTCATCTCCTTGTTTTCCGGACAGGCTCTTGCATGGGCTTCCCCTCTATGGGAAGGAAATGATCCATTGCTACAAGATAGTGCCAAATTTATTTCCACATTTCGAAGTGTATTTGATGAACCTGGTCGTGTTATCTCTGCTGCATCCAGCATCCTCCGTCTACACCAAGGATCTTGCACTGTAGCTCAGTACGTCATCCAATTTCGGATACTAGCCTCTGAACTTCAGTGGAACACTGAAGCTTTGATTGCCGCCTTCTGGCAGGGGCTTTCTGATAAAATTAAAGATGCACTGACCTCACAAGAATTACCCTCTTCCTTGGAGGATTTGATTTCTCTTTGCCATCATGTGGACATGAGATTTCGTGAGAGAGATTAGGAAAAAACAACTTACCATAAAGCACCTCTTCGCTCAGGACCTCAAGTTCGTCAAGCTCCATCTCCAGTAATACCTATGGAGATAGGTCGCTCCAAATTAACTTCAGAGGAAAGAGACCGAAGAGTAAAAAATAGACTCTGTATCTATTGTGTTGATTCTACTCACATGCTCAATTCATGTCCTAAAAAGTCGGGAAATGCTAGACCCTAACCAGTTCTGGAGAGATGAAGTTAGGGTCTCTCCAAGTTCCACGAAATTAAAAGTTTGTGCTTTTGATGTTACCATTTCCTTTGCTACCAAATCCTTTGTGTCCCAAGCACTTATTGATTCTGGAGCTGCAGGAAACTTTATTTCTAAATCCCTCGTGAATCAATGGTCCCTACCAGTGGTTTCTTTAAAGGTACCTATTACCGTTACTGCAATCGATGGATCACGTATTATTAATGGTCTCATTACTCAGAGTACGTCTCCAGTAACTCTTCAAATTGGAGCCTTACACCGGGAAAAAGTTTAATTTCTAATTCTTCCTGTTACTACCAGTCCTATTGTTCTAGGCCTTCCATGGCTTCAACTGCATTCTCCTCAGATTGACTGGAACACTCCTCAAGTTACGTCTTGGGGGCCTGAATGTAATCATCGTTGCCTTACTCAAGTTGTTCCACTCAAGATGCAGCAATCCTCCATTTCACCGTGTCCACCGGGTCTTCCTCCTCAGTATGCTTCCTTTGCCGATGTATTTGATAAGCTTCAGTCTTAACGTCTTCCTCCTCACCGTTCTTGGGACTGTCCGATTGATCTTCAACCTGGCAAGACTTCTCCTAGGGGTCGTGTGTATCCACTTTCTTTACCGGAGACTCAAGCTACATCTGAGTATATCAAAGAGAATCTCCAGCGAGGATTTATTCGACCTTCTTCCTCTCCCGCTGGAGCAGGATTCTTCTTCATGAAAAAGAAGGATGGGTCATTACGTCCTTGTATAGATTATCGTGGACTCAACGCCATTACCATCAAAAATCGGTATCCCATTCCATTAATTACTGAGCTTTTTGATCGCATCAAGGGAGCCCGAATCTTTACCAAGTTGGATCTCCGTGGTGCTTATAATTTAATTTGAATCAGGTCCGGTGACGAATGGAAGACAGCTTTCAACACCAGAGATGGGCACTATGAGTATTTAGTTATGCCCTTCGGGTTGTGTAACGCCCCCGCTGTTTTCCAGGGTTTCGTTAATGAGATCTTCCGGGACGTGTTATATGTTTGTGTCATCGTCTATCTGGACGACATATTAATCTTTTCCCAGGACCTGCCTTCTCATCTTCAACACGTGGCAGAAGTCCTTTCCAGACTCCGAAAAAATTCGTTATTCTGCAAGTTAGAAAAATGTTCATTTGAGTTGCCCCAGATTCCATTTCTGGGATATATTGTCTCCGGAGTCGGCCTTCAGATGGATCCAGACAAGGTGAATGCTGTATTACATTGGCCTCAGCCAACTACTCTTCGTGCAATTCAGCGTTTTTTAGGTTTTGCTAATTGTTACAGACGCTTCATCCAAGATTTTTCCTCGATTGCATCTCCTATTGTGGCCCTAACCCATAAAGGGGCTAATACGAAACAATGGCCCTCCGAGGCTCTTCAAGCTTTCCAGTTTCTCAAAGAGTCCTTCTCCTCCGCTTCTGTTCTTCGACAGCCTAATGTGACGCTTCCCTTCTTCCTAGAGGTAGACGCCTCTAATGTTGGCTTAGGAGCCATTTTATCCCAGAGATCGGAGCAACAAAAATTCCATCCTTGTGCCTTTTATTCTCGGGGTCTTCTACCTGCAAAGAAAAATTATACCATCGAAGACAAGGAGTTGCTGGCTATAAAAGCAGCATTAGAGGAGTGGTGATATTTGCTGGAGGGAGCTCGCCATCCTGTGACAATTTTTACAGATCATAAAAATTTGTCATATTTACAGTCTGCTCAATGTTTGAATCCTCGTCAAGCAAGATGGTCTCTTTTCTTTTCTCGTTTTGAACTTATTATAACCTTCAAACCAGCTGCTAAAAATAAAAAAGCAGACGCCCTATCTCGGGCATTCGTGACGTCCTCAGACGTTGAAGATGGTCCTAACCACTCAATATTAGAACCCAAATGTGTTTCTCTGGCCGCTTCATCCACTAAGGTGCTACCGTTTGGGAGAACTCTCGTGCCTCCATCCCTTAGGAAGAAAATCCTGTCGTGGTTTCATTCTTCACGTTTTTCTGGACATGCTGGTGAACGCAAGACGTTCGAAATTCTTTCTCGTAGTTACTGGTGGCCTTCCATGAGGAAAGATGTCAAAGATTTTGTGGCTGCCTGTGAATTGTGTTCCCAGTTCAAGACCTCCCGCAGAACAGCGGCGGGTCTACTTCAACCACTACCCATTCCTTCCAAGCCTTGGACCCATATTAGTATGGACTTTGTTACTGATCTTCCTCCTAGTAAAAAGTTTAATACAATTTGGGTAGTGGTAGATAGATTTTCGAAGATGGCACATTTTGTTCCTTTGACCGGTTTACCTTCTTCATCTACCCTGGCTGATCATTTCATTAAAGAGATTTTCCGTATTCATGGATGTCCTTCAGAGATCATTTCAGATAGAGGGGTGCAGTTCGTTTCCAGATTCTGGCGAGCCCTTTGTAAGACCTTGGGTATTCGATTATCACTCTCATCCTCCTACCATCCTCAATCAAACGGACAGACCGAGAGAGTCAATCAAGATCTTGAGACTTTCATAAGGATGTTCTCTTCAGCCAACCAAGATAACTGGGTCGATTTGCTTCCATGGGCTGAATTCGCCCATAACAACATGTATCATGAGTCATCTTCTAAAACTCAGTTTTTTGTGGTTTACGGTCACCATCCGTCTTTTCCGGAATTTCCTGCCCTCCCGCCCACCCAAGTTCCTGCTGTAGAGACTGTTTTTCAGACCTTCAAAATATTTGGTCTCAGGTCAAAACCTGTTTAAAGAAGACATCTGCCAGATATAAGTCCTTTGCAGATAAAAAGAGACGGGCTATTCCACCACTTAAAATTGGAGATCGTGTATGGTTATCAACCAAAAATATTCGTTTGAAGGTCCCATCTATGAAGTTCGCTCCTCGTTTTATTGGTCCATATAGGATCATTCAAGTGATAAACCCAGTTTGTTTCAAACTTCTACTTCCTAAGAACCTTCGTATTTCCAATGCCTTCCATGTGTCATTGCTCAAACCTCTCACCATCAACCGTTTCTCAGCTCCTCCTTCAGCACCTCGGCCAGTTCAAGCTCTTTAAGAGGAGGACTTTGAAATCACACATATATTGGATGCAAAAATTTCGCAAGGTGTTCTTCGTTTCCTCGTTCATTGGAAGGGCTTTGGCCTGAAGAGCGTTCATGGATTAGGGCTGAGGATCTCAACGCCCCAGCTCTTCTAAAAAAGTTCTATTCCAAATTTCCGGGCAAATCCGGTTCCATGTGTTCTGTGCCCACCTTTAAAAGGGGGGGTACTGTCACTCACCAGACTGTGAGTGCCTCTTCTCCCGTTGTTAGGAACCGTGGCCGCCCGCCATCCTGATGGTCTGCGCATGCGCAGCCTCTATGAACCCTTCTGACCTGTTGCTTTTAGTTAATTGGCTGATCAGGCAACACTCCCTATTTAAAGCACCTTTGGTCATTACCTCGTTGCCTGATCTTGGAGTCTCATTCCCTGTGAGTCTCTGAAGGTGTTCCTGTGTTTCATCGTGTCTTCAGCTCCAGCTGATTCCTCGCTACTGCACTGCCGGTTTCCAGACCACTTCAACTCTCCTGTGTTTCATCGTGTCTTCAGCTCCAGCTGATTCCTCGCTACTGCACTGCCGGTTTCCAGACCGCTTCAACTCTCCTGTGTTTCATCGTGTCTTCAGCTCCAGCTGATTCCTCGCTACTGCACTGCCGGTTTCCAGACCGCTTCAACTCTCCTGTGTTTCATCGTGTCTTCAGTCCCAGCTGATATCTGTCTACTGCATTGCCGGTTGCCAGACCGCTTCAACTCTCCTGTGTTTCATCGTGTCTACTATTCCTGCTGCCCTCCGCAAGAATCATCATTGCTCCACTCGTGTTATGTTCTCTGTCTGTGTGCTTCACAGACACGGATTACCGCTACCACTCTCCTGTGGCCTCTACTCGTGTCGGCGTTCAGCCGCTCAGCTATCCCTGTGTTTCTCTCGTGACAGCCTGCTCAACTGAATCGCGGTATGCTTATCTTTTATTGACTTTACCAGTTTATTGCATATCCACTTGGACTGTGTTCTGCTCATCTACGGAGTCCTCTATCTCACGAAGTTATAGATGCTATTGACTTTGTCTCATATGACCTGGATCTCAGTAGTGACTTTGTATCTTAAAGCAGCGCTAGTCATTTGCTATTGTATTATATATACCATTGGAATCAAGTTCCTTGTGCTCTCCGTGTTACCTTTAATGCTCCACTCATCTACCCTAGTGCCTATCCTCACCTATATATGCAGTGGTACAACTTGCTGAACGCAGACCACTGACTCCCTGTTTTCCTATTGGCACCAGTTACAAGTTTCCTCACTATAAGCAGTGGTACAACTTGTTATATGCAGACCACTGACTTCCCCATTACCTACTTGCACCTGGAACCAGTCCCATCACTACAAGCAGTGGTACAACTTGCTGTACGCAGACCACTGACTTCACTACCTCCTATCTATCCCTGGACATTCCTCTCACTATAGCAGTGGTACAACTTGCTGTACGCAGACCACTGACTTCCTCACGTCTTCACGTCCATCAAGATCCTCGTGTTCATATTGTTTAACCCATAACCTGTTGCTGCTAGTCATAGACTTTCCTCTAGCATCCTCTCACCATCTGCTGATTCTCCTGTTCCGCTAGTCACCCTGCTACCAGAAGACCACTGTGTGCATACACTACTCTGGTAAGACTACATCTGGTGATATCCTGGGCAAAGACTCCTAGTGCCCGTGACAGTGAGGAGTCAAGGGTGAAAAGGGTACACATTATCTAGAAGGTGTGACAAGAAGGACATAGTTAAAAATATAAGTGCCAAAATTGTAGCTCCATCAAGAACACAAGCAACATGTTGGAAGACAAATAGTGGCAGATGTACAAATTGGAAATTACGCAGATATTACTTCAGAGAAGCTTACATAATATACTCAATTTATTTTGACCCAAGGATAAATCTTTTGGAAAGCTTTTTATATCGGGAGCTATCCAGGTGGTATTTTAAGTTGAACATCACAATTGAATGTAACTGGGAATGAAATTGCAATGCTCCATTGTAATATGTCTACTTAGCTATACAACTTAAGACATAAATATTAACACTTTAAAGTACTACATATATAACATTTATTTAGGTTAAAAAGAAAAAAACATTTGGCCGTGCACCTCCTTTCCTCTTTGCCACATCCCTAATTGCCGGAAGGCAAAGGAGTCATGTGTACTCCCTGGCCACATAGCTACCGGGTCACGAATCTGGAGAGACGCGTCACATATAGCCTGGCCGTTTATCGAGTGGAAATGCTTGCGATTCAAATAAATCGCAGCATTCCCACCCGAGGGGACCAAAGCTACATGAGTACCATCTACTGCCTCTTTGACGTGCGGAAAACCTGCTATGGTGGCAAACTGCTGTTTGATCTGCACAAGGAACTCCTCATCGAGTGGCAGATGTATGAATTGCCTGAGCCACGACAGAAACACCTGCAGAACAACTTTCAGCACACGACTGAAGGAGTTCTGTGACATCCCTGCCGTGATTCCCACAGTGGTCTGCAAATACCCTGCTGCGCAAAAGTGCAATACCGCTAATAGTTTGGTCAATGGCGGTATTGCTGTCGGGATGTTGCGCATTGGCTCCAGGTCACTCTACTCAATGTGCAGGGTGTCCAGGATGACACGAGGTGGGAGCCGATAACGACGAACCACCTCAGCATCAGACATCGCAAAAAGGCTGACACGTGGCCAGAAGACACGCTTCTTGGGCCGGAGACGATGGACTAGTTGCTGGTTTGGGAGGTATGGACGCTGGTTTCCCTCCTGCGCTGCCACATGTGCCTCGGCCATTTCTAAGAAACGCTATATATGAGAGAGGAGGATATTACAAAAAATTACCTCATCTCTTTGAAAATGTCACTCCTGTTTGCAGAGGAAAGATTTACAATATACTTGTACCTACAAGTGGGTTGGCCAAACTCATAATGGGGCAGAAAAAAAAAGAACAAAATATTTACAAATAAAACAGAGAACACAATTTGCCATTGTGCCACATAACTAGGCATTAAACAAATCAAGAAAAAGCAAAAAAGATACAAACACATATATATGTCTCAGGGGGAAAAAACATTAATAAGAAAGTAAGGCAAATTATTCCTTCACCTCATATGCTATGTAAGCCTGCACACCTAGGCCCATTTTACTTACCTCAAAATGGAAGGCGATCGTTTGTGGAAAATGTCCAGCAATGCCAATGTAAAACTAAAGAACAAATGGGAAACATAACAAAACTAGTAAACAGCCTCATGATTAGGCTACGAAACAAAGTAAAAACAAGGAAACTATAACATGAAACAAAGTATGAAAAAAACAAAAAACAAACAAGCACATACATATGTCTCAGGGGGAAAGACAAAATAATCATAAAAAATAGGCTACCAGTAAATAAACTCTTAAAAAAGTACAATCTAAACAAACCTTGGTAATAGCTGGAAACATATATAGCAAACATACCAGTAAATGCAGTCATAGCAGCATACAGGGCTCATGCTGTAATCAGAGCTTTATAGCAAAGTTTAGAGAGAGTATGCAAGTGATTGGGAGCATACGTTACGATCACATGGTGATCAGGAGTCCTAATTGTGTATGTGTTTTGGGACTGACAGATAAACTAGACCCCGAGCAGGTACATACTATACGCCAAAAACCACGTGAATACATATGTTCGCCCAAGTCTGACTTTGACGTCCCTACACGGGAACGCCTTCATTATTATTATTGTTATTATTATTATTATCCTTTATTTGTTAGGCGCCACAAGATTTTCGCAGCGCCGTACACCATACAAACAGTACACTATACAGGGTGAAAAAGTACAAAACAATAAACAAAAAATACCAGTACTTCATAAACTCCAGGCTGGTTAATGCAATAAACATGGAGCAGAAGAACAAGTAGGGAGACAGGAGGGAAGACGGCCCTGCTCATGTGAGCTTACATCCTAAGGGAGGGAAAACAGAACAGGCACAGGGGGAGCCAAATGAGGCAAGGGAGAGAGCAAGTGGAGGAGATGAAGGGGTTATGCAGATGGTTGGTAGGCATTAAGGAAGAGGTGGGTTTTCAGTTCTTCATTGTGAATTGACTACAGGACCATGCCGTGTCACCGCCATTTTCACGCCCCAAAATCGCAGGCCGTCATAAGTGGTGATTGCGTTTGCAAATGTGGAGGTTCTATGTTCGTGCCTGGACGAATGCTCCTTTTCTGGGCATGCGCACAAGACTTTTGCATACAGGACATACATCCCTTAATGACTCAGGCCCTATAAGATTTTCTCCCACCTACACAGAGTACTCTCGTATTGACTAACATCCATAGGTCAGGTGACATGAAGGGATCACACCGCTATTTCCCTATCTTTACATTTAGCCCAACCTAGGGTTAGAAGTTGGTCATGGAGGATTAATGAGCTCCTCCTACAAGATTCTTACTGCAAATTGAACAGGCCCTTCATGACTATATTGAATTTAATAACACCTTGGAGGTCACGACGGTGTCTATTTGGGAGGCGAATAAATACGTCCTCTGTAGCAAAGTGAAATAAGTGGGCTTGATTATGTAAAATGAAAAGCTCTAAAAAAATTAGCACCTTCAAAAAATCACTGATTTAGAATCTAGGCACAAAGTCTCTCTATCCCCGAGGTATTAGCGGAGTTGACAGAATCTAAAACAGCCCTGAAGAAACTTCTCTATGACAGAGTAAAATTGGACTTTCGAAAATGCTGCAACCGTTACTTTCAGTGGGGTAACAAACCCGGGTCCATGCTAGTGAAGGCACTACAATCCACAGAGCCAAAACCTTCATAGCTATGGTTAAGAATGACAAGGGTAAAGAATGTCAGCTTACTTCTGACATTGCAGCGGCCTTCCATTCCTTTTATTCCTGACTCTACAATATCTCAAGCAAGGCCCCCTGGGCAGGCTTAACTATTAGGCGTCCCCCGATTTTATCCTATTTGCAAGAGGTCTGATTCACCACTCTGTCGGTTGTAGATGTAGCCCTGCTGGAAGATCCCTTCTCCCATGACGAATTAGCAGATGTGATAAAATCAACCCCCTCGGGGAAAAGCCCTGGTCCTGACAGTTATCCTATTTCTTATTACAAGGCTTTTAAACATTAACTCATTCCCTTGATGGTGCCAGCCTTCAATGGTGTGTCAGAGGTCACTTCCTTTTCCACGCAATCCTTAAAAGCCCATATAACAGTGCTACCTAAAGAAGGTAAAGACCCGTCTCAGTGTCCTAGTTACAGGCCAATATCCTTACTCAGTGTGGACATTAAGCTATAAGCAATGCTCATTGCAAACCATTTGAAACTCATACTCCCGTGAGAAATTCATTCGGAACAAGCAGGCTTTGTCCCGGGCCGAGAGGCAAGGGACAATACGACTAAGGTTATCGATCTGTGCTCTAAGACCCCATCCATGTTGTTATCCACAGATACCAAAAAATGCCTTTGGCCATATTGATTGGTCGTTCCTGCAGTGTATGCTATCCCACATGGGTCTGGGTCCATTGGATCTGCACCGGATTTTGACACTCTACTGTACCCCATAGCTTGAATAAAAATCAACAGGACGCATTCGGAACCAGTTCTGAGTGAAAACGGCACCAGGAAAGGATGCCCCCTTTCCCGGCTCATTTTCGTGCTCTGTATATAAGCCCTGGCAAGGTCCATCAGAGCCAATCCTGATATCTTGGGTGTACGAGTGAGGAAGGAGCACTATAAACAAGCGCTTTTCACAGACGATCTTCTCATCATGGTAACCAATCCAGTCATATCAATTCCCAATTTGGTCAAAGCATTCCAGCGTTTCGGTTACCGATCAAATTTCAAAATCAATTAATCAAAATCTGTGGCCCTAAATTAATCCTTACCTATCTCCGTGGTTGAAGGTTTGCGGGGTAAGGCTTTTTTCTGGACAGGATGAATTAACATAATTAAGATGAATATTCTCCCTTGTATTCTGTACTTCTTACAAACGCCACCTATTCACATGCCCGACAAATGGTTCCATGACTTACAAAGACTGTTGAGAGACTTTGTGTGTGTGGTGGTGGGCAGGGGGGGGGCTTTTATACATGACGTCCTATACCAGCGTAGACATTTGGGGGGGCAACAGCTCCCTCGTTTCCCTTGTTATCAGAATGCTGTCATGCTAGGGGGGGTTCTTGAATGAACAAACTCCAACTGTGAAAAGCAGTGGATCGCAATTGAGGGATCATACCTGCCTTCCCTGCCCTGGTACATTCCCTGGTTGAGCAAATTACCTTCTATAAGTCATCCCACCATTAGCCCTACCATTTGAAAGTGGTCCAGACTTCAGACACTCTCCCATATATCCTCACTTATCTCACTTATCTCACCTATGTCTCCTTTATTTGACAACCCACTATTCCCACAAGGATTGCAAGTTAGTACATTTAGGGCATGGGTTTAGGCGGGGATCACATGTGTCAGCCAGCTGACCAGCCCCTCAGGCTTGTCCTCCTTTGGTGACATTCAGGCTAAATGGGAGCTACCGAACTTCGAAGTATGGCGATATCTCCAAATTAAGCACTTCTTGCCATTCAGGATCCCAGTGAAGACACAACTAGAAACCTCACGGTTTTTGAAACAATGTACTCAGCTATAAGCTGCCCTCCTCATTTACTCTCCAATATCTATAAAAACCTAGTAGAAAATCTGTTCAGTTCCTTACCCAGGTTCACAACGGCTTGGGAACAGGATTTGGGAGACAGGGTCAGCAATCTTTGAGGCCACTCATGCATGGTCCGTCAGCGTCTCTGTTGTAGAAACCCACTATAAAGTTCTCTCAAAATGGTATAGGTGCTCAACTCAACTATCAAAAATTGACTGTACATATTTGGTGGGACTGCCCAGTACTCCATCCCTTTTGAACAAAGTCATAGAGTTGTCCGCCGAAATGTTGGGGTGTGTTGTCCCTAATAATCCAGCGTTTTGGCTCTGTAACAAGACCAATACCCCAATTTCTTGCTTCAAAAAATTCATTCTGAAACATCTCGCAGTGATACCAACCCATTGGAGATCGCCTATCCCCCCATTCATTCAAGATTGGTTCCAGAGGTTGGAATTCTATAGAGGAATGGACGAGTTTGTTCTGTCATCGGCCGATAAATCTACTGATTATTTTGCACCTTAGTGTCTATGGCTTAATTTTAAGGATTTCGGAAAGTATGCATCCCTGATCAATTCTGCTCTCCTCCCTCCATCTAGCAGAAGTCTGAATTAACTCTCCAAACCCCATTTTTTTATGCCAGGATACCACCCCTCCCCCTCTCTTCTCTCCTCCTTTCTACATTTGCCTCCCTCCTCCCCCCCCCCCCTTTCTCTTTGTCTTTTTCTCTCCTCTCATCTTTCTTCTACTTTTTTCATTCATATCATATTGTTTTTTTGAATGTTTACTTCGCTATAATTATTCTCAATCTGGTGTTTTGTCTATTGATACCTCTTCTTATGTACTTAGTTGCCAACACTGCCTCTAAAATTTCAATAAAGAAAAGTTACATTAAAAAAATTGATTATGGATAGTATTACATTGATCAATTATGATTCCCATATGAATTATACTGTACACTGATACATTTTAGCTAATATTTTATGGTAATTAGGACTCTTAACTGGATAATAAAAGTTGTTAATAAGGTTTGATTGCTTTTCTGTGACAACAGAGCATCTCCAAGCAAATAATGAAAGCTAGGTTACAAAAAATAGGCCCCTGAAGTATGTCTGTATCTTTCGTCAAAATACCTTAAACCCTTGATTGCATAAACGTAGTGATTTGCTGGAAACCATGTTTTCTGAAGTAACTTCAGATTTTAGGATAGATTATGATCATATTTATTATTTTCCTAAATATCCCAATTAGGCTATAATCATGACATACTGTTTTGCCTCCCATCCTTTCCCATAGAGACACCAACCTGGGGCTGGTTTTCACTTAAGCAGAGGTCCCACACAAATATGATCTCTTTGTGTTAGCAGAAATAAATCCAGGCTATCTAGTGTTATGACTGTCTGGATACATGAGTGGAGGCACTGACCTTTAATTGTTTTACTTCAAACAGCCCCTGCACTGTGATATTAGCGAGGATTAGTGCTAGGATTTTTTTTTTTGGGGGGGGGGGGGGGGGGATGGATAATACACCAAGGAGGCAGTTTAGAGGCATTCAGAAGAATTGTTCAGAAATAAACTCCTACATGGAACACGTTCAAGTCCATGTTAATAAATTCAAAGACTACAATTACTATGAAGCAAATGAAGCAGACTTTAGATTAAATTGTGAGAGTGGACAGGAAAAGTATTTGACATTTAAAAAGAAAAGAAAAAAAAAGAACACCAGAATTAGAGATATTATCTATTACCATCTATAATAACTCAGCAAATCTTGTTAAAACATCTTTAAAAAGCACTGGGTTGTGCTTCAAAAAGATGAAGACTTAAGAAGAGTGATTCTGAAAGAAAACAGAATTATGTATAAGAAACAATAAAAGTTAGTCAAACTTTTCTCCTCAAACAAAAAAAAAGAAAAAAACACATGGGACATATCTAGTAGAAAACAAAGAAAGGTTTCTGTTATTGTTGCAATTACTACAATAGTGCGTGTAAAACCATTACAAGGAGGACATTAAAGAATCATGATAGTGAGTGGTAGTTGTATGGTTTAATACATATTTCTACACATCATTTATCAATCTATTCATTGATTTATTGATTCATTGATTTTATAGGAGTATTTTTTTGAGTCAGACTAAGATTAATTATATTTATTTTTTGTTTCCGAAGCTGAATTTGTACTTGCCGTTATACATATTTTTATGCATTTTTTAGGACATATATTTACTTTATATTTTTAGATTAGTTATTGAATTTTTAGTATGCCATTTGTAGAATATGAAATGTTCTGTGTCCCATGCAAACTCCAATGTACACTGAGAATGAATTGTATAGTTTCTATGTTTAAGCAAGGTTTTCAAAGCAACCATTCCTCCCCCCACTTAGGACATTCACAATGTGGAGAGAAAACTTATATCTTGCTCTCCTACAAAAAATTAGCAGTACCCACCCGCTGTATAATAATGAATTAATTAATAATATAATTGTTTATATCTGTATGCCCTGTACTTTTGTATATTAAATCTATAATTTAATATGTTGCGTCCTTGATACTCTAACGAATCCATTAGCCTGTTAAGAAGAATATAGCTCGGCCAAGTTAACCCTTTGAATGGCAGTGTGGGATTTGTTGATACATTTGATTAACAAGCTGTGCTTGCTTGTATTTACATTTGTGTAACAGTCTGGAGGTGTGAATGGTTAACCCTTTGCTTGCTGGTGTGGGTCATGCTAGTCTGTGAGCAGCTAAAAGCCTTGTGTGCCAGTCTGGGACAGTATATTGGGGTCCTATTGTTAGGTGGTGGCAAACCTGAAGTGTGTGAGGTGTGAGCGCTGTTTGGGGGCGATTCAGTAGGTCTATAACCTGTGTGATCGGTAAAGAGAGACTGCAGACTAGAGTCGTGTGACCTCATACAGCAAACACCCCCAAAGTCACAGCAGCTGGGAGCATGTTTGTGACACTGTACATTGCATTTATCATTAGATACTCACTTTGTGCTAACTACTTTTCCAAGTCTATATGTTCAAAAAGTACATATCTGTTTTTACTAGTAGTGCTCACAATCACGATTTTGGATAAGGTACTGTCGACTCATTTTGTTATTACTGTACATTATTTGTTTTACATATAAAGGTTGTTTTGGTTTATATTATTCCAGTATCCATTACCTAGTTGTATATCACATGCTCTTCACAATACACTTGTAGTCCACTCAGACTATTACCCTCTCCTTTCTCCATTGTGTGCCTATGGGATTCCTTATATTTAGTCAGAACAGCACATATACCTTGATATATGTTAGGCAGCTCTAAGAGGACTCTTTTTACTATATCCCTAAACTATATTTGATATACATGGTACCACAATCAGGACTGCCTTTATTACCTGTAGTCATTTAGAATATGTGAAAGTGGGAGGACAGTAAATGTACCTATTAAAAGTATAGAAAAAGGCCCTAACCCAATCCTCCAGGTTCTTCTTCAGTATCATTTGTGGTCCTGAAAATACATGTGTTGATCAAAGTAATGGTCCCACGCTTTCTGGAACCTTCCCAAGCATTCATTACCATTGCTGCATCTGGTGTAACCACTAAAATTCTTCCACCAGAGCTTCTGTCCAAGGGCCGGCCTAATAACACCATATAACATGAACACAAAGGCTGACATTTTGCTGGATTTTCATGCTCATGCCATTAATCCAGAAACACCTTATGTACAGAACAGTTTTTTTGACTTTGGCATATCCTCTGATTTATTTATTTTTTTCCTGACTCCCAGAGCCGTAACTTAGAATTCTAGCGCCCTGGGCGAGAAAGACAAATGCCGCCCCCTAGTCCTCAATTTTAACCAAATTAACCTAAAATATTCCTAAATTGCGCCCCCCTTCAGCATTGCGCCCTGGGTGGTCGCCCCTGTCGCACAGCCCTAGTTACGGCCCTGCTGAATCTTTCTTTGCTAAAGAGTGTATATAACCAAGGGTTAGATATATAAAAGGAGTTACAGAAAAATCTCTTGTTCTCTCTCAATCCAATCTCTCTTTCTATCTCTCTCTTTTTCTCTTTCTATCTCTCTGTCTCTATTTTTTCTCTCCGCTGTGCCAAAATGGTCCTGCATTTACTAGGATTACAAACGAATAGAAAAAAAAAATACTATAACTTTCATTCA
Organism: Mixophyes fleayi; assembly: GCF_038048845.1. Taxonomy (NCBI): domain Eukaryota; kingdom Metazoa; phylum Chordata; class Amphibia; order Anura; family Limnodynastidae; genus Mixophyes; species Mixophyes fleayi. Next base: position 174,414,695 of record NC_134404.1, read on the forward strand.
GATTAGTTTTTTCTTCATTAGCTCAGAAAATTTTGGGCAACATACTTTTGAAAGGTTAACATTGATAGTTATAGCCATCTCATCCATCTCCCTCATATATTCTAGGTGCAAGTGATCTTTTATCTCCCTCATACATTCTTGGTACAGGTGAAACGGCTAAAACACGTACCTAATAGATGCCCAGAGCTTGCTGTACATTGTCTACGTGCATCTGTCCCATTCCACTATCGTTCCATCCTTCAAGTTGTAGGCAGTCAGAAGTGTCATTTGTATTTAGACATGAATTAGATGCAGTTCACTGGTGTAAGTTTCTGAGCATACATAGAGCAATTTCACGCAAGATACAACACGCAGCAGGACATACATTTTAAGATGAATCAGGCCTGCTGTGTGAGTCCCTAAGCTGTTACTCACACTCATCTATATTACTTATGCATAACTGCATCATGGTACTTTGCTTGCTGCATTAGTTATGTCTTATCTGTATTTGTACCATTGCCTAGTGTTACTGAATCTAGGGAAACTTATAAATAAATAATAATAATAATAATAATAATAATCTCTTGCTTGAAAACTGACAAGAAGGTGTTAAACTGTAAAAACGATTTTAACTCTGAATTGGTCATGTGTCATTGTCATCCATTCAAGTTCTCCCTAACCCCAAACTCGTTTTCTTGGAAGATATGCCTGGCCAATAGTAATTTGCAGTGGAGTTGGAACCTACCTATCTTCATGGGGTAACAATAGTTACTAAATAATAATGCATGAATAAGTACTTTGGGTACTTTAATAAATATCATATATTTTCACTGAACTACACATCCAGTACAAAAGAAGAAGTCATATCTGTGATTTATGTACAAGTGCTACTTCATTGTCTGTAGTATATTTTAGTCAAACTGAGAGCAATAACAATAAAAAAAACAATGTTCTTGTTCTCCATCCTGTTTTTTGCTTTACGCTAAAGTTAAAATTGCAACTTTTTCTAGTCACATTCAATCTCTTTACATAAACAGCCCTAAAATCATTCACTTAATTGATCATTTATATATAAATATACAGTCTGTCTTTATAATTGGGGTAGTAATTTATGCATACTATTACTCTCTAGTTAACAAATTAAATGAAGTTTTGTTTATGATTCTATCAACAAATCAGTTACCTTTGATTTCTTATATGAAGAAAGTCATTTGTTTTCTTATTGTGTACACTGCAAAGATTAAAGCCACAGAGTACTATCTGTATGAAAGATTGTGCTTTAAAAATATATTATAGGTTCAATGATTCTGCTTCAACCATGACTTGCCAAAAGGTCATAACTTTGACATGTTCTGTGTTGTGTTTATAGATTCTTCACAAATCATGTTTTGTTACAATATTTATTTATTTCTTACTATACAATATACAAATGTAGAGCAAGGCAGAATGCATCAAAATCATACTACACGTCTTAAGGCAATGAAGATGAACAATGCATGTGCCATTTTTGTTTGTTTTGTTTTTGTTTTTTTGAGTTTTATTTATTCAAAAGAACAGGTGCCTGGAGAAATCTTTCTACATAAAGTAAGTAGAAATAATCTCCTGCCTTCCAGTGCCCTCTACAGTGACATTAAAACATGCATGTCAGGGTCAGATGCTACAGCAAGCCTCAATACTAAAACCAATGACGAAAAAAAAATATTTAAAAGCACTTTTATCATAATGCTTATGAATTAAAAAATAAGTCTGTTTAATTACTTTTTATTATCCTTACATTTTTAATGCAATTATAGAATAAATCAAACAATTAAGAAACAATTTGAAGCATGCTCTTTGCGCCTTTTCACAACAGGCTTATTAGCTGGTGTTTGTCCTGATGACTTCCACATGTAAAAATTGCTGTTTATGAATTGCAATAGTCACATATTTTCTCCCACCAGACTACAAGTGGGACTTAAATATTGACTGACCACCTAGAGAGAATTGTGTCCCTCTCGATCAGGCACATGATTAAATAAGAATATTTTGTTAATAAATTGACAAGGAAAAGAGATTCATGATAGAAAACTCATTTTAGTAATACACTATGGCACTAAAATTGAGTTAAAACCATCTGCAGTATATTTTAGTATGGCTTTTTGGCTTTTTTTGGGTGGTGGTTTTGAAACTGTAAGTTTTACTAAAAGCAAAGCCATTAAAAAAAACATAAAAAATTGTCACATTACGCATTAGCAACCACATTATTTTTGCATAAAAAGAATACAAAGGGTGAAATTTATGGTGAAATGTATCCCTCCCTTTCTGTAACAGTCCAGTGCTTCTCAACATTGGGCCCTGTCTTCTGGGAGTGGGGTTGAACAAATATTCTGACATCTAGAGTTAGCCAGCCCAATGCTATGTAGCATTGGCCTCATCATGTTGTCCCTGGCTGGTAGGTACCAGGGAAAATGTAAATAATCTTTAAAGTTTCACTAATAATAATAAATCAAATAAAGCATATTATCCCCACAGATCAAATAAAATATGGTGCTCTTCAGAAGAACTAAATAAAACATAGTGTAGCAAAACTGTCTTCTTCCTCTGTGCAGACAGGACAGCCTGTTGGCCATGGGAATGCAGGGTGAAGCAGAGGTCAGTGAGTCTGAACTGGGAGGGGAAAAGGAAGGAAGGAGCGGTGCAGGCAGCCTGTGGTGTGTGTGGCAGCAACAAGGGAAGGAGAGAGTGCTGAGAGCAAAGTATGCTGGAAAGACAGAGTGTGCCCGCTGATATTGAGACCGCAGAACTATAAAAGAAGCTGCTGGGTGTAATATGGGACAATAGCCGATTCTCTGCAGAGAATCAGCTACCAAGTAGCCTGGAGGAGATTACACAGCAAAGTGAACCTAAGTGAGGAGAGGAAAACTCCTTCTATTAGTGAATTGAGTGCTAGCAAAGAGGGACAGCTAGTAGATCATGCTCACAAGTAGTCCATGACATAAAAAAGGTTGAGACCATCATCTTAATCCAGAGGGAAAGAGATAAGTAATAACACACCAGTCACTGTGACGTCATTATTGCTACATTAAGAAAAGAACATTATACCTCTTATCTACACAAGTTAGACATTCTAACATTAATATTTACATATATCAGAGACCATGTTACCTGCCAGAGATATCGAGACAGCCAAAGTATTTAATTCAAGTTACATCTAAAGATACCCAAGTTAAGTAGCCCAGGTTACCAAAATTTCTCCAAGTGCACCAACGTTAACTCCCAAAACTAATCTCCCAAACTATTTCATATAGCCAGCACTGTGTTAAATCATTATTGATTTATATTTTTCACACTGTGTTAGTGAGTTGTGGGAGAGTTTGGGCACCACTGAATGTAAGTGGGGTGGTCATCTTGTTTATTCGATAAAACTATTCCCTGTACTTTTGCTTTTAATTTTTATCTTACCCGTTAATCTACTTATCCCATCCAGAATCTCCCTGTATTTAAATCTGCCTTACCCTTTTACAAAATAAGCACCCGGTTGATTTTCAGCAACCATAGCGTGTGGTCCATTTTTATTCAGAGGTTTCATGTGGTCAGGTACAATGGGCTTCCCCAGTCAATCCCTGGTGGATTCAGTCACTATCCACATCACACCATACTAGGTAGAAGACTCAGATGGAGGCACTGAAGAGAGAGAGAGAGAGAGAGAGAGAGAGAGAGCGAGAGAGAGAGATTGAGAGAGACAACATTTCACCCCCCATTTCAGAGTGCTAGGGAAAAGGGTACCACAATAGTGACCCCACAGAAGATCTAAATAAAACCTAGTGCCACCACAGAAGGAGCAAATAAAACATAGTGTTCCTTCAGAAGAACTGCCGACATATTAATGAAGAATACATTAGACACAGTTTGATATTGTGTAAATAATTTCAGTTGAATAAAATATATTGCTCCATGTAAACACAGCACATACTGGCTCAATTCTAATGCAAAGCTAATCTATTGTGAATGCATTTTGTAAAAGGGATATGAAAGAAAACTAGTAGAGGACATTTTTCATGCAATGAAGAATATAGATAGTCCCTTATTTTAGATGTTGTAATAAAAAAATACTAGGGAAACCGTCTAAAAAATATGGGAAAATAGAATGATTTTCTACAAAATTTACATAACTAGAAAGGAATTTAAGAAACACTGGAATATTTTATGAAGGATGAAATTTTATAAAAATTTCTTCCAGAGAAACCTAAGATGATGTTTACAAAGGTGATTAATGTTAAAAGCCACCTTTTAAGTTATAGATACATCATCTTAATCACATTCTTGAGCCAGATGTACTATAGTAAATAATCTATAATTGCCTAGCTCAAAAGAAAAATGGGGAGGTAAGCAATCTAGGTGAACAGGCCACTATTCAAATTATGATCTGAGATAACAACTATGAACACCTATCTAACACATCATCGCCCTCTTCTCTGGCTTGGGTTTTGACATCTGATGCTGGTGGGAGAGGCTCACTCCTCCAGCTGCAGAAAGATAATAGGGCATTGGTACGCAATTAAATTGTCAACATTTTTAATAATATATTTAAGCATATATTTTAATGTGTTACATTTGCTAACCAATCATGCAACAATACTATTAATTTTCTTCTGAAGAAAGGGGACATAGTTTTCAAGAACTAAATGCTAATATTACAATCAGAGCATTGTAACCATATAGTTGTCCTAGACTGTATTCAACAAAGAGTAATAAGTATCATGTTTACAGCTATAATAATTCCAGAAAATCCAGTAATAAATAAACAAGTTGAATACCTCTATTTCTTTATTATTTCAATTACTGTTAGAATTGAATTAATAGATTATATGTACATAGCACATTTAAGGTTTTTTTTGAAGAAAGCATGCATAAAAACAAAGTTTCTAGAACATGCATTAATTAATATAAAGTAGTTTAGCAATCTATCACATGTCAGTTGGGAAAAGAAATAAAAAAGTGTCTTCCTTTGTTAACGACTGATTTTAGATGCAACCTCTCAATGCCACTCAAGTTTTGCTGTATTGTCACCCAATTTATCTTTTTGATTGAAGGGGGCCGAGTAGTCCGCAGAGCGTGCATTTTAAGCATGTTATTCAAGAAATGAATCATCTTTGCTGAAATTGTCGACTGTGTTTTCTTATCACTCAAAGGGAATTTATGTTAAATGTAGAATATATACAGTAACTTGCATATATTATTATTGTTATTTGAGACAGGTTAAACATCTAATACATTAGAACATGATAGTGATATTATGTATTATTTTAATCATGTTCTTTAAATTGCTGTTATATTATTTTATGAAGAGAAAATATACCACTTACAAATTACACATAAAAATATACTAAACAAAACATACTGAATAGTTATTTTGAAATGCATGTGTATTTCAAAATATCTCCTGTGCACTTTGGCTAAAGGACAGGTGGTTTCCTGTACCACTACTGCACAGGGACCTTAAAGATGGTGTTAATTGTCACCTCTGGCGTCCCACTTATTACTCAGAACTCCATAACTCATGATGGTTTCAAAGAGATTTCAGACTATATTTAGAAAGAGCCTGCGTCTATTTGGGCCCCCTATATTTATAGTTAATAGTTTAAAACATTGAGAAAATGACTAGAACAATGATTATCTTGATTAAGGGTAAGACCTTTACATTGCTATTTCTTCAGCATTGCACCAGTTCACAACCATCAGCATAATTAGGACGTAGACACCATTTCAAAATCTGAAATGTTGGAAATTAGTATCTTGCTGTTATACAGTAAATTTCCATTTCTACAATCTGCTATTAGCACTTATTCAGTTCTCTTTTTTTTAGCCTATGTTATTATTGTTTGCATTGGTGTATTTTGGTTGTAGTGGTTTATTAAAAGCTTTATTGTTTTTTCTTTGTTTTTAAAAAATGAAGCTTACAAGATTACAATTTGTATTTATTTAGGCATTAGAATGTATTTGTCTTTGGGGGCAGTAGATTGATGTAAGTATTTGTTTTCAGAGAAGTTCTACATTTTACTGCTAGCAATTGCGTAATTGCAATTTGTGGTGATAATGACATTTACACAGAGTTATGTAGTTCTAATTTGAGGTGGGATATATTTGGTTTTGTAATTCAGTTATAAATATAAGTTTTATTTTTTAAGTGCACAGGAATATGTTGTCCTAAATTCTGAGGATGTGGTACGGTATTGTAATTTTAATTATTTGTGTGTTTTGGGGAGTTTTTGAATTAATAAACTTATGATGGCACAAAGAAATTTTCTTCCCACTCTTTTTGTTCAGAGACAGAATCCATTTCACAAACTTCATTTCTGTGCCTATCCCTTCATTAAATACGACAGCATAATCCCAGATATGTTTTCATAGTGTAATTAAGTGGAGGCCCGAACTCTGTCTTCTAACTTCTACTACCAATTTTATTAATACACCTCAAGAAGTAAAGCAAGACTTCTCTATGCCCTAGGCCTGGGACTTGTACACAGAGGAGCTCATTTACAGCAGTACTTGGTGAAAAAATCTTTTTAAGTAGCATAATGCTCCTCAATTTGTGATAGTGCACTTAGGGGCGTATTCAATTGTCAGCGTTAACGCTGCAAAATGAGTGCTCAAAAAATCTTACCGTTAATACGGTAATTACTCGCGGAATTTCAGCTCGCAGCTCAATTCCGCGAGTAAACTACCATATTAACAGTTTTCGCGCGCAATATTACCGTATACGGTAATATTTTTCGAGCGCTCGTTTTGCAGCGTTAACGCTGACAATTGAATACGCCCCCTAGTATTATTAGTAGCATGAGGTTGCAGAGTGGAAGAGTTGAATGGAGTAAGGGCATTCTTTATAAAGTACAAATCAGCTAGTTTTATAGAGCAATGCAAAGGTAAGATTTTTTGGGGGTTAGCAATATTATTATGGTGTGGAGGGTTAGGGGTGTTACTAGCTTGTACTAAAAGGCACACAGCCCTTTTTCCTGTGTAAAAGACTGCACAGTTCAGAACTGCTGCGCATTGAGTCTCATTCTTTACCTGAAGTAAGATTTGCTTTGCAGCATCCTTTTGGACTTCTGTTGACGTGCACATATATGGGCATACATCATCATGTGTGACATGTAATAAAAGCAGTCCTGATGTCCTTTCACTCTCTTGATTCATTTGAGTAGTAATGAGTAGTAGCAGGTTGGACTTTGAAATGCTGTTTACACTTTTACACAGTACACCTCTATGGAATATTCATCCTGGAAACCTAAGCGTACTAAGGTGCAGAATATTCCTCCAGCAGCTGTGCAGCAATGATGCATATGTCAAGTTTCTCAAAATAAGCATATGTGTCCTCCACATAAGATAAAATGATAAAATATGCTATGACTAGATTGCAAAAAAATGTACAATGCTGCAAATATTTATTCTGATGTAAAACAATAAAATAACAAAAAAAGGATTACTCAAAAAAATGAAACAGCCACTTTTAAAGCTTGTCTACAATATGTCACTGTCTCTTTAGAACAGCGTGTGATCGTTGAATTTGTCTTCTGAGTACTCATTTCAAGTGAAATAGAATTCTGAACAAATCTCTACTGATGAATACCCACTGTTAGGTGAGGCACTGTACAATAGTTTGCAGTCGAGAGCTGCCAAAATGAGAAATGTGGAGTCAATAAGCTCATCAGGTGGTATTTATTATATAGACGTGAAGCAATAAATAGAACTTTCATGATTCATAATGATAAATATGGGTTTATAAACCCATTAATTGTATAAATGTCCTGTAAAAACATAAAATGTTTTTTTCAATATTGGCTAAAAGAAATTAGCATCAAATATTTAAAAATTACTAGCACCAATGAAAAAAGTGCTGATGCAGTCATTGAGTCAAGATAAACTGTAAGAGCCTATTCAGCAATTCAAAGTATCCCATGGGAGTTAAAATGACAGTTTTCCACAGCTTGTTCTGTACATGTCATTTTCTGTAATCATGACTGATGGGTCTTCCTTCTATGTTTAAATCTATGTTGTAACGATGGAATATACCTTGTGTGAATATGAAATAATAAAAATGTCTGTGGATTGAAAGTGTAGCTCATAAACATATTAAAAGGTGGGAAAAAAAATGATTGTCATGTTAAATTAATATTACATTTATATGCAGCTTCAATTCAATACACACCACTCAATCAGGGGCATTTATTAATGCAAAACAAAATGATTAGCCCATATTAACAGATGTTGTGTGCAACATTCAGCACAGCAGGAATGTGCATATAATTACAAAGGTAGAACTTTACTTAAAAGTTCAGCTTCCTAAACTTCATATTTGGATCACTTCTTTCATTCATTTTAATTCTTATTTTCTTATTCCTTGTACAACTCTTTTATACTTCATGCATATGTTATATATAATATAAGGAGATACTGAGTCTGACGTTTTCAAGTGTTATCATTTAACATTTTTAACATTTATTAAATTTGTTCATTTATCAATATAAATGTGTTTTCCGTGTAAATGGCTTATGGTGCAAAAAGTGTCCCACCGAGCAGTGGCTCGGTTACAATTTCCAACACCTTAGAGGTGGTTTAAAATTTGACAATTTAGCACCAATAAATGCTGTGCAGTTTTGTGCTGTATTGAAAAACATTCTAATTAGTTAAGTGGGTGCTTTGGTTCAGAAGTAAAAGTAAGCAGTGCTTTGATGTGCTATTTTTACTTTTACAGACATGCACATTGCAGTCACCATCCAAACAAAAGAATCTGCTCCTTTGGGCGATAAAATTGGAATGTGAACATCTTTTTGTAGGGTGGTTTAAAATAAGTGCAATATAATCCAAAAAAGGCCCTTAAACTTGATGCATTCGTTAACGGTCGCTTAGTATGGATTTTTCCTCTGGACACACATAATAGAAGTTGGAGCAAAAAGAGTTACAAAACAATGAGCCATAGAAATATTAATGTATGCTAATATTAATGTAATTAATATTAGATAACTTTGCATATTTGCACTCACAGTACCCACTATGCTACTACTACTTTTTTATGAATTTGAGGATTTTTTTTTCTTGAAGTATGAGATAAGTGCATTGTAACGTACATTTTTTTCATTTTTTCTTTTGCCAGAAAAAGAAGCGTCAGAGAGTAAAATGAGGGACTTAATGTCACATAGAATAAAGGCCAGGGAGCTATTATTTTGCAAAATACTTATATTATTATTATTATTATTATTATTATTATTATTATTATCATCTTTTATGTAGCACTGATATACTATGCACCAAATTGCATATAATGAAATGAAAAGGAAGGTAGAGCTAGCCCTGTCCAAATGAGCTTACCATTAAAGAAGTATGGAGAACACTTGATTCATAACGTAGTAGAATAACAATTATAGCTGCTGGTAGGAAAAGTGTGTATGCCTACTGCATTATCAGGCACTAATAACAAAGCAGTCATTGGTGGCTGACAATTGTGTGCACCTACCATGGTTCTGACTACTTGACTAGTAAACTTTGTGAAATTTTTATATTGCATTCTTTATTACCCATACAAGCGTAACAAGCACTAGATTCTATCATACACCTAACAGATATGTAGATAGCTAATGCCCTGAGGACTGTACTGGTGGGACTCTGTAAAAATGGGGAATCACTGGAGATGTTGCTTCCATAAGTGTAATGGTTTAATTTGTCATTGTCAGGTCCCTATCGTATAACTAGAAAACATGGAAAACTAAATCAATTATATACATTTTGATGCCTTTAGCATACTTTTATTTGAATTAAGCCATGCTGTGCACACTACAAACACATCAAAACCGCATTAGAACCACATCAAAACCACACCAATGCATTTTTTTCTTTAACATTTATGCTGTGCATTGACAGTTCAAAGTGTATAGGAACAGAAGGTGGGTACACAGCTCCTAAACATGATTTTAAAAAAATGCTGATACCACATTGTAAAATTAAATTTATTATCATGCTATTTGCTAGTGAAATTATGTCAAGTGCTTATTTTACTACTTGATACAGAGGCACCAGTTTTTGGGACATATATATCTAATAATATCTCCCTAACCCATGCTTCTAGTATATCATAAACATCACTCTAGTTTTGCTCTGATGCTATTACACTTATAACTACTTGACAAAACAGAAAATAATTTTTTTTTATATATATATATATATATATATATATACAAACCATTATATTATTGTTACAGTATTATCCCATATCTCCGTAAAATGGACCATTTTGATGTTGTTATCCATGCTATGCCTGGCAAACAATTCACTCAGCTCATGGTATGCCACTTGACATGTAATGGATTCTGCCACTTATTATTACATGTTCCTTGTGACCAACAGAGCATATAGCAGCACTCATTCTAGTAATGGCACAACAAAATCATAGCAATAATAGCTCAATTCAGGAACAACAAAAGTCTGAATTGGACCCCTGTATGCCTGTCAACAAGACACCTGACAAAAGGAATCACAACTGTCAAGATGTCTAGAGAATCTTTTTAACTTTCAGGAAAATGTCCTTTTCAAACCGAGTTCTGTGGCTCCTGCAGAGGAAATATGTAAAATATTGCAGTGAAGTAAAAATGTTAGCTTTTCATATGTTTATGCACTGGAGTTTACAGAAGGTAGGTTATTCACACAGATCTTGAATAAATATCTAAGAAAGCAAAACCTGTGATAAATAGGCATGGATCCAATACTTGTGAATTTAACCATTGCTGAGACCAGAATGCAGGACAATAATTCTGGAGCCAACTTTAGAAATTAAACACATGCTTTTCAATGTAATATCTGAAATAAACATGAGGTTCTTAGTGCACATTTTAATAAAATTGGGAATATCAGGTGTGCATGTAAAAAATATGAAAAGGTGCATAAACTTAACCTAATACACAATTTAGACACTAAGCACATACTAATCACAATAACAAACATTTGCTAAGCTCTGTAATATCAATATACAATATAATATTTGAAATAAACATGAGGTTTAGTACACTTTTTGATCATATTGTGAATGCCTATCTACTACAAAAAGGTGACCTCATACAGATGAGAACCTACTGTTACGACAACCAATGCGGCATAAACCTATAGAACAGGTAGAAGAGGTCTTCACCTTTAGCAGCCGCCTTTCCCGTAGAGACTGGTTATGCTCACAGGTACTCAGATGCCCCCAGGTCTTAAACTCAAAGTAGTATAGATTTATACTCACACAGCTGCGTACAGGTACAGGAGATGACACATGGAACAGCGGAGGACCAGTGATCTGCAGACTGGACAGAGCACCAGAGGAGGTGTCAGGTATCGGCACGGTCAGGGTTACAGGCAATGGTTCAGAATCCAGGGGCAGGCAATGGATCAGGATCACAGGCAATGGATCGGAATCCGGGTACAGGCAATATGTCAAAGGTCACAGGCAAGGGTTCAGAATCAGGAAACAGGCAATAGGTCAATGTCACAGGCAAAGGCTCAGAATCCAGAAGCAGGCAAAGGGTCATACACGGGTAGTCAAGTCCTAAGGTTAATCACCAAGAAGGCAGAGGAGCAGGCTAAGGCACAGGAACAACTGAACTATAATCGGCAGGGAGGCTAAGCCCTCCCTGCCTTAAATACCACTACTAGCCAATAGGAGCAGGACAGCGCTATCAGCCACAGGTGGCTGTATTAATAAGACCAGCTGGCCACATTACGGACGCGCCCGGCTGGACCTAATGCCGGGACACGGTGCTATCTATAACATGCCTAGGCAATGGCCGGGACAACCCCCGGAAGTGATGTCCCGGTTGTCATAGCGACGGCCGGGATGCAGGCAAGAGGGTCGCGGCGGCTGGGCACAGCCGCGGCTCATGACACCTACACTAACAATTCTTTCTATAACATCGGTACATACCTCTGCAGCTTCTGGATATAGGTTAAAGACAATGCTGGCAGAACCTAGCTGAATGCTACCCTAATTAAAAGTGGATGGGCTCCTGGGCTAACTTGAAAGCATTGTAAGCTCTCAAAGTGCTAAACAGAAAAAAAATACTGACAATGTTGTCCGCACATCTACATTTATCAAATATATGAAAAGGTGCCTCACCGCTGTGACTTAATTTACATAATACTGAGACTATGAAGAAAATGAGCTACAGTATATTGATCAGAAAATGTAAAAGAGACAACGCTGCTCTTAGATTTATGCTGCGTATAGAGACTATTTACACTTTGGATTTAAACTTAGATATTAAAAAGCAGTAAGGTGTCCTATAAGTAAAGTCTGTATATTGACATTATCCTAACTGCATACAAAATGTTGCATCAATCAAGAAAACATCTGGATAGGAGGAATTTGGCTTAATTTAGAGTGAAGAGTAAATCCAGCTAACGGGCATAAATGGTGCCAACATGGTTTGTTCAGGTGCAAATTTGCATCTTTCCAATAGTGGAACCAACATCCTCACTGAATTAAATTAACCACATTTTGCTTCATTTACAGTTAGGAGTAAATCCATTTGGAAGGTGCAAATTTTCTCTGCAATGGGAGGGAATGTGCAAATTCTAGTTGCAACAGGAAGGTTGCAAATTTTTTTTGCATGCAGAAAATACTGCCTACTTTTGCATGTAGCACAAAGATACTGGGCAGTCTTATGTTTACATTGTGATTTAGAGATGAGATAAAAAGCGTCCTAGTCCCAAATTTAAATCTGTCCACACATTTTAAATCCCCCTTCTCGCAACACAACATGGTTTTGCCAAGGTGCAAAATTGCACCTTCCGCATGGATTTACTTCTAACATGAAATGAAGCCTGGTGTATTTACTTCAATTCTGTGATTCTGTGAAGGTGCTTGTCTCACTATTGTATCACTGTTGGTGTACCTGTATCACTTGGATGGCGCATTTAACCATTCAGAGTTCAGAGCAGAATTTATGTCATATTGTGTAAACACAATGCAATACCAGCAGACAATTGGAACCAAAACAACTCATATGCCTGATATTAATCCAATCAAAATAAATGTGAGAATTTCCTAGTATGCTGGTAAATCCAGATGGAAGATCACTGCTATTGGGCTATGTGTGATGTCCAACTAACAGTCCCCAATTATGCTATAAGAGATCAGTCCTCTTAAACTGTGCACCAAGTGTCCAGATATCATCCAGTAAGTTGCTATACTGAATATCAATCCTGTTACTTTATGCTTAGGATAAGCAGCAGGATTGTCCTATTTGTGGCCAAATCATTGCGCAGGTTACATTCATGTGAAGTTTTTTTCTATTTGTTGCTGTAGTCAAGGACATCAAACATAAATAAATCTTTATGGAAGATAAACTTCACTGAAAGACTATTTCCCCTAATTCCATATTAACCATACATCCCAAAGTGCAGAAATTATACATGGGAATTTTAAGATTTGAACCATGATGTAAATTACATTGTTTAGTTAAAAACTAACATTCTTCTGCAGCTCAGTTTAAAAGTAATTATCATTATCCTATATTTATAAAGCACTGCTATATTATGTAGCTATGAACATTGAGGGCATCATGATTTAAATCAATTACATACAATGACATTAAGCAGAAGGTAAAGAAGGTCCTGCCCAAATGAGCTCACAATCTAAGCCGTGTGGGGAACAATTGATATACATGGTAGTAGAATAACAATTGTAACTGTTGGTGGAGAAATATTATAAGGCAGAAGGATTAACAGCCACTAATATTTTTAGTGCAACTAATGGTGGAGTGCTGTGGTTGGAATGAGGAGAGACAGTGGAAGGTAGAGACATGAAAGATGAACAAGTCATTGTAGAAATTGTTGACAGCCATGTCCTCCATCAATGCCCATACAGTCAGTCTACCCAGCTACACAGATTACTACAGTTGCAATTATCAAAATTGTGAATATTTAAATTAGTAAAGTAATCTAAACTTAAAAACATACCAACAATTATAAAATGAAATGATAGGAGTGCAAGCCGTTTGACTGATCAGTGAACCATAAAACGGACAATTACAGCTAAAAGATCATTTAGATGTTAGTCTCTTGGTTGAAGCACATACCAAGTAGAATAACACCCATCTGAGCCAAGGGTATTAAAAACATTACATAGTACTGTTATCATTTGCAGAAATCTATTAATATTTCAAGATCACAAATTATTCAAATTTATTGAGTTATTAAGACTCTGGAGAGACAAAGACCTAAGTGCAAACATCCAGTATGCCAGTATCTGCTTCCAGCCCCCTGGGTTATTTTGATATGTTCAATTATCTAAATTGATATTCCTCTCAGATCCCCCTTTTGCCATTGAATAATATGTGAAGAAAAGCTTTGATTTTTGTAAACATTTCTACTATACTCTAAGTATCCTTGCATTCAGGGACAAGTGAAAATAGCAAAAGAAGTTTGAAAATCATCAAGCTTTCTATGGCACATATTCTTTGGTGATATGTGCAATAAAACTCAAAACATTTCTGCTTAGTAATGTTACAAGTAATACATCTGGCTTTGCCCAGAGCCGGATTTAGCCCTCATGGGGCCCTAGGCAAGATACTGGTTTGGGACCCCCTCCCGGGAAAAAATCCATGGCACTATGGTTTTTTAGCATAACATATACCCTATTCAGGGGCTGGCTGGCAGACTTTAGCCCAGGGGGCAAGCATATAGCACTGGCCCATAAGTAGCGGCTCATTTTTAAAGGGTGGTCTCACCTACGGCCCTGGGAGGGCCCTCTGGGGACTTCTGGGCCCTAGGCACTTGCCTAGGTTGACTAGTGGTAAATCCAGCCCTGCCTTTGCCACAATAGATAAAAACCTTTTGGAGTCATAGGGAACCAATCAAGTAATATCTATCTTATGATATAATTTGTGGGCGCTCTGTTAAATATGGTTTTAGTACTACATCAAACTTGAGTAATCTAAAGTTCTTCGCTATAATTTCCTTAATATCTAGGAATTATGTTGATAAACGAAACCCAACAAGCTATTATTATCTCTATCATTCCTCTTTAATTTAGTTTGCAACAAGATACCCCTATCTATATAAGACACCTCTGAGAAAGCCTTTGTTAGAAGACCTTTAGGATAGCCCTGCTATCTAACAGATTATAAAAGTATTCTGGTCTGTCTTTGATAGACACTATCTGATGTTCATTTTAAGTCTGAGTAACTGGCTCATATGGAACCCAATAGTTGATTTGCTGATCTAAAGTGGAATGTTGAAACATACAATCATGTAACAAAATAAATTAATGGTAAAGTACCTGACAACAGAAATTAGTGGGCACTCAGGTGGAGATATGAGGGACTTATGAATATTTGACAGGTGATAATTTGTAGGGGTGATGGGATTTGCAATAATTTCCACTCGCTTCTGGATATCGCACCATCTTTCAAAGCTTGTTTAAAGAACATTTTTAATTCACTCTGGCATCTCCTTGTAGGATAATGGATAGTTTACAGTAATAGTGATAGTTTGTCAACTGACTATAAGCATCAGGGATATAATAATTTCTATCTTGTACCACCTTCTTTATCAGCAACTTTTATTATTAGGCTCTCTTTCAAATCATTTATCTGATAAATAAATAAAATGTCACACAATGTGTTCTTTTTTTTACATCTAACAGTAAGGCCACTGAATTCTTCAAGGATAGTAGTAGTATAGAAAGCCTCTATAATAGAACTTTTATATTTATTCAGATAGAAAGCAGATTTTTTTCATCATTTTTAAGGTTAGTTCATTATTATATAAAAAATCAGTTCTTCATTACTATTGGGATACTTCACGTTCTATTAAAAGAAGCTCATGCATAATGAGAGCTTTTCTGTTACAGTCATCTGTCAATATTGGATCCCTTTTCTATGCCTCAATATTTTGGTGTCAAAATACCTCTTCCTGCCCAATGTTCTGACATACTGTACTTACTGAGATCCACAAACGAACAAAATAAACCTGGTTTACTTGATGGAGCTAATTTGAGACCTTTTCTAGGAAGACAAAATATAGAGAAGGTCAAATATTAAAAATACATTTATTTCTTATTCAATATCATATATTTTTTAGGATTTTTCTTACCCCTCTGCTCCATCGGTTTCAGACACCTGGCTCTTTTTGTGGAGATTCTTGGGCGAACACTCAGAACCTGTTCCAATCTATTAATAACATTAGAGATTGTGGTCCTGTCTCTAAAAAATGTTGATCAATGGTAATTTGAATATTTGTTCTAACCCTTTTTTGAACTGATTATTGGTTAATTGGTAATTGTTGAAACATAGAATCATGCTGATGGTAGATTTTCATCATCTAAAATCCATGGAATATAGGAATGTCCTGTAGCCACGTTGCTGTAGATTAAAAATATTTTAATTTACTGTTTTTGGCATGCAAACACGATGAAGCAAAGTGAAAGAGAATTTCAGAAGAAAATGAAAGATCCATAAAGAACAAGAGAATGGGTCTGCACCTAGCAACAGATATGTTTATGTGCTCTACAATAATCTTCTATCCTTGATACAGACAATGATTTTGAGACAGTAGATATTCATTTTTAAATTGGTTTATAAATAACTATATAAAAATATGAAAATGTGCATATTTTGCATTCCCTTAATTTAATTTATGTACATTTTTCTTTCACCATAAAGCACAGACAATAAACTGAAAGATGAATGTGATTACATTGAAGATTTTTAGAACTGCATCTCAAATGAAATTAGAAACCTTTACTGTTATTACAGCTTCAAGAAGACAACTCTGTTTCTTCTCAAGAAAAGTCAATTTAAAATAAGAAAGAAATGCATTGAACTTATTGATGTTGTAATGGATCTGGTTAAACACATGAAGCACTTCTTTTTTCTGTTATGTTGTATACTGTCTTGAATCAAATACAAGAACAAGGGACGCTTCCAATGCACATTTTATTCACACACACACATGCTCCTGGGCACATTCTAACATGACTATACACCCATTATTATTCTGACTATTAAGGTACACAAATACTCTCCTGTACTAACATCTCTCAAGCACCATACACCACAAAATTATTTATGCACTGTGAACAACAATCATATAAAAGTATTTAAACTGTCATTTCCTGTAATCACGTCTCCATCCTTAAATAGTTACCATCCCATTTATTTGTTGAAAAAAAAAATGCAGATATTTGTAACTGTTATCTTACTACAAAGTTGTAGTTTTTTTAAAGTTGTTTTAGAGTTTTCAAAATTTTTCCACAAATGAGGTATTTATTACACACTGTGCTGGATTATCAGTCTTATTTAGCGTTTAACGGTTATGCACGGAAAATATGCATATTTACATGCATATAATCAGTCAGAAACAGAAGAGAATAGTGCCTTGGAAGAGTTATTAATAAAGGCAAAAATCACATTTTCCATATAAAATGTAATTAAATAAAAACACAAATACAAATGAGATAAAATTAAAAGAAATAAAGAACAATTAAATATAAATATATGCTGTTTTCCCCATATCCACTGGTAATCTTCCTTTTTGCAGTAGACTAAAAATAAAATATCAATTATGTAATGCTCAAAAACAGCTGCAAATTTATATAACATAGCCATCACACTAATCAATTAGTCCTGTCACCCGGAGGGTTCGATACGCAATTAGCCAATAAGAAGAGGCTAGATGTTGCTACTGATAGTCATCATCATTATGAATCAATGCACCAGTCATCCAGCAATAGCAAGAAATACCACGCCTGGAAGAAATATCTGCTTATTCATCAACCTCTAATTGAGTCACATTTACATGAACACAACCTTACTGTGCTCAGCTTGCTCTTGCCTGCCCCTTCCTTCCCCTGTTCTATCTCACAAGCCATTAGAAGAAACAAGCCAACGATATACAAATGTCTAAATACGAACGTATGCACATGCATTCTTTATAATCATGCTCAGTATTGAATTGCATATGTTACGCAAAATACACAGACATACGTCCAACTCTTAATGACTCCCAAGGGTTAATGTATAACTCTGTGCATTCTGCAATTTGCCGATATTTGGCGACTTTGCAGGCCAATTTTAAAATGGCAATGTCTTTACATTGCAGTATGCACAGATTGATACATCCCCCCCCCCCCCTCCGATGTGTTTAACTAACTGAGCAAACACACAGTGAATAATATACTTAAAGAGCATCTGTCACCAGATGGACAAATCCCTTTCAATGTATTTGCTTCCACAGTAGAGAGAGTTGACATTCTCCTACTCACTCACTTTTTTGGTAAGAGAGTGTTTCAAAGTATGTTAACCACAGTATATACTATTCAGGGGCTGGCAGACATTAGCCCAGGAGGGCAAGCACACAGAAATTGCCCATAAGTAGAGACCTATCCTTAATGGGTTGCTTTTGGTATATATATTTATTAATACAAAATGGAGGTTATTTTAGTGTTGCTTAATCTACTGGTACTTTTGTTATTGTAAATGTAAATCTTAAATAATGAAAATAAATAATGCAACAAAAACAAACCTCATTTTATATTACATTTTATTGTATATGTTCCTTCCCTTTTTACATGCATGTCTGATTATAATGGATTATAATCTGACACCCTGGTCCATCAATACTGTGGTGATTGCATTCACACAGTCATTTGTTGCTACAGGGCTCCCGTAGTCTAGGGGAGGAGCCCTGTAGCACTGTCATTAGACAAAGGCGGTGTAGGCAGCCCATGCAGTCCACGCACAGGCGGCCATCACATACTACTGGATTCGGCCGTGTAATCCATTGATAGAATATTGTACTAGATGCTAGTACCAGTACTAGTACCTGTACTAGTACAAATATTCTAGAAATAAATGAGACACCCATATCGAGTGGTATGCAATGCTGCCAACTATTCATGGACTGCATAGTCTGCCTGCACCGCGTTCACTACTAGACCAATAGGTTCCCTTCCTCCACAACATACCTTTGTGGGAGTAAATGCTGCCTCCCAGTGGTTACGCATCACCGGTGTCTTTTGCCTGCTGGTCTTATGTTCCATTGTTGCGCCCCCCCCCCCCCCCCCCACTGACCATGCAGGCCAAAATGTAATGTGGATGAGTGGCCCAAGGGGTACATACCCCCTGCCCCCCAACCCAGCCCGCCCCTGATACTATTCCTGTCTAGCGGCAGCTCGTATCCTGCATGTAACTATTTTCTGTGCTGACAATGGTGATGTACAGAATAATGGTTGCAAAATAAATACACAGTTAAGTCCAGATCTAACTCTTACATGCTAAAGCTCATTAAACTATGACTTGGGGAAAAGTTAACTTCAGAGGCAAACATCAAACTATTTTAGTATTTAGTATATTTTGGAAACAGTCAGAGATGAGTATTTCAAACAACGTACTTTAAAAATAAGTAAATAAAATGTTCCTTTTCATCTGCTGTTAAAGTTATTTTATAAAAGTGCCAACAGCATTAAATGAAATTTTTCAGTCTGGTTGTGTAAAATCACAGCAATATTGTACATTGACAAATATGTCACATTTGTGTTTTCAACACATATAGCCTCCTTTATTGGCTTGTTGATAATTTATTTTGTAAATGATCAAATATAAAACAAAAGTTTAATACATTCCCCAAAAGTATTTCTTTTTTTGCGGAGCAAGTTGTTTGTATTTTGAAGAAGAGCAGATGTGTGGGCTAGCTCATGGAAGGAGTAAGAGGAAGAATGCATTCTTTGCATACAGAATAGGAACACATGTGCACATAATTTTGCAGAAGAGAGCGGAGGCAATAATTAGGGAATACTTCCTGTACACAAAGGACAGAACCGGTGGAAATTCTCATTGGTAGTGTGAAAGCCCTCGATTTTGTGATGTTGTGTTTAGACTTTTGACAAAGTGCAGCCTTGCATCTAATATTGGGGAGGAGTGCAAAGATTATAGGGGTTGAAAGGATGCAGTATTGGGGTGTTCTTTACTGTGCAGAATACCCATTTCTAATCTGCAAAAGGAATTAAATTTTTCACCATGACAAATTTCCATACATTGGGTCGCATCCATATACTTATAACAAGATGCACTTTGTACCATCATTTTGCATTTTTGTTGAAAAGGTGCATTTCTATGCACACTTCAAGCAAAAAAAGTACCACATGTAATGATGCTAGTCAAGATGTCCCCTCCCTTATGTTAAGCAGTATTAAAGAATATAAATAGAAATATTCAAACTAATGAAGGGATGATTCTAAAGTGGTTGTATTTTGGAGTGACATTTGCCCTTTTGCAGTGTGCCTCTTTTTTTATTTAAATATACTATTCTCTTCAGGCGCAGAAGGAACACTAAAAAATAATAGTGTATTTATAATAAAAAAAAACATAATCTATAAATCTTATTTATTAAAAAGCTCAATTAAGAATCAAACAAACAATTTAAATATAGATAGGGCTGCTGTATTATCATCATCATCATCATCACCACTGATTCCGCAGCGCTGTACAGAGAACTGATTCACATCAGTCCCTGCCCCATTGGAGCTTACAGTGTAAATTCCCTAACACACACACAGACAGAGAGAGACTAGGGTCAATTTTGAAAGCAGCCAATTAACCTTCTAGAATGTTTTTGGAGTGTGGGAGGAAATCAGAACACCCAGAGGAAACCCACGCGAACACCGGGAGAACATACAAACTCCACACAGATAAGGGCATGGTCAGCAATTGAACTCATGACCCCAGTGCTGTGAAGCAGAAGTGCTAACCACTTAGCCATAGTGCTGCCCATATAGGAGATTTGCCAGTTTATCTCCTCTCACGGAACACCACAGAAAAAAAACACTAAATGCAGGGCTCTAAAATCTATTGTAGGTAAAAGAAATATAGCAACCAAAAGTGGAACCCACCAAATCCCAAAAAATCAGAAATCCATTTTTTTATATCAAAATATCTATATGTATCAATAAAACAACTTAAAAACATTTAACATATAGTAATGATACTATTCTAATTAGCAGGAGTGTCCTCCTATATAAAAAGGAATTACAAATAGCCTTCAAGTATATAATAAAATCAATATTTCATTAGGGTATCAAGATAACTCTAATACAGTGTAAATGTATCAAATAATCACACCATTTCAATATCTTGCAAACACTTACAGGTGTTAGATTAATATGCTGGACCCCCGGGAAACCAACTCTATTATTAAGATCCTGAAAGGGTCAATTCGTTCCATAAATTCATACGTAAGTTACCAAGATTTAGCTAATGCAGAAAACTGTTAGCTTTTATTTGTTCCAATCCTGGGACAACTGTTTTGAGCATCAAAATTAACAGTTAGATGTATATGCACCCAGCTCACATTCTCTGTATCTCTCCAATAGTGTTTAAATGTTCATTCAAATCTTAAACGCCCATCTCCAGCATCAAGTGTGCATTTACCTATAAGCACATCACATTCTCTCCATACCTTCATATCACAAAGGAGTCTTGGCTTCTCACGCTGCAAATTACCTAGAACAGAGACTCTCTCCCACAATAAGCTGAGTCCTTTCCATCAGCAGTAATGATTTTCAGTGGCCACTATTGCACCAAGAACTTTTTCCGCTCCGGACAGCCTGCACGTTAGGAGTTACCACTCCAATTCACTCTTGAGCTTTTTGATTATAATACAAAACAGACTTCATGATCACAATGTAGCGCAGTTTATCCGATCAGTATAACCTCCACTTAGCACTCTCTGATGCGTTTTATTCTAATAAGAACTTTTTCAAAACTTTTAGGTTGTTTTATTGAGACATACAGTGTGTGAAATAAGTATTGAACACCTCAACATTTTTCTGCACACAATACTGGCATACTGCATATAATTGAAGTAAGAATGAATGGAAAAATGTACCGAGACATTCTTGATAAAAATCTTCTGCCATCTACCAGGATGCTGAAGATGAAACGAGGGTGGACATTTTAGCAAGACAATGATCCCAAACACATAGCCAAGGACACTCCCAATTGGTTTCAGAGAAAGAATATAAAGCTGCTAGAATGGCCCAGCCAATCACCTGACTTGAATCCAATTGAACGTCTATGGAAAGAACTAATGATCAGAGTTCATAGAAAAAACCCATCGAACGATTTGAAGACTATTTACATTAAAGAATGGGGCAAAATCATACCTGAGCAAGGCATGAAACTAGTTTCTCCATACAGGAGGCGTCTTGAAGCTGTCATTACAAACAAAGTCTTTTGTACAAATAAATAAATAATAAATTTAAATTTCAGGAAGCGTGTTCAATACTTTTTCCCTGTGTTATTTCACATTATTACACAAAACTGAAATTATGGATATCTGTGGTTTGATTTCTTTGCATGTGTGGATAGCAAGAGTTGCTGCTGACATTTGGTGTAAATTTCATTACAATAGCATTAAATTAAATATATATTTAATACATTAAATATATATTTACTGAGAAAAATGTTGACGTGTTCAATACTTTTTTCACCCACTGTATAATACAGATGTGATATTTTGATATAAATTAAAAGGAATTATGAATTATTGGATTTCAGTACCTTCCATTTTTGCAGTCTATGTTTCTATTAGCAACAATAGATTTCTTCAGATATTTAGATTATTGGGTGATGTTTATATAAAATTAAATACAGACCCTATTCAACAGTTTTAATTGAACTTGAAGCCATTTTAAATAAGGATAACATTTCTATGTTCTGACAACAGATGAATATAGATATTTATTTCATACATTGCCAGGGATGCCAACAATGTACCATCTCCCCATAATCCACAAAGATTTAAAAATTCTCAAAGACATCCCATTGTGTCTGGGATTGATTCCCTAATTTCAAGAATCTCTGAATATGTAAATTAATTTATAAAGAAATATGTTGTGAATTTGTATCAATATATTCATGATTCAACACATGTATTGCAATGTATTAATTAATTTCAGTGGAATAAAGGATATAAATAATTTATTGTGCACGTGAAGTCTTGTACAGCTCTTTCTTACTATACAAAAGGATTGCAATCTATATCCAAATATTTAGTAGCTGACTTTAAAGTGTTGAAAGATATTGATTTATACTTGATTTTATTTTCTTTATATTAGAACATAATTATTTTGCTTTTTGACACAGTTTTTACCTGTAAATAAATGGGATAGTAATAGGAACATTTTTGCTCCTGTTATACTGTATGTGGGTTACTATATATAAGGTGCTGGTAAAAAATGTCAAGTCAAGTTCCCATGTCAGTCATAAAGTGCTATATTAAATGTTTATCAATTATATTGGGGATGGTTGTAGAGAGGATTTTGATGTATCTATTGATTGAATCAATGTTAATGATTTTAAACTGTTGAGTTTAGATACAATTGAATTTTTAGATGTATATATTGGGAATACAACTAACATTATCTCAATGATTTTCTCCTGTGTTTCTGACCATTTTTTGGGTTGACATTAACTTGATATGCAAGTATGCTCTTTTGTGTCTTGTACATATCTTGTTTGTGTTTTAAAGAATAAGCTGCTGAAATTTGTTATTATATTTTAGTTGTAAATAAATTCAAATGTTTTCACTCTATAGATATAAATATGTATAATCTATCTTCTTATTATAAAATTTACTTGATTATTCACCAGGGGAAGGCATGAAAGCTTAATAACGGAGCATAAATTGACATTTTTATTTTAAATTTGACACCAAGGGGTGTAGACAAAGGAAAATGGATAAATCCACACTACAAAAAAGATGGGACTTGTGCTCTATATTTCTCTTATTTTTATAGATCATACTCTGCTTAATACCTACACCCTAGTACTGTAAATGAATGTACAGATATACCCGTATACTTACCTAGATAATGTATGCAGCACTTATTTAGTCCCTTTATTGGCACTTACAATAATACTGCATTATGACCCTTCTCTCTGTATTTTTATTTGATATTGTAGTTTGGCCCATGGTGGTTTGTGGACTTTGAAAAAGGAGGAGTATCCGTTTTTGGAAACTGTGGACTAATTATTTGATAAACTGATATATGAGAAGTAACATTGATTATATTAACCAATAATTAGAACTTTATTGAACTCTGTATTCTATATGTAATTTATTTTATAGATAAATGAGTCTCCTACTTATTTATTTCTTTTAATTTTTTAGAGGGTGTTCCTGAGAATAAGTATTCTATGATAAACAAACATAATAAAAAGTATGATATATGGGAGCACTCATAAGTCACAAACAAATAACTATCATTAAAAAATATATATTTTATTGATAGTCTAATAAAATCTGTTCATGTTATATTTGGTATCAAATGAGAAATATATCAAATAAAAAAATATTATACGAAAGAGTTAAAACATAGATTTTACTAGGTCCTTAAAAAAAATATAAAATGTACTGTGTATATATATTAAACTCTTGGCCCCAAAACAGGCATATAATACAAACTGATATAAAAAAAATATGTATTATTTTATTACAAAAGATTCCATCATTCTATCCAATATATATCATTATTGTGCAACTTTATTATATTTTTTAGATTTGGGATATCCTCAATATTTCTATTGAGGAAGTTTTCTGTTAATAGAGTTCATCAATGCATCACTCATATACATCTGTTTGTTATTGCAAAGTATCACAGTTAAAAGTCAAGGTGACACATCAAAGCAGTATGACACATCTTCATCTCTTAATATTTGTACCATTTATTTCTTCATCTGTATTTCTCTGTAAATATGAACAATATTTTGTTTGAGTATACTATTTTTTTTATATAAGTATCTTTATTTCCTCTCCACTATGTTACCAGGTCATGAATCCATTCACACACATCTCAGCCATATGCAATTGAGCTCATGTATAGTCAAATACCTACACCAGTGCATCCACCCAAATTGCAGCACAATATATTGTAACCTGCCCCATTTGTGAATTGTCCAAAGTTAGGATTTATTGCCCTTCAAAAAGATAATCTTCATATACGCTTCTAAAAGTAAAAGTATTATGCAGGCACTCTCCTAGAAACCACTAACTCCATGATTTCAGCAAATTAGGATAAAAAGTATCTACTTATTTATTCAATATAAACTCATTCATTGAGTATCACAGCCACTTATCATTATTCCTCTGGTACTTTGTGTGTAGCCGCTTTGTGTGTAGGAGTGGCATAGTGTGTTTAATTTCTCACACTGAAAGATCAAGTCATCTAAGCTGAGATATATAATAAAATTACACTATAAAGAGATTGTAGAATTGTTTATTTCTTTGAGATTGTGTAATAAGGTAATACATAGATTAATTTTCACATCCATTTGTATTAATCCTATCCTCACATTTTATTTGATTTTGCTATTTTAATAATTAAGATACAGCATATTTTTAAGAGCGAATCAATAAAAATAAACATTTTTAGGATATTTATTTACTTGGGACTTATGAGTATCCCCGTATGGGAAACTTTCCTTATGTTTGACACTATAGGGCATACTGTACCCAGTATATTTTCTTTTGCCAATTAAATTTTTTAGAATTGCTGCCAAATACTTTAGAGTCATTTCCCAACAACCAAACGGGCATCTAACAAATTCCTGATTAGTGTTTTCTAGTTATATTATTAAGCTTGAGGGTGACTTTTTTCATTATAATGGTTGAGAATAACAATGTTGCTTGTCCTGGGAGGGGGCTGAATTGTATTCAGTGCTTGGAATATAGTATAGTGGGCTAAATGTAAGGACCAAAGTTGTTACTTCTAATTTTTTCCCTTGGATCTTTTTAATAATGCATATTTAAACATTAGTGCATGTAAGGAAATCAATGCATTTTGTAAAAAAAAAATATTTGCAAATATTTTTTATTTTTTATGTGTAATTGACAGGTTCTTATACAGTTTTGCAGTGGCATAATAAAGGAGACATTGACATTGTAACCACTTGGAATCCCAATTGCTTATTAGTCATGTCTCCAAAGCAAAGACAAGCGTAAGCCATAACTTTTGACTTTAAACTTGCCATGGCTTAACAATAGTAGTTAGTCAGACCTGGCTAGAGCATGGCTCTGGATATAATAACTTCAAAGGACACAATGTTTGGGTGCACTATTTTGTTTTAAGGTAGAAAAAAAAATGAATTAAAATTTTTTTGGGCTTGTAGCTGTCATCTTGGTATTATTCTTAAAACGAGCACTTGGATTATTCAGCCCAGAATGACCAATGATGGTAAATCAGGCTTGAAATGTGTGCTTCCCTCATTGAAAAAATAAACTTTATAGTGTACTATAGCAAATTAAATGGAGCATCCTCTATTCTCAATCTTATTTGAAACATTATCTCTCATTTGCATTCTTTTAGCTTGATCTGCCAAAAATCACCATGTATAGATGAAAAAAAATTCTACAAAGCTTTCAGTAAATTGAGTTTTGTGGCAGAACAGTTTCACAGAGTTGCAATGTTCAGGCACTACATTGCTTGAGTTCTGCTTTGCTTCATCATTCAGCTGAATGTTATTCTGCATTGTATTTGTAAATGTGCATTTTACTGAATGAATAGCTGGGAATGCAACAATGCAACAATGTGTAGTGTGGTTGGGTTAGTAATCGGACCACTTAAGGCTGAATTCCACTGTTAAATCATGCAAATTTACATAGCCACAACACACAATGAGACAGTTAACTCATCTCTATCACAATGTAAAAAGTGACATGCATTGAATATTTACTGGTTTGATTTTAAAAACCTATTATTTATATTTTGTAAGAATTCAAAGACTTCCTGATTAAGCATACAGCTAAAATTCGGTCTCTGAGATGCCCCACCACAATACCCATGCACTCCACAACCCAATTAATGTTAATTGTATCTTCTCTGAATTATGCTGTTCTATGCAGTCAATATTCAAGCCCCAGCCAATCAACTGCAGATAATAAGACAGATGAAGAAAAAGGTTTGGTGCTTCTGAAGATTTGAAATGTATGATGTTATATAGAATCATCTGCCATTATCATTGTATACCTGTGATGTTACAATAGATCAGTAATCAGGACAGCATTGTGAAGAGATACTGATCCAGAAAATCATCACAGAAGCTCCTACCATAGTTTTTCTGGGATCACAATTATTTGAAAGGAAACAAAATATATTAATTTTACTACAGATATTATCTCCTGATGGATATTGCCTTCAAGATATTTCAATTCTAAGAAAGATATTAATTGTCTGCATATATACATATATTTAATTGGTACAGTCAATTAGGTGTGCATAATTAGAGAATGAGCATAATTTGTTCAAGAAAAGAACATGTGTCAAAATAATACAGTTCCTTACTGTGATTCCTTTCAAATTATGCAGTTTGACAACAAAATGTCTTTTCTCCTTTGTGAAAGGTCAGTAATTAATTTGTTGAAATCATGTTTACTCTTCCAACCAACACCTTAAAAACTCTTTTCATTTTCTTGTGTTTATTACAGTCATTAAGTGCTAATTCTGCTATCATTAAAAGTGATTAGTTCATTGTGATTTAGCAGATAAGAATCACTTCAGTAATTAATTTCTCAAAGTGCTTTTACATTAGGAATCTTAACAGAACATATGTAAATTAACCATAAAAAACAATACTACTGCATTATTTATATTGTTATAATGATAGCACAATCCGCACCTATTCATTTTCATGGAGTTTGTCAGTAAACAACATCAATTAATTTATGCCTATACAAGAACCTGTGCTGTATCTTACTGGAAGATAAAAAAAAAATTTGAATGTCATATTTACCAACAGTGCAGTCAGAGAGAGTTCTTCCATCTGAAACAATTGCATCACAATTTTTTGTTAAAAAAACCTCCGTCTTTCATTGTTCCCCATTTGAAGTATTCATTTTCCATCCAGTCCCCTTCTATAAGCATTCCATTTGTTACATAAGAACCTTTTGAGTGTCATACAACATCCTCATTATTGCATATTTTTACACCAGTCCTCCAGTACCTGCAGAAGATATTCTCTTATCATGTTGCATCTCCAGAGAAGTGCTACACTTATGTAAACACAGCATTAATAACACCCGTTTCACCTCTCCACAAGTTTAAGATTACTAGAAGTCTAAATAGAGATGCATTTTGATACTAAAATGTGCATATTTACACCACAGGAATTATTGTTCACCCAAATCTAAATGACACCCTTTGAGTGCATATATCATTTTTTTCTGTGATTAATTGTAAGAATAATTGTAGTTGTTATTTTGTAGATAAGGGTATGTGTGCATGCATGACAAATAATGTTGAATGTGAGGCAAAATTACGTGTGGAGCTTGACATGTTTGCATTGTGCCATCTGTTGTGTAGCAAGTAGATGTGAAGGAAAAATCAGAGAAAAAGAAAAGTAAGCAAAAACACAACATGAATTGAAACATACTGTATGTATAGTAAACACAAATTGATTATGAGTTTCAACCACTACAAAGTTTAATGAATAAGCATAATGAACTTTATCAGTGAAAGGTCACAATCATACACAGATAATGGATTCCATATTTTCATTGCAGAATATTTAATTTGGTCCTTGGGGCTATAGGGGTGTATGTGAGACACAATCACTAGTTTTTCAATTATCATCAAAGAAAGAAAGTGAAAAACAAAAAACATCACCCCCTAAAAATATTCTGGTGAAACTTAAAATATTGGCAGCAAAAGTGTTAATAAACAAAAATGTTAATTAGATGCTTTGGCACTTACCTGTCACAGTAATCTGGTGCCTGGATTCTCAACTTCTTCAGCTGTAATTCACAGTTGAATGGATCACCAATTGCTGAAGGAAATAATAATCCTACTGGTAGCACTAGTACATAACACACTAAAGAACTTTCACAAAAAGTATTTTGTATTGAGAGTTCTTAGAAAAAAAATCCCACTACTTCTGATGCAACCAATCAGATGCATGGAAATTGGTGGAAAACTATTTCATACCATTGACAATACACTTTCCATCATTCAGATACATTAATCTCTCTGATTTGCGGAAATATTCAAGCAATCAGATTTCAGACTATATTACAGAATGTCTGAGAGACTAATGTCAGAGAACCTTTTTGGCAACAGTGCAAAATCAAGATTTAATTGTACAGAGCATGAACATTGAAATCAGATAAAGGAACAGAGAATTCTCATTTTGAGGGCCACTAGTTGCTGTCTGGAGAAGCATACTGCTATCTCATCTTCACAAAAGACTTGGGGCCTGATTCAGTAAGGAAATTAAATTAAGAAGTTTCTTATTTTAGTCTCCTGGACAAACCATGTTAGAATGCAAGGGGTGAAAATTAATTTTCTGTTTTGCATATAACTGACTGTTTTTTCATGTAGCACACAAATACTTGATAGCTTATTTGTACACTGAAGTTGATATTTGTGTGATACATGAAAAAACAGTCAGTATTTAACTTATGTGCAAAACAAAAAACTAATTTTCACCCCTTGCATTGTAACATGGTTTTGTCCAGGAGGCTTAAATAAGAAACGTCTTAATTTTAGTTCCTTAATGAATCAGGCCCTTGGTTTTTACACCAGCTCTGAGTTGAGCTGGTGGAGATTGGGTCTTATCCTACACTTTTAATGAGATTTGTTGTATCTCCCTTTCCATTCCACTTCTACAGAGACCTAAATCTGTAGAGGAACCTTGTTCAATGTAAAACAAACCTTCAAACACACAGTCCTACATGTAATAAAAGCATATTTGCAGTTTGTTCACTGTCATGATTAATTTAAACTATAAATGAGACTAAACTGATTAGTGTTTAGATGGAAAACTTTAAAGTTGTCTTTTATGAAAAGAGTAATTCTAAAATAGCAGGAGGTTGAACTTTTGATGTGACATTTACACTTTTACACAGTACACCTCTTCAGATTTTGCATGCATGCACCTAGATAAATGCTAGGTGGACCACATAAGTTCATTGGTTTAAAACAAAGGCTTTTTGTGCTGTGTATCCAGTACACTTGGTATGTGAGGTCCATATTGTTCCTAGGTATATATCAAACTTACTTAAACAGATTAGCTTTAAAACTGTGGGATGAGGATTTAAATAGTTTCAACATGTTATCTTTAATCTTGGGGAGAGTATATTAAGAGGATCTTTGTAACTTAACTGTCAGATGCTAAGTTTCTTTTTACATACTGAATCAATTCTCTAGAGACATGGAACTAGGGAGATTTTGCTCTAAGAAAGCAATTTGTCAAAGCTCTGGTATAATCCACTAATGCAAAATCGATTTTCTGACCAAGATCACAATCATGTCAGCTACATTCAAGGATAAGGTGCCTGTTTGTTAAATAGTGTAATAGTGTCAGCAATGTAAAACATTTTATTCCACTCATTTTATAAACATCTTGCCAAAACTTCTAGCCAATTCCAATTTCTATTACTAACAAAAAAATGTGCATGGCAGTAAATACTACACTTTAATTAGAAAAAAAATATTTTTTTTATTTATTTAATTCATATGATATACCTTAACATGCTTGTTATAGCTATGCATTGCTACATCATGTTCTAATTATCAAATGTCACTGGGAGTCATTCATGAACCAAATAAATTTAGAAATGGAGACAGGACAATGTTTATCAGGACCAGGGACAGGCTGGGCTGGGGAGCAGGGGGCATATATCCCCCTGGGCTGGCCCTATAGTGGGCTACCTTGGGCTGGGACTGGGCCACCTGCATTGTTTTTCCTTTAACAGTTCCCTAATAAGCTGTTAAGTCGAGTCTTGTCCCACGGGCTAAAATGTGCCATCCCTCCCCTAATCCGGAGTCTGTATGTACACAACCTTTGCACCAAAAGCTCCACCTATCAATTATTTATGTTACTTTACTCACACTGACAAGGTTGTTTAACAACATTTGAAAATACAGGAGTGCAGGTGACTGAAATATTTACATTAACACCTGTTTTGATTATCACTATAACAGAGAATTAGTAGCCCCATATCACATGAAAGGATATGGGTTTTGGGGACCCCATGTCATTTATTCACAGGATTCAGAGGTGAGAAATTTGGCACTCTTGTAGTTATAATCTCTCATTACCCAGACCTCAACCATCCAGTATCTGAAGTTATGTTCATAACAGTACTGGTAGTAATGTTTTTGTTTTAAGAACGTTGGTTCTAATAGACTAGAACCAGGCTGAGGACATGAGGTTATTTAATTTTTATTTATTTAACGCTGTTGTTTTAAACTATGCATTGGGCCATATGCATTCCACATACGGCCCAGTTTGCCTAGAGAGGTATATCATAGAGGGCTGCAAATAGAGGCATGCTCATAAGCAGTTTATGTCCATGGAGATGCGGCCTTGCTATCTTTTGCGACTCCCAAAGACCTGGTGTAAAAACACATGGTGATGACTATCATCATATATCTTGACGACTTAAAAAAAATTAAAGGCAGAAAGAAAACATGTATACATCTACTTTAGTGTGCTTTTTGTGTTGGTTACTTATTTTATGTAGAGGTCAATATTTATGTATTATATTTTCAAGATACATGCAGCTCAGAATACATACAGAAGACCAAAATGATGTATACATTGTCGAAGTCAGCAAATTGGATAAAGTCATTTCAATTAAAATCTAGCAAACTTGGTTGTCTTTGTCTGAAAAGATGCGTACGGTACGCTACGACATACAAGGGCACGCTACGGCGTGAAAGGGTGTACGCATTCACTACACGTGGCAGCAACATTAATTGGTCTTTTACCATACATTCGCACAAACACACATACTTATAAAATAGTACACATTAATGGTAGTTGCAACACATAGTCAGTCATGTCGAAATATAGTAGTATTTATATGTTATATCAGAGTTACATGCATATTAATGAAATACACGGAACGGGTTGAAGGAATAACATCATGAGTGATATCATAATGAACCTTGTTACATATCCTACTGTTTGGTTCACTCTGCGAGGGAATCGCAGAGGGCATACACAAGTTATGAATGATAGGGAATTATGAACTACTTAAGACTAAGGAATCTTGGCGGGAAGAGCAGGGCATACCCCCTGATGAGATGACCCCCTCCTTTGGATTCCTTTGTATGAAGTGGCCAATGATGACAACCCCTTGGACCTTCCTGAGACCTGGACCAATAGATGCAAGCTATTCCATCTTCATTGTATTACTGTATGTGATTGTGTATATAAGCAGCAGCTTGTGATCCAGAGTGCAGATATCTTGTCCCCAGACTTCAGGATTGAATGACTGCACTGGATCCAGAGCGCCTGCGATAAGTAACGGCTGTATTTACTATTTATTCGCTTGAGCATATTATTCTACTTATTGCGAATAAATCTCTGTGCTTTGGAAACACAACTCGAGGTTCGACAATCGTTATTGGTTAGCGACAATATGCACATAACAATTTGGGGGCTCGTGAGCTTTGGAGGTTTCGTTGCCGATGATATGAAAGACCAACGGATTTCGGTTCCTCAACAAAGGGTGGAGACGCGTCATAAACGGGTAAGAACACATGGTGTTCAAAACCTGAAATTTACTCTGTGTTGCGAAACCGAATTTCCGTTTTGCATTATCTATGGCACGCTAACTAGAACCTAGGGACAAAAGAGAAAACTGTTTCTTTTTTCTGTCATTGTGCGTTTTAACTGTATTGCATTGCTTAGCGTATGTGTATTTCCTGCTGTGCGTACGCAAACTTCCGGTAGACTTGCCACGTGGTTAAACAATCGTTTTGATAGTTATTATATGTGCATAGTATAATTACTTGTGAAAGCCTCTGAGATATTATTACTGTTGTTGGGAACTTTTGATTTTCTGCGCAGAAAAGGTGTATAGTGTGTGATGTTGTAACGTAGATACACTGTTCATTATTCATTGTGCTCAGTTGCTGTCTGACGAGGTGGATTGCCCAACTGAAGGACGGTATACAGGGCAGGTATACCGAATGCGAAAACCGGGTTTTCGCAAAGCGCTACCAATAGATCGCAAGGTTTGCTAATAATTAGTATTGGTAGGCAGTGCGATCAAACCGCACCGTTAGTGCGATTTGGTGAAGCAGCTAGGAGGAATTATATTGGAAAGGCTGGTTGATTATATTGACTTTGTTCTCCCAGTTATAATAAACTCAGCAGATTTTGTGGTTGAGCCAGGGTATCGAGGAGCTGATAGCCCTTGGGGCCCACAGTGATATTTCTGTATTAGGGATCCTCGCCGGGTGCGAGAAAAGCGAGTGAACGCGGCTAAAGGAAATACGTTCACCGAGCATTAGAGATCTCTAGCTGTGATTGTAGCAACAAAGTTGGTATATTGTTCAACATGGGTGCTAAGCATACGCTAGAGATGGTCAGTGTACTGCCTAAAGAAGGCCCTATTGGTTCAGCTAGGTTTCTCATGTGTAAGAAATATGGTGCATACGCAACTGTGTATTGTGACACGTGGGTCAAGATGACCAAAACTTGTGATAGGCCTTTCCCAACAATAGGAAGTTTTAATGCAGAGGTACTAAATACTGTAAAAGATAAAGTATGGTTGATTACCTCAACAAAAGTGAGGAATAAACATAATGATTGTTTAAAATTGTGGCAAATGGAAGGTAACACGTGGCAGAGCAACGAATGCAAACCGGAAGTAGGCGTGACGAAAAGCGCGCGCAAGGCGGATGTAACCGTTGCGAAGGGTGGCGAACTCAGCGCAAGCGCGCTCCCCGCCACCTTATGTGGCGGGAGGGGTAAGTACAGCTGTTGTTAAAACTGAAACTAGAAAAATTGCTAAGTTGTACCCTGTTTTAAGCCAATTTCAATCAAGTGTATCTGAAAATGAAGATGAACCCACTGTGATTTCAGCCATTGCCCATGCTGTTAGTGTACTAGAGGCTCAGCGCAAGTATGAGAAAATGGCTGAGATAGGTGAGAGTAGCGTGATCACTAGGAGTGAGAGCATTCTAAATCTAGAACCAGCAAATCCTGTAATGTCCCCTGAAGTTAGTGTACCAGAGGGTGCATTCCCAGTCCGCACAATATCAGTTCCCAATGGGAAACCGGATAAGGATGGTGTAGTTCCTTTAAGAAATGTTACAATGCATTGTCCCTGGACTAGATCAGAATTACGTTCCATTATGACTGAATTCCCAGATCCTAGAAAAGAGTTGGGTAAGTGTCAGAAATTTGTTAAAGACTTAGGGAATGCCCACGAACCAACCAATAAGGATTGGCGTGTAATGTTGAGGGCGTGTCTTCCTCCAAATACTAACATACAAAAATTCATTGAAGATTGTTTGTTGGAGGAAGATGACACCTTGACTGATGAAATTAACCAAAAGAATATAGAACAAATTGTCAAACACTTAGCCATCTATTTTCCAGTAGTAGTAAATTGGAGTAAGATTTTCACCATTAAACAAAAGGATAGTGAAACAGCAGCAGATTACTTCACTAGAGCTATAGCAGCGATAACACGGTTTACTGGGATATCCAACATAAGTGAGGACCCACATCACAGAGAGGTAGCTGTAGGGGTACTGATGGATGGCCTTAGAGAAAATTTAAAGACGAGAGAACAAACCACATTACCTAATTGGAGAGGCGTCACGGTAGACTCTCTTAGGGAGTCTGCTGTGGAGCATGACAAAAACCTTTTTAGAAAAAGGGAGGAGAAAATTGATAGGTTAATGACGGTAAGTATACAGGCTCTAGAAAGGGTGCATACACGACCACCAGCATACAACCCATATAACAAGAAACCTAAAGTGATCAGGTGTTTCAACTGTAACGAGGAAGGACATTACGCTAGAGATTGTAAAAAGGAAAGACTCAATACACAGAAGGGTGGGTCACATAGATATCCTCCAAGGAGTGATTCACATAGACTAGAAGACTCACATCTACCCGCGCATATTACAGCAGCAAATGCTGTGCGGGAAATCAATAGTCAGCGCTAGGGGTCAGGTCATACCTGTAGTCTACAGCCAGTGAGGTTAACTGAGAGTCAGAGTGAAGAACCAACAATGATAGTTGACATAGCTGGTAGGAAACAAACTTTTCTTGTAGATACAGGAGCGGCCCGATCTGTGATAACCTCTCCTTTCAATCTACAGGTGACCAGTAAAACTATTCCAGCTATGGGGGTAACGGGAAAAGTGTTACATTATCCTCTAACTAAACCCGCTGAAGTTACTATCAGCCCCCTGCATACTAAGCATTCGATTCTCTTGGCTGCAGCGGCTCCTACTAACTTACTAGGGAGAGACTTGTTATGTAAAATGGGATGTGTCATATACTGTACTTCTGATGGTGTGTTCTTAGATATACCAGAGAAGGTCGCACATGAGGTACAGGATATATTGGACACCCCTCAAAGGTTAATGTTACACTCTCCTGTTATAGTACAAAGTCCATCTCAAGTAAAGGGGATGTTGCTGGAAATACCAGGTTCCCTATGGACCAGAGATGGACAGGACACTGGACTGATGGCAAACGTAGTCCCTGTCATGGTCAATCTAAAAAGTGGTAGGATAGCTCCAAAAATCCCACAGTATCCATTAAAACCGGAGGTGGAACTAGGGGTATATCCTGTTATTGAGAGGCTGTTACAACAAGGGATTTTAATCCGTACAGCCAGTACAGCAAATAGTCCCATTTTCCCTGTGAAGAAGAATGGGGGGAGGGGCTATAGATTAGTCCAGGACTTAAGGGGAATTAATAAAGTTGTTGAGAGCCAATTCCCCGTAGTGCCAAATCCAGCTGTCATCCTCATGCAGATTCCACCATATGCCAGTCATTTTACTGTCATTGATCTATGTTCTGCTTTCTTCTCAGTCCCTCTTCACCCTGACTGCCAATACCTTTTTGCATTCTCCTACAGGGGAGTGCAATACACATGGACCAGACTACCCCAGGGGTTCATTGACAGCCCCAGTATTTTCTCCCAAGCCTTACATGACTGTTTGCAATCCTTTCAACCCCACAATGGGTCTGTTCTAATTCAATATGTGGACGATTTGTTGTTGTGCTCTGATTCTTTTATGTCATGTTTACATGATACTAAATTGTTGTTGCTTCATCTTTCACAAACAGGGCACAAGGTGGCAAAGGATAAATTACAGCCATGTCAGACTAAAGTCAAATACTTAGGACACTCCCTCACTAAGGGGCTAAGACACCTGACAACCGACAGAATTGAGGCCATACAACACATGACTCTGCCGCAGAGCCAGAAGCAGATTCGTACTTTCTTGGGGATGTGTGGATACTGTAGATCCTGGATCCAAGGTTTTTCTATTCTGGCATTACCATTGCAGGAGCTAGTCTCTTCCTCCAAACCAGAACGTGTTGTACACACAGAAGAGTCATAGCAAGCTTTCTTTAATCTTAAAGATAGTCTGACTAGAGCACCTGCATTGGAAATACCTGATTATGAAAAGCCTTTTGAGCTATTTTGTACAGAAGCTGATGGTTGTGCAGCAGGTGTCCTCGCACAGAAACATGGTGACGCTAGCAGACCGGTAGCATACTACAGTGCACAATTAGACAATGTGGCAAGATCACTCCCAACATGTCTCAGAAGTGTGGCAGCAACGGCTCTTCTGGTGAGTAAGAGCGAGGACGTAGTATTAGGACACAATTCAACTATCTATACACCCCATGCTGTATCAGCTCTGTTAAATTCAGCCCAAACCAGACATGTTTCTTCAGCTAGATTCACAAAGTGGGAACTAGCCCTGATGGCACCCTCAAACATCACCATCAAACGATGTAGCACCTTAAATCCAGCTACATACCTTCCGTATGTGTCTCTAGAGACACAAAGGGTGGGAGATGAGGAGACCCTGGTTGATGATGAGTTAGGCAAGAATACTGACACGCATGACTGTATGGAACACCTGAATCAGACCTTTACTGCAAGGCCCGACATACGTGACACCCCCTTAGAAAATGTAGATTTTACGTTTTATACAGACGGAAGTTGCCATAGACAGACAGAGACAGGAGAGCTATGTACTGGTTACGCTGTTGTAGACGATCAGGATGTGGTAGAAGCTGAACCCCTTGGCCCACCTCACTCAGCCCAGGTGGCGGAACTAGTAGCACTAAGGAGAGCGTGTGAATTGGCAGAGGGTAAATCAGCCAATATATATACTGACTCTAGGTACGCCTTCGGGGTAGTGCACGATTTTGGGGCCCTTTGGCGTCTTAGAAACTTTACGACAGCAGCAGGTACACCAGTGGCACACTCACAACACATAAAAGGACTTCTGACAGCGATACAGTTACCTAGAACAGTAGCCGTCATAAAGTGCAAAGCCCATACCTTTGAAGAAGACCCAGTGTCATTGGGCAACAACAGGGCAGACGAAGCTGCTAAATGGGCAGCAGGGCAACCTATGACTGTATCGACCGAGACTATGATGGTTTTTCAGACATTAGACATGCAGAAATTAATTGAAATGCAAGATCTGTGTTCCCTGCAGGAAAAGGCGGTCTGGAAGGCGAAGGGATGTGGTCAAGAGTCCTCAGGACTCTGGAGGGATGGACAAGGTAAGCCTGTAGCTCCCCGAACATACTATCCAAGCCTGGCTGAAGCAGCACATGGCCTGACTCACCTGGGTAAAGAAGGTATGCGCAAACAATTACCACCGTGCAGGAATCTAAAGTATGTGTTAGTGTGTATTGATGTGTTTTCCGGTTGGGTAGAAGCATATCCGGCAGCCACTAATACTGCTGTGTTCACTGCAAAGAAAATTGTACAAGACTTTGTGTGTAGGTTCGGTATCCCTAGAATCATTGAAAGTGATAGGGGTACCCATTTTACTGGTGATATCTTCCAAAATATGTGTAAACTCATGGGAATCAGTAGCCGACTTCACACCCCTTACCGACCACAAGCCAGTGGTAAGGTGGAGAGAGTAAACGGTACTATCAAGAACAAACTGGGTAAGATAATGGCTGAAACTGGGTTGGCATGGCCTGAGGCTTTGCCATTGGTCCTCCATAGCATTCGAACCACTCCTAGACCTCCTCTTAATCTGTCCCCCTTTGAGATACTGTTCAGACGACAACCTCATTTGATTGTGAGTCCACAAGACGACTTAAAGTGTAATAATGAAGTGACTGTACAATATCTTATAAGAATGAGTAGACAGCTGAAACAACAACAACAAAAACTAAAAATGCCAGAGACGAACTGTCATGATGTTGAACCTGGAGACTATGTTATGATCCGCAATTTCTTACGTTCAGGTTGTTTAACAGACCGTTGGGAAGGCCCGTACCAAGTGCTGCTGACCAGTACTACATCACTGAAGGTTGCAGAGAGAGACACTTGGGTCCATTCCACCCACTGCAGGAGAGTCCATAATCCGGAGAAAGTGCAAGACAAAACTCAGACCGACGACATAGAACTGTCACTTGTGAGCATGTTCCGGGAGACCTAAAGCCTGCAGTTGAGACACCTGAACCAGAGACGTTGCCTCAGAACTATCTTTCCAGCAATGGAGTGGCGGTTTTAGTTTTTCTTTTGTTCCAGGATTTTCCTTGTTTTTACTTTTTCTAGGACATTCTATTTTTGTGAAGGAGGATGGAGGATGGAGGAGAGTTCTGGGAGTGATACGGATGAAATGGAGGCCGAAGAAAAGTTAATAGGATACTCTGAGCAGCCCATTATCAAACTTGGTCCAGGGG
Source organism: Mixophyes fleayi (assembly GCF_038048845.1). Taxonomy (NCBI): domain Eukaryota; kingdom Metazoa; phylum Chordata; class Amphibia; order Anura; family Limnodynastidae; genus Mixophyes; species Mixophyes fleayi. The sequence goes on from NC_134404.1 coordinate 174,453,385, forward strand.
TTAGCTCAGGAACTCTGAGGCAGTGTGTGGGGCTATTGTCTGATGAGTATTGTATCTGCAAGTTCTGCGACTCCCTAGTTGAAGAGAGATGCATCCAACGATGTCAGTCCCCCAGTACTCTGAATATAGGCGGGCATCCTTTGGAGGATTATCACTCCCTGGTGGGTAAGGTGCTAAACCAAACCGAGTGTTGGGTGTGCTCTCACGTGCCTCAAGGGCAGCATAACATAGGACTAGTGCCATTCCCTCTAAACATATCCGAAGTACTCGAATTAAGGGGTGGGAGGCCCATAGAAGGGAGGTACAATAACACTAGGTCCCCTAGTCTGACGCTTCGACAATACTCCATAGGCAGATCTTTGCTGTGCCTAAACATATCTCATGCAAAGAGCCTGGAGAATTGGGAGGCTGACCTATCAGATCAGACAATGGCTCGCCACACTCATTTTAGAGGGAGACTCACAAGGTCACTACTAGGCAGGAATGTTGATGGAGGTCACAAATTAGGTCGTATAACCAAACATAAGAAGGTATCCATTGGAAAAGTCTCTACAGATAAATGTAAAAATGTCATTAATGCCGACACGTGTCTGGAACAAATGGAGACACTGGGCATGGGTAGTTTTATCAAAACTCTGTGTGATATAATTCATGGGCATACTGCTCTTTATGTTCTCCCTGATGATGTGTATTTTGTTTGTGGGAGGAAAGCTTATTCCTGGGTGACTCCGAGTTCCAAGGGCTTGTGTTTCCTAGCTAAACTGGTTCCTGAAATCATGACTATTATTCATGAAGAAATGGTTAATATTCACAAGACTACATCACCACCATACATACACACACAGTATGAACACCGTGGCAAGAGAAATATGATTCCTGGTGAGGAACCCATAGCTACAAAATTGATTAGTGAAATTGCTGGTTTCCAAGTTATGGTTGCTCTAGATCTCACCAGGACCACTCGGGGAATATTAAACTTTAAATATATCCAAGACCTAGCCAAATTAATAGATAATATCACCAAGATGTATGATGACACTTTCAGGTATACTGGAAGGGAGCTACAAGCGTACAAGAAAGAGTTGGTGCAACATAGACTGGTACTAAATTATCTCACCTCTATTACTGGTGGGTACTGTGTGACACTGGCCACCCAGTTCGGTGTCAAATGTTGCACGTACATTACTAATAATACGGATGACCCTAAAGAGGTTATAGACCGGAAGATGGATGAAATTTTGCAGCTGAAATGGGAATTTCGAAAGAGCCATAATTCTTCGTTATATGAGGTCGGGGAAAAGGTGGCGGGTTGGTTCTCATGGTTGAACCCAGCAAAATGGTTCTCCGGTCTGGGGGAGTGGGTACAGGAAATGATTGCGAGTGTAGGTAAGCTCCTTCTCCTTATACTGGGTGTCATCTTAGCAATTGGTTTAGTTGTCAAATGTGTTCCTACTGTGTTGAAGTGTGGAAAATGGTCTCATAGGAGTAACACTGAGAAAGAGACTGAAAGGGTGGTACCAGATACCGAGATCATGGTCTGTGAAGAAGTATTGTATAATCCTGAACTTGAAACGGTGATTGGGTGATAGTTTATTACACTATCAAAGGGTGGAACTGTCGAAGTCAGCAAATTGGATAAAGTCATTTCAATTAAAGTCTAGCAAACTTGGTTGTCTTTGTCTGAAAAGATGCGTACGGTACGCTACGACGTACAAGGGCACGCTACGGCGTGAAAGGGCGTACGCATTCACTACACTTAGCAGCAACATTAATTGGTCTTTTACCATACATTCGCACAAACACACATACTTATAAAATAGTACACATTAATGGTAGTTGCAACACATAGTCAGTCATGTCGAAATATAGTAGTATTTATATGTTATATCAGAGTTACATGCATATTAAAGAAATACACGGAACGGGTTGAAGGAATAACATCATGAGTGGTATCATAATGAACCTCATTACATATCCTACTGTTTGGTTCACTCTGCGAGGGAATCGCAGAGTGCATACACAAGTTATGAATGATAGGGAATTATGAACTACTTAAGACTAAGGAATCTTGGCGGGAAGAGCAGAGCATACCCCCTGATGGATGACCCCCTCCTTTGGATTCCTTTGTATGAAGTGGCCAATGATGACAACCCCTTGGACCTTCCTGAGACCTGGACCAATAGATGCAAGCTATTCCATCTTCATTGTATTACTGTATGTGATTGTGTATATAAGCAGCAGCTTGTGATCCAGAGTGCAGACATCTTGTCCCCAGACTTCAGGATTGAATGACTGCACTGGATCCAGAGCGCCTGCGATAAGTAACGGCTGTATTTACTATTTATTCGCTTGAGCATATTATTCTACTTATTGCAAATAAATCTCTGTGCTTTGGAAACACAACTCGAGGTTCGACAATCGTTATTGGTTAGCGACAATACGCACATAACAACATAGACTTACACCAACATTTGGGTTACAACATTGCAACCCACTCTATGTCAGGCCCATCACATCTTCAGTAAGATATGAATACATTGAGTCAGCTACATTGCTTGATGGGAATGGTCAAGGAAAAACATTTTCTACAATAGCTACATCTCAAACATTCCTGTAATAAGTTTTCAAATATAGTAAACACCTCCAAACTATCAAACAATATACGTATATATATATATATATATATATATATATATATATATATATATATGTGTGTATATATATATATATATATATATATATATATATATAGTGCAATTACATACTGCATGCTTTGGCATTTAGTCTTCTTTTGTATTTGACATGGAGGATGATTAGATTATGATTAGATAACTTTAATTTGACAAGAAAAGATTTTTCTTGTCTAGATAATCATTAGCAGATGTAACTTTTAAACAACAAGTACACTTTATTGCATCAATGTCATTTCATGCAGGCTGTTTCATTGACATACAGAATTCCTCTTGATGTTTCCAAAAAATATTATAGTGCTTAATATTGCACCACAATTATTCACAATTAGGAAAGAGAATAAATATAATGGAGTCCCATGTAAATGCGAAATGCAGGAAGGGGTGATGGTGCACTGATGAGCATTTAATTCCCACACCAAGAGTAGCCACTGTGTTTTAAGATTATCATGGGCCCCATATGCAGCATCAAAGAAATGCAATGTGTCATTTAATACATGAACTGTGATGTCTCTATGTTGTCACCAGATTGCATATGATGTACATGTGCATTAAAGAACATAATACTATCTAATGATGCAGTACATATACTTTACTGTATTTTCTGTATCAAATAATATGCTTGCATGCATAGCCCTGTAACTCTATAGCATATTATATAAAATACTACATGGTACTGTATAAAGTACATTATTTGTAAATTACACTGTGTGCTATTACAAAAGCTACTTAAAATTACTACAATATATCATTGCTGACAGTTTAATACTGGTGAAATTGTTCACTATATAAATTCCATATTATTATTGTGGGGATGTTGGTGGTGTTCTACAACATGCTAAGTGCCAGCAATAACCAGGACAATAAATCACAGCTATTCAAATTTGCATGCAGTTCTTTATTCATGAATAGGCTGTTAGTGCCCATTTTGGTCACACATTCCTTCATTTGTGTCAACAACTATTACAACTGGACAGTCAGGCACCACTATTGTAATAGGAGAGGCTTCAATATGCATATTCATGTATAGGTGTGTTAGGAAGTGTTTTGGTCACATACTCCTTCGGTTGTATAAACAGCTGTTACCTGAACAATCTGCATAGTTTTGTTTGAGGGGTAGTCAAAAGCTCTATAATAAACATTATTAATATTGACATAATTTATAAAATAATGCACATTGTACATCGCATCTTACAGAAACACGCAGTCACATTACAATAAAATTGTTTAACTGTGGAAAACATGGATCAGGTCTTTAGCTAAATACAATCACTGATCATTACAGTAATTTATGATACAATTTATGAATAAAGTTAACATTTAAATTATGACAATGTTCTAGATTGCAAACACTACATAAAGCAATACAAAAACAATACAATAAATACTTTCAAGACAAAAATGAAGGAAAAGTGGAAATCTATTAATGTCTACCTTACTTCTTGTAATAACAGATGGTAAAGTCCCTAATTATGAATATCCAAGTTCAGGTGCAGTCACATAAAACTAAAATATATAGTAAATTAGTTACCATAATGCAGAGATAAAACGTCCAAACAAGAAATGTTCCAATTTTGTTATGTTTAATATTCTTAGTCATCAAGAGAAAAAGATTATACTAAGTTTTTTCACAATGTCCTGCATTCTAGTTGGTTGCAGGAATTAGTTTACACAAAAATAGAAAAATAGAAGCTGTTGTTCATGTATTGTTTCATATAAACTTACTTATGTCTAGGAAAGGTAATTTACATTAATTGTTCTTTTTGAAAGTGTTCATTTTTTTCGGAGCTCGCTTGCTGGGGCGAGTTAGGAGTCAAAACTAAAGTGGTTACTAATAATTTTAAAAATAAGAACGGTATTGGTTAATAATATAGATTTCAGTAAATAGTGATGGGAAGATAATGTACACATAATAAAGGAAATACATTTTTATCTTGGAATGTAGAGGGGTTAAATATAGTGTTAAAAAGGAATAATATCACGGAAACACCTTAAACCTGCTATTGCTTTATTACAAGAATCTCATTGGCATGCGCAGAGGATTCTAATGTTTTGAAACATAACTGGATTAGAGCATAGATGGCAGCTTCATATAAGACTAAGCAGAGAGGGGTTATAATACTAAATATATTCAATATAATATAGTTGATCCTAAGATTGATTTAGAAGGTAGATTTTTGTTAATAAAACTTTTAATTGAAATTGAGAAATTCACTGTAGTTACTATATATGCACCTAATAGTTCTAATAACATTTTTATCCAGAAATGTATATTTTGTTACAAGAATGTGCGGAAGGACACATAGTAATGGGTGGTGATTTCAACACTACCTGTAACTCTGGGTTTGAAAGGACGATTCGGGAAGATAAGAGACACTGCAGTGCACCATCATCATTAATGTTGGTTAATAACTCATTACAACTTATAGATCCATGGATATATCAACAACCAGTAGATATACAATACATATTGCATTCACATCCACATAATACTTCAACAAGAATACACTATTGGTTGATTAGTCTAATGTATAGAGTGATAAACTCTGAAATAGAAAATACTATTATATCGGATCTTGCCCCTATATGGTTTACTTTGAAATTATTTAATCCTCTCTACAGTTCTTATAATTGTTGATTTCCTTCTTATCTGGTATCATCAGAAATCTTTGGACTACAATTAGAAGAACATTTATTAAATTATACAAATGATAATATTGGCCAATGGCCATGGATATTTTGGGAAGCTTCAAAAAAAGTTTTGAGGGTTCATATTACTTCATTTGTAGCACAAAAACCATTAATCAACGTCTCTTTGCCCTAAACGCAAAGCTGACTAAGGCTTATTCGGATTTACAAATACAAAATAAACAATCTAACAGGAAACAAAAATAAAGAAGGGAAGTCTCTATATGATTCATTATGTACTGAAAAATCTCAGATGAATCTGGATTATCAGAAGAACAATTTTTTTGGTGGGATAATAAATCTGGAAGACTTTTAGCGAACTTGATTAAGACCCACTCATCAGTCAAGCATGTAATAGCTATTAAATCATATTTCCAAAGTAAGATTTTGGATCCAAAATACATATCAGATGAATTTTTAAAATATTATCAGCAATTATATGAATCCATTAAAGATAATCCACAAAGAGGAGTCAAATTTCTAAAGAAGCAGATTTGAGAAAGTTAACAGAAGTAGAAATACAATTATTAGAAGCCCCTATTATTTATTTAGAACACCAGGACTGGGTGGATTAGTTGCAAAATATTATAAAATATTATCTGTACATGTAGCCCATATTTGATGACATTATTAAATTCTATATTCTATATTAAGTGTCCGACTCTATGAGATTTTAATCTAGCTAGACTAATTGTTCTTCCAAAACCAAATAAAGATCTAGAATTAGTACAATCCTATTGACTTATATCTTTACTCAATAAGGATTTAAAAATCTTCTCTAAAATTAATGTTCTTATACGCAAACTATTGTACCTACTTTACTTCATTCAGCTTAGACAGGATTCACTAACGGTAGACATTCGGTGCATAATATAAGAGATTTAATTTGTGCAATGTTTAAAACACATCAAAATAAGGAAAAAATATTACAGTACTACGTTTGGATGCTTATAAAACATTCAGTCACATTTCTTGGACTCTTTTGATTAGAATATTTAAATTTCAACATTTGGTTCTACTTTTTTGCATATTTATAGAATGCTATATAATCAGCCTCAGGCTTTTATGACCATTAACAATAGAAATAAACCATTTTTTTTATAGAGGCACCAGACAGGGCTGCTCCTTATCACCTTTATCATGTCCTTTTTTAAATTTAGCTTTGGATCCACATTTAAGACATAGAGATAAAATGACTGATTAATAAGCAAAAAATTGGCAGGAATGAGCTTAAGAAATCTGTTTTTGCAGATGACATTCTGTTATATTTTCACAATACAAGAGAAGCTCTTATATTGCAAAAATGAAAAGAATATAAAATTATTACATATTTTGGTTAATATTGATAAACCTGATACATTGGCCTTTTTCCAGAAGTAAAGAAAGATTGAAAGGATGATTTTTCATTTAAATGGGCTAGAGGAACACCTACATATATCAGTTTAAATATACCTACTCATCCTTCTCAGTTATATGCTGAACATGTTCCAAAATGAATGAATACGACATTATTGGACTCTCAATCCTGGATGAATTTTCCTATAGCCTTTTTGGGAAGATATCATCTTATCAAGAGATAAGCTTCCCACGTTTATTATACCACGTTCATATATTACCTATTAAATTCATTAAATCTCATCTTAAAATTTTAAATAAAATTTTTAAAACATTTATATGGTCTAATACACATCCGATAACTTCATTGTTTAAATTATAACAACTTCCTATTTTGGGAGTGATAAATTTACCAAATACAAACGAGTATAATTTGGCTGCAAATTGTAGATATGCAGTAGATTGGATAAAAGCTACAAATATATATGCCAACTGTGATTTAGATCAAGATTTTAGTCCAGATAGTAGCTTTGCTACATACCAATCCTATATGTTTCCTGAGTAATGTTAAGAGACAACCCTTTGATATATCCTGTATATAAGGCATGGAGACAAATACATTTAAATTTAAAACTTTCCTTACGTTATTCTTTTTTCTCCCACTGGTTTCTAATTCAGACTTTCAAAATGGACAGTCTTCTAAGATATCATACAATTGGAATACTCATGGATTGTGTTTGCTTTCCCAGTTTCTCGATGTTGATACATTTAAACCATAAAATTGGAATCAATAAATATCCAGAAGTAATTAAATCACTGTTTACATATACATGGGTAATGAGATATACTAATAAATTATTACAATAATTATTTTAAATTAATTAAGATTGGTGCACAGTTTCTTATTTTGTTTCCTCTCTGAATCAATGTTCCTATTCCAATGGGGTCAACCTAAATGATCCATTTAATATTTTCCACCCCCTTTCCTGATTGTAACTTATCATCAATATTGGGGTCCTGTACTGACATTAGTTACCATTCATCAAATCCAAGTCCTTGCTGCCCTAATCATATAACAATGAAATTCTATCTTGGTCATTCCATTATTATTGCCATTATTATTATTATTATTATTATTATTATTATTATTATTACTAGTAGTAGTAGTAGACGTAATAGTAGTGGTAGTATTTCTTGCCATTGTTAATGTTGTTATTATTATTACACAGCCAAATAAATTAATTTGCCAAGAATATTTGGATGAATTTAGGGTATGTTGTGGTTGCTGAATTCAAAAATGATTATTTTTTTTCAAATTGGCTCTAGTTCTTGATATAATGGATACCCTCAATTAATTGATAACTTAGACATAACGCATGTAATTGGGAATCTACCAGAACATTCTAGAAAGTGAGACACACGAATACTCTAGGTGTTCACTCTATGATCATTCTATAATATTCCATCCCCGTATATAAGTGATCGGTCACCCAACCAGCAGTCAGTAGACAGCTGGCAGTTGAGCAGTTTGCGTTCTTTCTTGTGTTTTTCTTGTTTCTCATTTGTATAATATATTTGTATATATATAATTAGTGTAAATAAATCAAGTTGTACACAGAGGGGTTGTAGTGACAATTTGCATATACAGAGAACATCACTAACGAGCCATTGGTTGACAGGGAAAAAAGCATTTTGCCACCACTCCATATTAAGCTGGGACTAATGAAACAATTTGTAAAGGCCTTGGACAAAGATGGTGATTGCTTTAAATACATTTGTAGATCATTTGTAGTGCACATTTATAATTTTATAAGATGAGACCTACCTAAAAACTACAAGGAGTTTTAGTAAGAACCAGATTAAATACAAACTCTACAACAATAAGGCCTTGTTTGGGAATTGAACTCATGACCCCATTGCTGTGAGGCAGAAGTGCTAACCATTAAGCCACCATGCTGCCCTACACATACTTGTACACACATCAATGTTACACTGCTATTAATATCTTAAAGAACTGAAACTTAGAAAATGGACATTATGTTGTACTGCGAGAAAGATTGAGATTTTGGAAAGCCAATCAACTTAACCATACACTTTTATACAAAGAGAACAAGTGGATTTAGTTCAAGAAAAGCCCAAAGAGGCAAAAAAACAAAATACAGAAATATATTAATTTCTGTCTAAAAATGTACTGATTTTGTAATTTCAGGACATTTAAGTTTTTCATTGTCAGTGTGAATACCCATAGTTGTCTTATATTGATAAGGATATCAGAAATACTTCCATGTAATAATTATAATCATATAATATTTTATGATTACCAAATCTTCAAAATTGATTTCTATATAACCATATTGCACTGAGAAGAGGGAGTTATTATATCTACAATAACTGTTCTAACTGTGGAAGAACATTTCTGAATAAAAAGTATTAATCAGCATATTTCAGCAAGGAACTTTTTCATTAACGCTTTTTTAAACAATAGGTCATTCTAGTGACAAAATTGTTATAAAAGTAAAATGGAATATTAAAATTAGTGTCATTTGTTGTCAAGCATGGTAGATGTTATTGACTGAAAACATATTAAAAATGCCCTTTGTTCACAAATGTGTACTGTACAGAATTGTATCCATCCTTGAGATTTTAGATCTTGCAGATGAAACGGTTCTTTAATACATAGTTGTAGCTTTGAAAAATTCTTCAAAGTGTAATGTTAGAAAGAAACATTATCACAAGAGGGAGAGTAACAATATATAGAAAGAGTGAGGCTTTCTATCGTGTGTAAAATGTTCTAGCCCTGTTTCCTTAAAAATTAAACACGTCCACCCACACTTTCATTAGCAAATTCCCTCTCAATGCTCATCTTAAAACTTTTACACCTGAGTTGAACTAGAGGTCAGCTTCATATAACTTTTATTCCAACTAAAATGTTCAGGATTTTCTTGTTTCATGGATGCAGGCTAAAATTTAAGGAAATAATGTAAAAGGGAAATAAGGTGATTATGTTTGGCACAAGTTTTCACTTATAAAGTTGGTGACTCAAAAAACAAAGCAAAGCTAAATTGTATACAGTCAAAAAATATATACATATCAATTACAACACTTCACATACTGTCAAAAAGCAATTAAGTTACCCAAAATTGAATATTAAAGGTCCTCTTTTTATGTCATAAAGCTTAAGTTTCAAAGTCAAACTGGATTTCAATTATCACAGTGTTGTATTTAAATGACATGTAAATTACATGATATAATCTCTAAATCATGAAAACTGCCAATGAATATTGATGTTGTTCTTGAATCTGTGCTGTTATTACTCGAATTTTGTATTGCTGTAGTTTCAAATATAGGTTTAATACAGCACATACAATTGTGGCAAAACACAATGGGGTCATTTAAACCAAGACAAATATGGAGGTGAAAACTATTAATAATATTTAATATATTTATTAAACATAGTTTCTTTAAAGCATATGTAAAAATGGCGTTTTTATCAGGCCCAACTATATCTATTTTGCGATGTCTGGCCATCCAGTGGTGTGTTACTACTTCAGGGAATTATACCCTGTACCTTCTAACGGTTCACCAAGTACTCAGGCAAATCAGTTATCTGGTATAAAAGTATTTTCATAATTTTACAATACACCACAATAAATACACTTTAAACAATTGCCAGGCAGGTTAAACTCACAGTCTGTGTCTTAAGCCTCTCTAGCCCATGCAGTCGCCCTTTCTCCTGGTTCCAATGCTCTTTCCCATTATCAGTGGGCTAGGAATCTGGTACAAAGTCCTTTTGCTCCAGTAGGCCCAACAAGCTATCAGACTCATAGGGTGATGCGCTGAAGAAGCGTGAGCAAGCACTAGTGCAGCAGAAGCCAAAAACTTCAAAGTGTGGATTCTCCAACACAGCAACCTCTGCATTTTGCACTTTGCGCTCTAATCTGAACAACCCCCCCCCCCCCCCCCCCCCAGGGCTGGGTACCTCCTTTTACAAACACTTACATTTCCTATGCTCAAGGAAATAGCCCATGGGGTGGGCTTAGATATACCACCCATCAGGCATTTGGCAGCTGTCATAATGGGCAATTGCAGGGCTGTACCTTCCCAGACCAATGCACCCATTGGCCTCCTGCTGTTTTGACTCCACATATTTAATACTATAAGATTTGAATGCTTGAAAACAGAAGCATATATACAACCAGATTCCCTCTCTAGTGTATAAATTAATGTTTATTGAATAACCCAATAAAGAATTGATACAATGTTTAATTCTTATGTATTTGCTTACATTAGTGGATTAGGAGTGCTTCTGTTTTCAAACATTCCAATCGTATAGTATTAAATTAACCTAGGACTAATGTTTTAAAGCACCCTTTCTTTTGAAACCATCAATAAATAATAAATAAGTACAAAGGATGTATGACATAGAAATTTAAAAATTAATTGGTGGAAAAATAGAGGATTATCAATTTCTGGTGCAGACATATCTAAACATACACTTCAACAATAAGGACATACTCAGGTTAATTATGGGACAAGGCCATGATGATTAAGTAAAAACTCCCAGTATTAACCCCTTACAAGCTTTTTTAACCAGATCTAGCTCCCAGCTGATCAGAGCTTACTTCATATTATAAACACTGTGTAAAGTTACCCCCAAGTAACAAGGCACTGTCCCCCACCCTTGCAGCCTGGGGATCTTGGGAACACAAAGGGCTAGAAAAGTACATGTTGTTATAGTCCAAATTTTGTGAAAAATGAAGTGTAGGCTGGTTAAGTTGAAACCATTTTATAGTTATCACATCATAAAAAATCTTTCTGAGCATGATTCATTAAGGAATGTAAAGAAAAAAAGAGTGACTTTGTACCTTGGCAAAACCATGTTGCATTGGAGAGTAAGGCAAATGTAAAATGTGATGACAGATTTATAGTTGGGGTAAGTCCTGTCCTAGATCAACTTTAAATTTTAGTGTACAAATAAAGCTATCAAGTATTTGTGTGCTACATGAACAAACAGCCAGTGTTTTTCTGATATGCAATATAATAAACTAATTTGCACCCCTTGCATTGTAACATGGTTTTGCCAGGAGAAAACTTACTCATGTTTTGCCTTTCTTTCCTTAATAAATCAGGCCCTCTATCTTTTATGAATCAGTATAGAATTCATTTCACAATAAAATTATATGAAGCATTAATTACATTATATTCAATAAAGAGTATATTAAAATGTACATTGATACAAGTTATATATCGGGTATGCATGCATTCATACATTTGTGACATCTGTTTATACTGTCACAAATGTGTGTATTGCTGCTGATGTAAATTACTTTCCAAGTTCTGAAGATGCTAAAATGTAACAACATTTATTGCAATTATAGCACACATATTTACATAGCATGGTGAAGACCCAATGGTTGGAGGGCGGAATCAAAACGGTAACAATAAAAAACATTAAACAGTATGTAATTTTAACCAATAAAAATATTGTAGAACTGGATTGGAGTCTTTGAAGTACTGGATAAACACCAGCAGAAGAATCCCTGGACCACTAAATGAAACACTGGTAGGAAGTCTCTGGAGTATAGGACAGCACAGTGGGGACCTTGTTACTAAAACTTTGAATGAAACACTGGTAGTAGTCCTTGGAGTGCCAAATGACAAGGTGATAGCAAGTTTACTGGAGCTCTGAAAGAAACACTACTAGTCTCTGAAACATTGAATTGTACAGTGTACTTAGAGAAAGAAATTGAGCCAGATTTCAATAACACAAAATGGAGCAAAGACCTTGGAACTTAGCCAGAATTGCAAGAGGCAGGTACTAATAGTTGTAAAGCACAGGAAAGACACACATGTCTGAGAAGGTTTGTTGACAGAAGCAGGTATTTAAAGGCCAGGCACATGTAGATGAAATTTTCTGCTGGGGAACATCAGCAGCAGCTATTTATATAGCACCAATAATTCCGCAGCGCTGTACAGAGAACTCATTTACATCAGTCCCTCACCCATTGGACCTTACCATCCAAATTCCCTAACATACACATACACAGCCCGAGAGAGACTAAGGTCAATTTAATAGGAGCCAATTAACCTACTGCTATGTTTAATATGCAGCAGAGTATAGTTTACTACTTCTTTGCTACATAGCAGATAATTATGATACAGCAATCCTGGTTGGTGTACCTAATGCAATATTATAATCTATAATTTGTATTTCAGGACTCCATGTCTTGACATATACTAACACTTGTAAACTCACTTTCATCTATGAATTTCATTCTCACATTATAAATTATCTGGATGTCACCTTATCTGTCTCCATTGTAGAATATATTAAAACAAAAACATATAAAGAACCTGTGAACACTAATATTTATTTGCACTATGATGCATTACAAACCTTGACTAAATAATATACCTTACAGAATACGGCATAACTGTAGATCTGATAAAGCATTTTTTTCCCAAAATATTTTTATTATGGCTTTTCACATTACAGTATATGCATAGGAGAAAGGAATAGGTGCAGAATAACCATATGACATGGCAAACAAAATCTCCAGCCGCCTGATCTGGAAGGACAGTCCAAAGGCTGCAATTGTAGCTACGTCAGCCGAAGATAGTTTAGTAACATGATAAGTCATTTTTTTATTATTTTTTGCTAACTATATCGTTATCTTGTTAAATGAGAAAAGCATAATACTATAAACGTTAAGAATAAAGCAGGATAGAATATATTGGAATATATTATTGAGCAAAGACCATAGTCTATGGGAAGAGAAAAATGAATATCAGTTATTATTATAGCAAAATCAACTAACACTGTCAATACCAACAAAAACAATGGAGTCAGAATCAACTCACCTGGATTCAGAGAAACCAGTGATCCATCCATGGAGCTGGGAGGTAATGTATGTGAGGTAACAGGATAGAAGACTACTGGATCCCTGTATATCCTTTTATACAGTAGAAGGAAGATTAGAAGATTATGTGGGTCTGGCCTGTTAAGAGTTGAAGGGAGTACCTAATAGTATTTCTCTGCTTCAGGGAGAGATATGCCTCGTGGATAATTTTGTGGGTTATTTCTTGATACCACTGACCGGGAGGAGGCACAAGGGGAGCTGAAATGTCCACAGAAATCTGCGGTGAATATATTTGGGAGCCAAGTGCTACATTTCTAGAGGCCAGATAGCTTAGTATCAGGGTCAAGTTCGGGTCTAATATGAGCATATATCACAGAGGTGAAATAAGAGCCATGAAGTATTAGGCAGTCGAGGGGCTTAATCAAATCATGTGGAACTAAGGAAAAGACGGTGGCTTGCAAATAATAAGTAGCTCGGAAAAATGGGAATCTATTGTTGGTGAGGAAAGGATATTTATTCGCAGCCTCTCCGTAGGTAAGTGTCAGGTGCCGTCTCCGCGCTCTCCACAGGCGCCGGAGACGGACACCTTCTCTCCACAATCCACGTCCTGTTGCCTAGCAGCAGAACTCTATCTCTACTCACCTGTCTGCAGCCAGCATGTCTAAACCGCCTTAATCTCCCTAACCCAATCAGGAGGCACCTTAGAGTACTTAAAGCAGCCTCTGGCACATGTCTAGTGCCAGAGTATTGGTTCTAACCAGCTCCAGCATTTAGTTTATATTCCTGTTCCTGACCTCCTGTGTATTTGACTCCTTGGCTTGTTTGACCTCTCTTCCGGATATCCCTTGTACTTCGCTGCCTGCACTGGTATTGACCTTTGGACCGTTCCTGACTACTCTTCTCTACTCACCGTGGTACCTCGCTTCCTTGGTTTCGACTCGGCCTGTCTGACTACCCTCTAATCGCTGCACTGGTGACTTCCTGGGAGAACCGCGACCTGCACATCGCACGCTGCAAAGCCCAAACCTCCTTGCGGGGGTCCCTGGTGAACACCGGTGGTGTGTTAGACTCCGCGCCTCTCAGGTTAGTAGCGCTAATACCAGTCAGTGATATTCCTTGTGTAAAAGTGTGACAGAATACTCTGGCCATGAGCGGACCGGACGAACCTTTGGCCCGCGACTTACTAATTCACCTGGGTCAAAGAGTGGAACGACAAGAATCCAACCAGGCCCAATTATTACAATGCATTCAGAGAGTCATCTCCCGTCTGGACTCCTTGCAAGCATCACCATCTACCACTTCCTCGGCCGCCACTTCCTCTGCTGCATCAGATCCTACCATCCCCGCTAGGGGTACTACCGTCAGAGGCCTCCATCTTCCTCCTCCCGAGAAATATGATGGTGATCCGTTGAAATGCCGTGGCTTCCTCAACCAGTGTTCGATTCAATTCGAGTTGGCTCCGGAGAATTTCTCGTCAGAAAGAGCAAAAGTGGCCTATTTAATTTCACTTCTCTCGGGGCAAGCATTGGCCTGGGCTTCCCCTCTCTGGGAACGAGAGGACCCCATACTACAAAATTCTGTGGTCTTCATTGAAAGATTCCGCAAGGTATTTGATGAACCCGGAAGAATCTCTTTAGCCGCCTCTGGTCTCCTAGGATTACGCCAAGGCTCTCTTACAGCAGGACAATATGCGGTACAATTTCGGACCCTTGCTGCCGAACTCCAATGGAACGACGAAGCTCTCATCGCTACCTTCTGGCAAGGCCTTAATGAGCGCATCAAGGATGATTTAGCTTCTCGTGATCTTCCTTCCAATCTGGATGACCTCATATCCCTGTGTGTTAAGGTGGACATCCGCCACAGGGAACGAGCTCTCGAACGGGACCGCACTCGCCGGCCGTTTCCTCGTTTGGCACCTAACTTTATTCCTCCTACTCCGCCTGCAGAGGAGCCTATGCAGATCGGCCGTTCTCGTCTGTTCTAAGAGGAACGTGAGAGACGTATGAAAAACCGCCTCTGCTTGTATTGCGGTGAACCAGGACATCTTCTCTCCGTTTGTCCCAAGAGGCTGGGAAACGCCACCTCCTAGGTGATAGTAGGGAGGTCAACCTAGGACCCCAGTCTCTTTCCCCCTACCTTCGGAAGGAGTCGGAGTTCTTGATGCCAGTCACCTTGGTTTCCCCTAATGGCCCATTTACTACCTGGGCCTTTGTAGACTCGGGGTCCGCAGGGAACTTCATCTCTTCCAAACTAGTGACCAAACTCTGTCTGGATACTATACCCTTGTCTCAACATTTGATGCTCACTGCGGTGGATGGAAATAGAGTCTCCAATGGCTCAATCTCTCTCTCTACTTCTCCGGATGGAGATAGGAGCACTTCACTCCGAGACTATAAGATTACTTGTGCTACCCCAATCCATTAACCCTATCATCTTGGGTCTACCCTGGCTGAAGCTCCATTCTCCACAATTCCATTGGCAGCGAGCTCAATTTATCCGCTGGGGTTCATTATGCAATAAAAGATGTCTGAGATCCATTTTCCCATCTAAATCCAAGCTGGCCTGTCTCTGTACTTCTTCCTTGGTGGGCCTTCCTGAAGTCTACTCTGAGTTTGCTGATGTGTTCTCTAAAACCGCTTCCGAGATCCTTCCTCCCCATCGGCCTTGGGATTGCCCTATCGACCTCATCCCGGGAAAGAACATTCCTAGAGGCAGGGTATACCCACTGTCCTTGCCCGAGGCACAGGCTATGTCGGAGTATGTGGCTGAGAACCTCATGAAGGGATTCATTAGGAAATCATCTTCTCCAGCAGGTGCAGGCTTCTTTTTTGTAAAGAAGAAGGACGGCTCTCTCAGACCTTGCATTGATTACAGGAGACTAAATGCCATCACGATTAAAAATCGCTACCCCCTTCCTTTAATCTCTGAGCTCTTTGACCGTATTCGAGGGGCACGGATCTTTACTAAGTTGGACCTCAGGGGAGCCTATAACCTAATCAGAATTCGCAGAGGAGACGAGTGGAAAACCGCATTTAATACCAGAGACGGCCACTATGAATACCTGGTGATGCCGTTTGGGCTCAGTAACATCCCAGCTGTCTTTCAGGACTTTGTGAACGAAATATTTAGGGATTTACTCTACCAATCAGTGGTTGTTTATTTGGATGATATCCTAATCTTTTCCCAAGACCTGTCTACTCATCTCATGCATGTCAAAGAGGTGTTTTCCCGTCTACGTGCTAATCTTCTGTTCTGCAAGCTCGAGAAATGTCTCTTCAATTGCTCTCAAGTACCCTTCCTAGGATATATTGTATCAGGCTCCGGTCTTCGGATGGATCCAAGCAAATTGGAGGCTATTCATAACTGGCCTCAACCTTCTGGGCTCAAGGCTACCCAGCGCTTTATTGGCTTCACAAATTATTATCGCCAATTCATTAAGGGGTTTTCTACGTTAATTTCCCCTATTACTCTTCTCACTCGGAGAGGCGGCCAATCCAAGTCTTGGCCCCCAGATGCTGTACGAGCATTTCTAGCAATCAAGGAGGCCTTCTTGTCTGCACCCATCTTATCTCAACCCGATCAAAATAAGCCTTTTTTCTTAGAGGTGGACGCATCCTCCGTTGGGATTGGAGCAGTACTATCCCAAAAGAATTCTGAAGGCTTTCCTGTTCCTTGTGGTTTTTTCTCCAAAAGATTTTCGGCCAGTGAAGCCAACTACGGGATTGGAGATTAAGACCGCCCTGGAGGAATGGCGTTACCTGTTGGAGGGGGCACGTTTTCCCATCACAGTGTATACTAATCATAAAAATCTCACCTACTTACAGTCTGCACAATGTCTGAACCCTCGTCAGGCCCGTTGGTCGCTATTTTTTAACAGATTCCAGCTGATACTAACTTTCCGGCCCAGTACCAAGAATTTGCGTGCTGACGCATTATCCCGATCTTTTGATTTCTCTGATGTCTCGTCATCCATGGTTGTCAAACCTATCCTCAACCCCTCTACAATTCTAGCCTTGACCAAATCCTCTTTCAAGACCCCTCCTCCTGGTCGTTCCTTTGTGCAAGAACATCTGCGCATTAAACTCTTGAGATGGGCCCACAACGCCAAATTCCTTGGTCATGCTGGAGTTAAGAAGACAGTTGCTCTCCTATCCCGCTTATACAGGTGGTCCTCGTTATCCTCGGACGTCCAGAAATTCATCCGCTGTTGCGAGGTCTGCGCTCAACAGAAGACGCCTAGGAGATCCCCTGCTGGCCTTCTCCACCCACTGCCCATTCCAGATCTACCCTGGCTCAGTATTAGCATGGACTTCATTACGGATCTTCCTGCCAGCCATGGCTTAAACACCATCTGGGTAGTGGTGGACCGCTTTTCTAAACTAGCCCACTTCGTTCCCCTCAAGGGACTTCCCTCTGCTTCCCAGTTGGCCCACCTGTTCATTCGAGAGATCTTCCGCCTTCATGGCTGCTCGAGGGACATCATTTCTGATAGAGGAGTCCAATTTGTCTCCCGATTCTGGAGGTCCTTTTGCAAACAGCTGGGTATTAGTCTAAAATTCTCCTCCGGGTACCACCCGCAAACGAATGGGCAAACGGAATGGACCAATCAAGACCTGGAAGCATTTCTAAGGTGTTACTGTTCGAACCAACAATCTTTCTGGAGTGAACTTTTACCTTGGGCAGAGTTTACTCATAATAACCACCAACACGAGTCTACAGGTAACTCTCCCTTTTTTACCATCTACGGGAGACATCCTATTCTCCCCACCTTCTCCGATCTATCTGATTCCTCCGTACCTGCCGCACAAGACTTGGTCCGCAATTTCTCCCAAATCTGGTCCCAAGTTCGTTCCAGGTTACTACTGTCTTCAAATCGGTACAAACACTTTTCTGATCGTCATAGAAGAAACCTTCCAAGACTTCGGGTAGGAGATAAAGTGTGGTTAGCTACCCGTAACCTTAGACTCAAGGTTCCCACTATGAAACTGGCTCCACGCTATATAGGGCCTTTTCCCATCTCCTCTGTGATTAATCCAGTCACTTACAGACTTCATCTACCAGCTTCCCTTCGGATTCATAATACATTCCATATTTCTCTGCTGAAACCACTCATTCTCAACGAATTTTCCAGTAAATCCTCTCCACCTCCTCCTGTCAAGGCCATTTATGGTGAAGAATTTCTGGTAGAACGCATTCTGGAATCTCGTATCTCTAGAGGAAAACGCCAATTTCTCATCCATTGGAAGGGCTACGGCCCAGAGGAGAGATCTTGGGTCTATGAAGAGGATATTCATGCTCCACGCCTGTTGACAAGATTTCTGCGGGATTCCTGCACCACCCGTAAGAAAGAAGGGGAGGATACTGTCAGGTACCGTCTCCGCGCTCTCCACAGGCGCCGGAGACGGACACCTTCTCTCCACAATCCACGTCCTGTTGCCTAGCAGCAGAACTCTATCTCTACTCACCTGTCTGCAGCCAGCATGTCTAAACCGCCTAAATCTCCATAACCCAATCAGGAGGCACCTTAGAGTACTTAATGCAGCCTCCGGCACATGTCTAGTGCCAGAGTATTGGTTCTAACCAGCTCCAGCATTTAGTTTATATTCCTGTTCCTGACCTCCTGTGTATTTGACTCCTTGGCTTGTTTGACCTCTCTTCCGGATATCCCTTGTACTTCGCTGCCTGCACTGGTATTGACCTTTGGACCGTTCCTGACTACTCTTGCCTACTCTCCTTGGTACCTCGCTTCCTTGGTTTCGACTCGGCCTGTCTGACTACCCTTTAATCGCTGCACTGGTGACTTCCTGGGAGAACCGCGACCTGCACATCACACGCAGCAAAGCCCAAACCTCCTTGCGGGGGTCCCTGGTGAACACCGGTGGTGTGTTAGACTCCGCGCCTCTCAGGTTAGTAGCGCTAATACCAGTCAATGATATTCCTTGTGTAAAAGTGTGACAGTAAGAGGTTTCTGAAAAGATTCCACAAGATCTTTCCGTTTTGTAATGCCCAATTGCAACCACCTAGAGAATGGTAATAAGGCCTCGCAATTTTGAAATTAAAAGTTACGCACAAGGGGAAGGAATAGTGAGCGTGTATGGGATAGATTTTGACTTTTCCTGGTTAATTTCCAAGCTCGACATGGGGAAAGTATTAAAAGATTATCAATGCCTTGACTATGGAGTTTGTCTAAGGGAGCATGGATTATATATTTAAAGGACAACGGGGCACATAATTGAGCTCCCATTAAGGTATCAG
Organism: Mixophyes fleayi; assembly: GCF_038048845.1. Taxonomy (NCBI): domain Eukaryota; kingdom Metazoa; phylum Chordata; class Amphibia; order Anura; family Limnodynastidae; genus Mixophyes; species Mixophyes fleayi. The sequence continues at coordinate 174,473,213 of NC_134404.1, forward strand.
AGTACAGACTTTGACCATCAATCCAGTCTATGGCCTGACGTAATAGGCAGGCAATGTTGTAATGTTTAAGATTAGATAAGTTAATACCTCCTTTTTGGGTTAGTTCCTGCAGTTTAAAATGACTGATCCTTGCTTTTTTGGTTTTCCATGAAGCATGTAATGCTAGCATATAATTTCTGCAGCTATGCCTTCATTAAAAGGAGCAGAGTCATCTGCATGATGTACAGTATTTTTGGAAGCAAGACATTTTTATTAAATTACAGTGGCCCAAAAGATTAATGTTTAAGTATTGCCACATTAGGAGTTCATCTAGTATATGTTTAATAATAGGTTTGAAATTACAGGTGTAAAGACAGGATAAGTGAGATGGGAGGGCTATACCTAAAATATAATGTATTTTTAAGCCCAATGAAGAGGGGATGCAGTGTTAAAGTCAGATCTCATCTGCCCAAACATTGCTAAAGCTATGGATTTATCCAAAATTATCGCAAATCCTGCAAATGTAACAAACTTTTTGTTTTCAAAATAAATAGGAGTATATCATTCGAGACTCATCAAAAGTGACTAGATTCATCTGTTGAGTACCTATGAAGATGCCACAGAAATCCATTGACGAGGATAATTGTTGTAGTAGTGGATCTAAGACCAAATTAAAGAGAAGTGGAGATAGGGGGCATTTTTTTCTTGTCCCCATACCCAAAGAGAAGAAGTTTGAGTTAACATTGTTTACCATGACATCTTCTCTTTCAATGCTTATTAAAAGCCTTTTCCACATTGAGATTCACTATTATATTATCTTGACGTATGGAGTGATGGGGGGCCGTGATAGCTGCAATAGCAGCGCAAATACCTTAACAGATTGCCTGTATATAATAAAGCCGAGTTGGGCATGAGAGATCAAGTAAGGCATAATCATTTGCAGTCTGTTCGCCATTAATTTAGTGAAGAGCTTGAAATCCTGATTCAGGAGAGATATTGGTTGATAAAAGCAAACCAGTATTGGGTTTCTATCAGGCTTAGGGAGGACTATGATTCTAGCCTCATTAAAGCATTGTGAGGTTTCACTGAAGAGAGCAAGTGATTGTATAGAGTAGGGTTGTGCACCAGCCACTTTTGGTGTCTCGTGTTTTGTGTTTTGGATTCGGATTTGCTTGAGGTTTTGGGTTCGGATTTGTTTCGCAAAACACCTGACGAAAGGTTTTGGTTCGGATTTAAGGTTTTGGATTCAGATTTATTTTGAAAAAAACATAAAAAGTGTTAAAATCAAGTTTTTTTGGTTTATTTTCACTCCTACGCTATTATTAACCTCAATAACATTCAGTAGCAATCATTTCCACTAATTCCCAGTCTATTCTGAACACCTCACACCTCACAATATTGTTTTTAGTCCAAATTGTTTCACCGAGGTAGCTTTCTGGACTGCATAGTGCAGTGGTCCCGGTACACAATTTGGTACCGGGGCTACAATATATCACCCTCAACTGGTCTCAATTCCACCAAAAAAGTATCTGGACTGCGTAGTGGAGTGGTCCCCACAATATAATAAAAAACCCCTCAACTGGTCTGAATTCCACCAAAAAAGTATCTGGACTGCGTAGTGGAGTGGTCCCCACAATATAATAAAAAAAAACCTCAACTGGTCTGAATTCCACCAAACAAGTATCTGGACTGCGTAGTGGAGTGGCCCCGGTACCCAATTTGATACCGGGGCCACAATATAATAAAAAATCCCTCAACTGGTCTGAATTTTACCAAAAAAGTATCTGGACTGCGTAGTGGAGTGGTCCCCACAATATAATAAAAAAAAACCTCAACTGGTCTGAATTCCACCAAACAAGTATCTGGACTGAGTAGTGGAGTGGTCCCTACAATATAATAAAAAAAAACCTCAACTGGTCTGAATTCCAGGGAACAGATCTCGGACACCGGATGGACGTCTAAAACCAACATAGCAGTTAAGGGCGCAGTTCCTCTTTTTTGTGACTGCACAAACAATTAACGTAGTAATAGAAATGACAGGTTTTTTTTTGTTTTAAATATAGAAAGAAAGAAGGTAGTACTAGAAATGGCAGGTTTTTTTTGTTTTAAATATAGAAAGAAAGAAGGTAGTACTAGAAATGGCAGTTTGTTTGTTTTTTTAAATAGAGAAAGAAAGAAGGTAGTACTAGAAATGGCAGTTATTCGAATCCCCAGGAGAGTCTAAGTGGGGTGAGCCACAGAGAGATTATTTCCCTCAGTTTCTCTAACAGGTTGTCAGTGTTGTGCCTCTTCTTAAAACCTGTGATACATAACTACACACACTCGGCAAAGCTTTTACAAATTATCTGCGGCACAGGAGAGTACCACTGGACTGTACTTTAATAGCAGTACCTATTATTTTTGGGTACAGCAACAGTGAATGATCGTAGTTAGACTTTTAAATAGCAGTACAAGCTAGATTTTTTTAAATTTTGTAATATTTTTTTCCAATTAATTTTGGAAATGTTTTTATTTATTTTTTTAAATTAATTTTTTATAATTTTTTTTATAAAAATATATATATTTTTTTTAACTTTTGGATAACTTGGAAATAACAATGCCCTTAGCAGAACAGACCACAGGACACAGGAAATACAGAAAGAAAGAAGGTAGCAATAGAAATAGCAGTTCCTCTTTTTTGGAACTGCACAAACAGTGATGAAAATGAAGGTGGAGCTGGTGGCATGTCACGGTCCTCTTCAGAGGACAATCTCCTGACCAGCAGGTCTTTGCACCGCTGTAGACTTGTGTCCGCCGGAAACAGAGACACAACATACGCTTTAAACCGAGGATCGAGAACGGTGGGCAGAATGTATTCCTCTGACTTTAAAAGACTGACCACCCTCGGATCCTGGCAAAGCATACGAAGGGCTTCATCCACAAGAGCTACATGCTTGGTGGGATCGCAATGGTGTACCAGCTCCTCCCTCACTTTCTCCAGCTGCTTCTGCAAAAGCCTGATCAGGGGAATCACCTGACTCAAGCTGGCAGTGTCGGAACTGACTTCTCGTGTGGCAAGTTCAAATGGCTGCAGAACCTTGCACAACACGGAAATCATTCTCCAGTGCGCTTGACTGAGGCGCATCCCCACTCCTTTTCCTATGTCGTAGGTGGCTGTGTAGGCTTGAATGGCCTTTTGATGCTCCTCCATCCTCTGCAGCATATAGAGGGTGGAGTTCTAGCACGTCACTACCTCTAGTTAATTTAGATTGCAAGGCTTGTAAATACTTTGAAGATAAAAAAAAAAGCAGGCTGCACAGACTGTGGAGCTAGAAAGTAAAATTAAATGGACCACGTTACTTTGGTGGCTATCTATGCCCCCCTCGCCCTACACTTGTAGTTGAATATAAAAAAAGCAGCCTGCATAGACTGTAGAACTAGAAATTCAAATATACAAAGAAATGGACAAAGGCAGTTTGGTATCTGTCTGCATCAGATCCCCTCTCCACTAGGAGTAAAATAGAAAACTATTCAGCCATTATATAATCTAGAATATAAATAGAAATTGAGAAAGGCAATTTGGTATCTGTCTGCATCATAATCATCAACATCCTCCTCAGCGCCAGCTACATCAATATCCTCCTCCCGGTGTACAACATTCACACCTTCATTAGCCAAATCTGTAACTGGACTCTGGGTGATCCTTCCAGCATATGCAGAGGGCGTGCTGCAAATGCTGGATGAAGTCACCTCTTCCCTTACAGTGATGGGAAGGTCAGGCTTCACAACCACCAACACCCTTGGACTTGCCTTGGGGATTTGTGATGTCATCTGTTTAGAAGGCAGAGTTCTTTGCTGTTTTGTTGTTGTTGCTGACAGCATAACTCTCTTAAATTTTTTGTAGGGGGGGAGGAGGAGGGCTTAGATCCTTGGGTGAAGCTGGACCACTAGTCATGAACACGGGCCAGGGCCTAAGCCGTTCCTTGCCACTACGTGTCGTAAATGGCATATTGCCAACTTTACGTTTCTCCTCAGATGATTTTAAGTTTCTCTTTTTGCTACTTTTTGAGAACTTGGGCTTTTTGGATTTTGCATGCCCTGTACTAGGAGATTGGGCATCGGGCTTGCCAGACGACGTTGATGGCATTTCATCGTCTATGTCATGACTAGTGGCAGCAGCTTCAGCATTAGGAGGAAGTGGGTCTTGATCTTTCCCTACTTTATCCTCCAAATTTTTGGTTTCCATTATATGTAGCACAAGAGAGCGTACCCCTAAGCCACACACACTCAACAAAGCCTTTAAAAATGATATGCGGCACAGGAGAGTACCACTGGACTTATACTGCTGAATCAGTGAATTTTGTAATATATCAGTACCACTGAACTTATACTGCTGAATCAGTGAACTTTGTAATATAGCAGTACCAATGGACTTATACTGCTGAATCAGTGAACTTTGTAATATATCAGTACCACTGGACTTAAACTGCTGAATCAGTGAACTTTGTAATATATCAGTACCACTGGACTTATACTGCTGAATCAGTGAACTTTGTAATATAGCAGTACCACTGGACTTACACTGCTGAATCAGTGAACTTTGTAATATATCAGTACCACTGGACTTATACTGCTGAATCAGTGAACTTTGTAATAGCAGTACCACTGAACTTATACTGCTGAATCAGTGAACTTTGTAATATATCAGTACCACTGGACTTATACTGCTGAATCAGTGAACTTTGATATATAGCAGTACCACTGGACTTATACTGCTGAATCAGTGAACTTTGTAATATATCAGTACCACTGGACTTATACTGCTGAATCAGTGAACTTTGTAAAATATAGCAGTACCACTTGAGTTATACTGCTGAATCAGTGAACTTTGTAATAGCAGTACCACTGGACTTATACTGCTGAATCAGTGAACTTTGTAATATATCAGTATTTAGTACCACTGGACTTATACTGCTGAATCAGTGATCTTTGTAATAGCAGTACCACTGGACTTATACTGCTGAATCAGTGAACTTTGTAATATATCAGTACCACTGGACTTATACTGCTGAATCAGTGAACTTTGTAATATAGCAGTACCACTGGACTTATACTGCTGAATCAGTGAACTTTGTAATAGCAGTACCACTGGACTTATACTGCTGAATCAGTGAACTTTGTAATATATCAGTACCACTGGACTTATACTGCTGAATCAGTGAACTTTGTAATATAGCAGTACCACTGGACTTATACTGCTGAATCAGTGAACTTTGTAATATATCAGTACCACTGGACTTATACTGCTGAATCAGTGAACTTTGTAATATATCAGTACCACTGGACTTATACTGCTGAATCAGTGAACTTTGTAATAGCAGTACCACTGGACTTATACTGCAGAATCAGTGAACTTTGTAATATATCAGTACCACTGGACTTATACTGCTGAATCAGGGAACTTTGTAATATAGCAGTACCACTGGACTTATACTGCTGAATCAGTGAACTTTGTAATATAGCAGTACCACTGGACTTATACTGCAGAATCAGTGAACTTTGTAATATAGCAGTACCAATGGACTTATACTGCAAGATTGTTTTGGGATATTTTTTTTATTTAATTTTTTTATAATTACTTTTTTTGTAATTTTTTTATAACTTTTTTTGAAATTTTTTATAATTTGGGAATAATGGGGAAATAACAATGCCCTTAGAAGGACAGAGCACAGGACACAGCACCACTGGACTGAACAGGACACAGCACAGGACCCAGCAGCACCACTGAACTCAGAAGGACAGAGCACAGGACACAGCACCACTGGACTGAACAGGACACAGCACAGGACCCAGCAGCACCACTGAACTCAGAAGGACAGAGCACAGGACACAGCACCACTGGACTGAGCAGAACACAGCACAGCACAGAACTGAACGGCACAACACAGCACAGCACAGAACTGAACAGCACAGCACGAGATATAGCAGGACAGAGGACCACCTAACACAACCTCCCTCTACCCTGATCAATGCCTGAGTGAAGATGGCGGCGACTAGCAGGGAATTTATAGGATCCGAGTATCGCGAGATCCGACAGTGGGATTATGACTCAGAGCCTCGGTTTTAGTTTTGCAATTGGCGATAATACCCGGATCTGTCTCGGATCCGGCTCAGATCGGCAACGTTCGGGTGGGCTCGGATTTCAGATATCCGAGCCCGCTCATCTCTAGTATAGAGCCTCCAGCATGGGCGCAAGTTCCTCTCTGAGATCTTTATAAGATCTACTCCAAAGCTGTCAGGGCCAGGAGATTTGCCATTAGATAGAGATTTAATGTAGCCTCTGACTTCTTGCTCCATGATCGTCTCATCTTTGGCAAGTCGCTCCTCCGGTAAAAAATTGAGAAGACCCCTTCCTTCCAAGAAATGGATGCCTTCATCATTGTCATTGTCATCCGTGTTCTGCGGTGTATAATGTTTGCTAATATTGTCTAAGTGTATCAAAAATGACTATAGGATTGGAGAGCCACAGGTTGTTTCTTGTCTATAAGAGGGAAGTTTAAGTTTGTGGCCCACTGACTAGATTCGCTAATAGTTTGCCCAATTTTTCCCCATCTATGATATTTGTTACATCGAAAGTGATATTGTTTTTGAGCTTTCTCTGTGAGAAAGGTATTGTAAATTTGCTTGGCCTGGAGGTATTTGGTTTTATTTAGAGCCATGTGAAGTTTTTAGTGTCTGTAGGTCTTGATCAATATGGTGCTTAGTTCTAAGAGTTTACTTGTGAATTCCTTTATGTGTCTGTGTATATAAGAGATAATGTGGCCCATAACACTGCCTTGGATGTGTCCCAAAACAGGGTGTTATTGTCTAGGTTATCATCCACAAAATTGTGCCAGTAGTGTTTAGGGTGTTGAATAAATGTTTCAGATTGGCTGACATATCACAGGTAATTATTCTAGGTGTGTCAAATTTTAAGGCTAGGGAAATCAGGGTGAGGTCTGAGACAATTATATATTTGATGAGGACGTTATCAATTTTAGGTAATAAATGTTGGAAAAGTAGGAAGTTTTCTATGCGTGAGTGTTTGCCATGAGGGTGAGAGTAAAAGGTATAGTCTTTTCGGAGCAGGTTCAGAAGGTGCAAAGGGTCGACTAAGTCTAGACTTTTAGCAAAGAGGGTAATGCCATTGTGTGTGTTAATGTGACGTGAGGTACCAACCTTACACCTATCATGGACATATCACCGATGTTGTTTAAGTCTCTTTCAAAGATTAAGTTCTGCCCCTGTAGCCCACATCCTATTTTAAAGAAGAATTAGAGGATTGGTGCATACAAATTCAACAAAGTATAACTGGTACTATCTATTGATACATCAAGTATAACATATGTGCCCTCAGGGTATACACATTTCTTGTGGATCGCACATTAGAGTGTAGCACCTAACAAAATAGCGGCTTCCTTTTTTTATGTTGACATTTGGGGCAGAGATGCATTCCCCTATCCAAGAGTCTTATAACATTCTTCTTTCATTTGTGTCCCAATATGTCTATTGGAGAAGATGAGCTGAGACTTTTTTCCATTTGATCGGGTGGTTTAAACATTCTATGTTTCATGAGACAATGTTCAGTGAGGATAGTAGGACTGTTCCATATTATGCCAAAGATGGGGAATTTATGGTGGTTGGATCATCCAGTTCCCGGCTAAGAAATGGTCAAAGGCATGAAGTGCTGTGTTTAAAAGGGCCTTACTCCACTTCAGCAAGCGGAGAAAAGAAGTCCAAGGAAGAAAAGGATCTTAGGCTTTGGGCAAGTGACTCCAATAAAACAGTGTAACATAATAAAAACTGCATAAAGAGAACTATGGACACCCATTTGTGGACTAATAGAAAGTTTAGGTGTACTTCGACACTAGTGGCAACAGGGGCCCCCCTAGGGCTGAGAACAATGAAGATTAGTATTGCTAAGGAAAATGTGTTGAATCAGAGTCAAATATCCAATTGTGCAATATGTTTCTTAGCTGCATAAGGGTTCTCGAAGATAATGTCCATGCCATTTATGATGATTTTAAATTTGGCAGGTTAGAGAAGTGAGAACTTGTTATCAAATATATGTTAGATGGTAGAGTTGAATTCCCAAGGTTTGCTGGCAATAGTAGCAGAAAAATCTTGATAAATAAGTAGGTGATCACCATAGTTGAGATTAACAGCTTTTATTATAATTGTCCAGGAGTCAGGCTTTGTCAGTATAGTACATAGGTCTCAGGATTACAGGCCATGAGCGACTGGAATCTTTCTGTTAGTCAGGGCCCAGTCTATGACCCCTCCATACAACCAGTAATTGATCTGCCATGTCCATGGCCAGCTGTCATGTAAGCCAGATGATGTACACTTGTTAGATTCAGGAATTCCCAATATCCGCAGGTTGTTGCATTTGTTTCTGTTCTCAAGATCATCAACTTTATCATTTAGGGAGTGAACTGCTTTTGATTAAGCTTTGATCATATATTTCACTGACTGGAGTTCATCTTTTACATTTAACACTCACTGCTCTATATCGGTATGTTGGGCAGATATGTTATTTGGGCTAAAGCCGTATCTAGAAACTCCCTTATTCAAGCAAACTTCTCATCAAATAGTTTGTTTGTTTGTTTGTGTGTGTGTTTGATTTTTTATCTAGTTTTGAAGGATGTGTTTCTGATTTATAATTGTAATATATTAATGGTGTGTCTTTCACTTTTTTGATATCCACTTCTCTCTCACTTCTCTGTTATTTTATTATATTTTTGTTAAATTTTAATAAAATTCTATTCATTCAATACATAACCATAAGTATAGGCCAATCAGCCACAAGAACACTTAAATCCTCTGACAAGTGAAGTGAATAACATTGATTATCTTGCTACAATTGCACCTGTCAAGGGGTGGGATATGTTAGGCAGGAAGTTCTTGAAGTTAATGTGTTGGAAACAGGAAAAAAGGACAAGTTTAAGGAGCAACTTTGACATGGGCCAATTTATGATGGCTAGACGACTGGGTCAGAGCATCTCCAAAACGGCAGATCTTGTGGGGAGATCTCAGTATGCAGTGGTTAGTATCTACCAAAAGTGGTCCAAGGTAGGATAACCAGTGAACCAGTGACAGGGTCATGGGTGCCCAAGGCTCACTGATGCGTATGGGGAATGAAGGCTAGCCCATCTGGTCCAAAACCACAGAAGACCTACCGTAGCACAAAAAAAAGAGTTAATACTGGATATGATATAAAGGTACATTGCAGCTTGTTGTGTATGGGGCTGTTTAGACGTAGACCAGTCTGAGTACCCTTTCTAAACCCCTGCCCACCACCAAAAGAGCCTACAATGGGCATGTGAGCACCAGAACTGGATCATGGAGCAATGAAAGAAGGTGGTCTGGTCTGATGAATTACATTTTCTTTTACATCATGTGGACGGCAGGGTATGTCTGCATCATTTATTTGTTGAAGAGATGGCACCAGGATGCACTATGGGAAGAAGAAAAGCCGGTGGAGGCATTGTGATGCTCTGGGTAATGTTTAGATGGGAAACTTTGGGTCCTTGTATTCATATGGATGTTACTTTGACATGCACTACCTACCTAATCATTGCTGCAGGCCAAGTACACCCTTTCATGTCAGTTGCCTCTTTCAGCAGGATAAAGCTCAATGCCACACTGTAAAATTTGTTCATGAATGGTTTGAGGAGCATGACAAAGAGTTCAAGGTGTTGACTTGGCCACCAAATTCCCGAGATCTCAATCAGATCAAGCATATGTGGGATGTACTGGAAAAACAAGTCCAAGCCATGGAGGCCCCACCTCTCAACTTACAGGACTTAAAGGATCTGCTGCTAACGCATTGCTGCCGAATCCCACAGGACACCTTCAAAGGTCTTGTGGAGTCCATGCCTTGACAGATCAGAGCTGTTTTGGTGGCACGAGGGGGACCTACACACTAGTAGACAGGCGATTTTAATGTTGTGACTAATCGGTATATATACACACAAACATCCCATAGATTATAAGCTTGTAAGCAGGGCTTTCTTACCTCTCTGTCTGTCTACCTAGTATTGTTTTATTACTTGCTTTTTCCCCAATTATAAATCACTACGGAATTTGTTGGCACTATATAAATAAATGTTGATGATAATGATGGTGATATCTATGCATGTGTGTTTATTGAGCTTTTTATAATTACCATTTTAGTTGTTTATGGAGGTGTCATTTTTTTATTTACTTTCTGAAGGGTTAATCTCAAGTCTACTTCAAACATTCAGGTGTGTAATAATGAATTGACAATTACGATTATTTGGTGTGCATTTAAATAGAGGTATACTTTGTGTCAGTACTCACTCATTTCTGATTAACTTTCAGTGAATAAAGGCTACAACTTTATATAATTATATTAATGTACAAATGGATACATTCTTAGATAGTTTTTATTGAATCAGTAATGCTTTAGGAGTTTAATTTGATATTTTAGAAGATTAATTGTTATTATATGCCTTAATGGGATTTATTTTAATAAAACAAATTATTTTAATAATTTGACTTACTTTTTTAGTTCATTAAGACTAGCACTGATAATATGGTTGGGAATATTCAACATTCTGCTTGGAAAACCAGATCTGCATCTACCATCCATCCCTATCCATCATAAGAAACAAAGATTTACTACTTGGAATTGGCTCTATATTGGCATTCTGATTGATGAGCATGTCCTTTAACTCTTGGCACATGTCATTATGTAGAAGAAAGAAAAGTTTTTTGCCTGCACATCTGCATTTTCCTAAATGTAAATGACACTCAAGGGAAATATTCTACTGACAATGTACAAAGCGAATGTATAAAGATTAGTATAAGGATGAGCGCACTCGGATTCCTGGAATCCGAGCCCCCCCGAACATTGCGGATCCGAGTCAGATCCGAGCACTGTCCGGGTATTCCCGCCAATTCCGAAACTTAAAACGAGGCTCTGAGTCATAATCCCGCTGTTGGATCTCGCGATACTCGGAACCTTTAAATTCCCCGCTTGCCGCCGCCATCTTCACTCGGGCATTGATCAGGGAAGAGGGAGGGTGTGTTAGGTGGTCCTCTGTCCTTCTATTTCTCATGCTGTGCTGTGCTGTGCTGTGCTGTGTCCTGCTGAGTCCAGTGGTGCTTTTGGCAGTGCTCTGTCCTGCTGAGTCCAGTGGTGCATCAGTCCAGTGCTCTGTCCTTGCTGAGTCCAGCGGTGCATTTTGTCCTGTGCTTTGTTCTGCAAAGTGCATATTTCTTTCAAAAGTATTAAAAATTCTTCCATAAAAAGAAAAAAAAAGAAAAATTCTACAAAAATCCTTTTAAATTAATATAAAAAAAAATAAAATAAAAAAAGTCCTTGCTGAGTCCAGTGGTGCATCAGTCCAGTGCTCTGTCCTTGCTGAGTCCAGTGGTGCATCAGTCCAGTGCTCTGTCCTTGCTGAGTCCAGTGGTGCATCAGTCCAGTGCTGTGTCCTTGCTGAGTCCAGTGGTGCATCAGTCCAGTGCTCTGTTCTTGCTGAGTCCAGTGGTGCATCAGTCCAGTGCTCTGTCCTTGCTGAGTCCAGCGGTGCATTTTGTCCTGTGCTTTGTTCTGAAAAGTGCATATTTCTTTCAAAAGTATTAAAAATTCTTCCATAAAAAGAAAAAAAAAGAAAAATTTTACAAAAATCCTTTTAAATTAATATAAAAAAAAAATCAAAAAAGTCCTTGCTGAGTTCCAGTGGTGAATCAGTCCAGTTCTGTGTCCTTGCTGAGTCCAGTGGTGCATCAGTCCAGTGCTGTGTCCTTGCTGAGTCCAGTGGTGCATCAGTCCAGTGCTCTGTCCTTGCTGAGTCCAGTGGTGCATCAGTCAAGTGCTCTGTCCTTGCTGAGTCCAGCGGTGCTTTTGTCCTGTGCTTTGTTTTGCTAAGTGCATCTTTATTTTAAAGTATTAAAAAATCTTCCCAAAATATTATAATTCGACAAAAATCCTTTTAAAAAAATATAAAAAAATATTCTAAAAAGTCTAAAAAAAATTATTGCAGTCCATTAACATTAATACTGCAATCTATTAAAAATTGTTCACTGTTCTTGCAGTATTTAAAAAATAGTACTGTAATACAACGTGTGCTGCATATAATGGAGTACCAAAATTTGGGGGATAAAGTAGGGAAAGACCAAGACCCACTTCCTCCTAATGCTGAAGCTGCTGCCACTAGTCATGACATAGACGATGAAATGCCATCAACGTCGTCTGCCAAGGCCGATGCCCAATCTCCTTGTAGAGGGCATGTAAAATCCAAAAAGCAAAAGTTCACTACAATTAGTAAAAAAGGAAAATTGAAAACATCTGAGGAGAAACGTAAACTTGCCAATATGCCCTTTACGACACGAAGTGGCAAGGAACGGCTTAGGCCCTGGCCCGTGTTCAGCACTAGTGGTTCAGCTTCACCAAAGGATCTAAGCCCTCCTCCTCCCCCCCCTCCAAAAAATTTAAAAGCGTTATGCTGTCAGAAACAACACAGCAAACAACTCTGCCTTCTAAACAGATGACATCACAAATCCCCAAGGCGAGTCCAAGGGTGTTGGAGGTTGCGAAGCCTGACCTTCCCATCACTGTACGGGAAGACGTGACTCCATCCACCATTTGCAGCACACCCTCTGCATATGCTGGAAGGATGACCCACAGTGTCGCTCCAGATTTGGATAATCAAGGTGTCAAGGAGGCTATTGATGTAGCTGGCGTTGTGGAGGAACTTGATGAGGAGGATGCTGATGTGGTTATTTTAAATGAGGCACCAGCCGTTCAGGTATCCCTGCACCTCTCTCTGACAGCCTGCTCTCCTGAACCACGGTATGCATACTTCTCATTGACTGTGCTGGTGTATTGCATATCTAGCTGGACTGAGTTGTTCTCCTCCGGAGTTTCCTATCCACTGGGACTATTGCTATCATTTGACTGTGTTACCTTTTAGCCTGGATAGTTCTAGTGACTTTGTATATTTGTGCAGTGCTGCTCAGTTATTATTATTGTGTGCATATCATCGTGGGATCAAGTTCAGTGTGCCCGTGTATACTCTGCATTGCATTTATCTCCCCGTGCTCCTCCTTACTTATATATTTCAGTGGTACAACTTGCTAGAGACAGACCACTGTTCCCTGTTTTCTGAGTCACCAGTTTCCAGTATCCTTTCACATAGCAGTGGTACAACTTGCTAACGCAGACCACTGACTCCCCGGATACCTTCACCTGGATTCCATTCCTTCACCCAGACAGCGGTACAACTTGCTATACGCAGACCGCTGACTTTCATCACCTCCTCGTTACTCCTGGACATTCCTCCTCACTATAGCAGTGGTACAACTTGCTATACGCAAACCACTGACTACCCTCATGTTTCCTTGTCCATCCAATTCCTCGTGTACAGTTATCTACCTATTACCAGTGCTGCTAGTCATAGACTTTCCTCGAGCATTCTCTTATCACCTGCTGTCTCCTGTTCCGTGATCACCCCGCTACCAGAGTACCATATTACCAACTATACTGCTCTGGTAAGTCTATCATCTGGTGATCCCTGGGTAAAGACTCCTAATGCCCGTGACACAGCTGCATCAGTAGCAGCATCTCCACAACGGCTGCTCGTGCCAAGGCAGGCAACAGTGTGTATCACAGGTTTTAATAAGAGGCACAACGCTGACAACCTCTTAGAGAAACTGAGGGAAATCATCTCACAGTGGCTTACCCCACTTGGACTCTCCTGGGGATTTGTGGTGTCAGACAACGCCAGTAACATTGTGCGGGCATTACATATGGGCAATTTCCAGCACGTCCCATGTTTTGCCCACACCGTTAATTTGGTGGTGCAGCATTACCTGAAGAGTGACAGGGGTGTGCGGGAGATGCTTGCGGTGGCCCGCAAAATTGCTGGACACTTTAGGCATTCTGCCAGTGCCTACCGCTGACTCGAGATACATCAAAAAAGTCAGAACCTGCCCTGCCATCACCTCAAACAAGAGGTTGTGACGCGCTGGAACTCCACCCTCTATATGCTGCAGAGGATGGAGGAGCAGCAAAAGGCCATTCAAGCCTATACAGCCACCTACGACATAGGAAAAGGAGTGGGGATGCGCCTGAGTAAAGCGCACTGGAGACTGATTTCCATGTTGTGCAAGGTTCTGCATCCGTTTGAACTTGCCACACGAGAAGTCAGTTCCGACACTGCCAGCTTGAGTCAGGTGATTCCCCTGATCAGGCTGTTGCAGAAGCAGCTGGAGAAAGTGAGGGAGGAGCTGGTAAACCATTGCGATTCCACCAAGCATGTAGCTCTTGTGGATGAAGCCCTTCGTACGCTTTGCCAGGATGCGAGGGTGGTCACTTTTTTAAAGTCAGAGGAATACATTCTGGCCACCGTGCTCGATCCTCGGTTTAAAGCGTATGTTGTGTCTCTGTTTCCGGCGGACACAAGTCTACAGCGGTGCAAGGACCTGCTGGTCAGGAAATTGTCCTCTGAAGAGGACCGTGACATGCCACCAGCTCCTCCATCAGTTTCTTCCACACCTGTGGCTGCAAGGAAAAAGCTCAGTTTTCCTCAAAGACCCGCTGGCGGGGATGCTGAGAACATCTGGTCCGGACTGAAGGACCTGCCAACCATTGCAGACATGTCTACTCTCGCTGCATTTGATGCTGTCACAATTGAAAAAATGGTGGAGGATTACTTTGCTGACACCATCAAAATAGACATGTCAGACAGTCCATATTGTTACTGGCAGGAAAAAAAGGCAGTTTGGATGCCCCTGTACAAACTGGCTCTATTTTACCTGAGTTGTCCCCCCTCCAGTGTTTACTCCGAAAGAGTTTTTAGTGCAGCGGGGAATCTGGTCAGTGAGCGGCGAAGGAGGTTGCTTCCTTAGAACGTTGAAAAAATGATGTTCATAAAAATGAATTCTCAAGTCCTCAATCAAGCACAGCACTGCCCTACAGATAATACAGAGGGACCTGTGGTTGTGGAGTCCAGCGGGGACGAATTGATAATGTGGAAGGATGAGGAAGTACACACTGAAGGGGCCAGGAATCAGAGGATGAGGATGAGGATGACATCTTGCCTCAGTAGAGCCAGTTTAATTCTATTAGTAGTTCCCAAAAAGAGGAACTGCCCCTTCTATTTAATACTTTAATTCTATTAGTAGTTCCCAAAAAGAGGAACTGCAACTTCTATTTAATACTTTTATTGTATATGTAGTTCCCAAAAAAAGGAACTGCCACTTCTATTTAATACTTTAATTCTATTAGCAGTTCCCAAAAAGAGGAACTGCCACTTCTATTTAATACTTTAATTCTATATGTAGTTCCCAAAAAGAGGAACTGCCACTTCTATTTAATACTTTTATTGTATATGTAGTTCCCAAAAAGAGGAACTGCCACTTCTAGTTAATACTTTAATTCTATTAGTAGTTCCCAAAAAGAGGAACTGCCCCTTCTATTTAATACTTTAATTCTATTAGTAGTTCCCAAAAAGAGGAACTGCCACTTCTATTTAATACTTTAATTCTATATGTAGTTCCCAAAAAGAGGAACTGCCCCTTCTATTTAATACTTTAATTCTATTAGTAGTTCCCAAAAAGAGGAACTGCCACTTCTATTTAATACTTTTATTGTATATGGAGTTCCCAAAAAGAGGAAATGCCACTTCTATTTAAAACTTTAATTCTATTAGTAGTTCCCAAAAAGAGGAACTGCCACTTCTATTTAATACTTTAATTCTATATGTAGTTCCCAGAAAGAGGAACTGTCCCTTCTATTTAATACTTTAAATCTATTAGTAGTTCCCAAAAAGAGGAACTGCCACTTCTATTTAATACTTTAATTCTATATCTAGTTCCCAAAAAGAGGAACTGCCATTTATATTACTACGTTTATTGTTTGTGTAGTTCAAAAAAGAGGAACTGCCATTTCTATTTATATTTTCTTTCTATATGTAGTTCCCAAAAAGAGGAACTGCCATTTCTATTACTACTTTCTTTCTTTCTCTCTGTATTTCAAAAAAAGAGGAACTGCCATTTCTATTACTACTTTCTTTCTTTCTTTCTGTATTTCTAAAAAAAATATAACTGCGGCCTTAACTGCTATGTTGGTGTTAGACGTACATCCGGTGTCCGCCATCTGTGCAGTGGTATTCAGACCAGTTAAGGGTTTTATATTGTGGCCCTGGTACCAAATTGGGTACCGGGGCCACTACACTACGCAGTCCAGATAGATGTGTATCAGATATTAAACTACATTCAATGTTGGGGCCAAATCCAAAATTAATTAAAATGACCTGTCATCGTCAAAAACAAGAGGATGTAGGATCAGCCATCTGTAGAGTGAAATTCTGACCAGTTAAGGTTTTTTTTATTGTGGCCCCAGTACCAAATTGGGTACCGGGGCCACTACACTACGCAGTCCAGAAAGCTACCTCGGTCCAACGATTTGGACTAAAAACAATATTGTGAAGTGTGAGGTGTTCCAAATACACTGGAAATTAGTGGAAATGATTGTTATTGAATGTTATTGAGGTTAATAATAGCGTAGGAGTGGAAAAACCAACAAAAAACTAGATTTTAGCACTTTTTATGCTTTTTTAATAATAAATCAGAACCCAAAACCATAAATCAGAACCAAAACCTTTCGTCAGGTGTTTTGGCAAAACAAATCAGAACCCAAAACCTCAAGCTAATCAGAACCCAAAACCCAAAACACTAAAAGTGCCCGGTGCACACCCTTAGATTAGTAGCAACCAGAAAGCATTTGTTTTCCTTATTTCACTTGCACTAAACTGATAAAATTGCTATAGTTACCTCCCCATTTTTAAAGGACAAATCAGGAGCATACATCTTTACAGTTTTACGTTTAGCCATTAATCTATGTATCTTTTCCTCTTATCCATTGCTAGAACATCAAGCAATAAAACAGTTAACTATTTTACACTAACGTTTAGTTAACTCATTTAGAAAAAAATTACATACACCTGTACATTTCAAGCTTACTTGCAAATACCAAATATCTGTAACGCTGATTTATATTATTTGTTTAAATTAGTTATATTTGCATTTATCGCTTTAATTTGTCATAAAACAAAATCAAAATAAGTGTATACAAACAAAAACTAAAGAACAATTTACTGAACTTTAAAAGGTGACTTTCAACAGAGAGAAAAAAAAATAACTATTACTCTAACAAGTTTGCTGCTTGCCTACTGAGCCAAGTAGGGTGTGGAAGTATTTAGGAAGTACTATTGATTTTCAGCATCATTTGATCCATGGAATGGATTTCACATGACCTTCCACGGTGATAATAACACGTGTAATCTTAGAAAGAGCAGTGAGTTCTAGTAAAGATGAAACTTTAGTAAAAGAAATAAATCTTTTAAGTAGGTCAACTGGTAAATCGTAGTCCAGATTAGCAGATGGTCAATAGAACAGGAATATCAAAATTTTATTAAAACCCAAACAATTTCTAACTGATAAAATTGTTTCTTATTGCTATGTCTGTTTCCATTCTTTAGTGTACTATAAAAATAAATGTAAAAGTCACATTTAGGGATACATTTTGGAACAACATGTTCAGTGTCAGTAACCAGTTCTTCAGTTGCAATTGAAAATCTAATTATCGCAAGTCTATTAGCTAGATACAACAAACCATTTTCCTTTGCTCTAAATGGGACCATGTGTTGGCCTTTATGATGACAGGCGGCTGAACTGTGAACTTATTTTATAAATAAAAAATGCTATGAACCAAAATATAGAAAAAATATGAACAGCATTATTTTGTGCTGTGTTTGCATGTATTATACATATTCAAAACAGAATCCAATAACAATGCAATATATGTAAGGAGATAAAGAATGAAAATAAAGATTCGTCTTCCACTGTGCCCTTCTGCAAAACCCTCTATTGGCTCCCCATTCCTTCTAGAA